>NC_136917.1:16311732-16805272 GCF_949752795.1 Hyperoodon ampullatus
CTCATGATTTAATCCTTGTAGAGGTAGATGGCAAGTGCCAATTTGTAGGTGACGGCAGCAATCTATCACCTTGAGGCCACAGGGAATGTAATGACGGCTGATGATAAAAACAGCTAACACTGTCTAAGCACTCACTGTGTGCTGCAACAGGCCCTGAGTGGAGTTTCTCATTGCACCCTCAAGGCAGCCCTTAGAGATAAATATCAGCATTCCCAATTTACAGATGAGGAAACAGAGATTCAGAGAGGCACGGTGAGTGACTCAGGTGACACAGCAAGTGGGAAGGTGAAGGCTGAATACAAACTCAAGCCTGCCTGGCTCAAAGAGCCTGGGCTCCAAATCACTTCCCAGCACGCACTTCTTGGCAAGTGCCCAGTGTTCCCTGCTCCATCTCCCTTTGCTAAAGCCAATAGCAACCTCTCAGCGTCAGAGCGCTTGGCAGCTGCGGAGGACTGAAACTGCCAGGATTTAATCTGCCCACGAGTCATTAAGGCAGGCGCCAGCCATCATGTCCATTTTCCAGGTGAGCAGACTGAGGCTCAGAGAGCTATCAAGACCCACCCAGGATTGTGAGCTATGGTGGTCTCCTGACTCCCAGTCCAGTGTTCTCTTTACTACACTAGGCTGGCAGGAATCAGCTTAATTCTATTCATTCATTCATTCAACCATTATTTACTGAGTCCATATTATGTGCAAGGTACTTTTCTAGTGAAGAGTTTCTGCCTAGAGGGAGAATCAGCAGGTTGGAATCATTGCCCTCCCATAGCATAATTCACCCTTCCCTGATTTGTCTCCAGAGGAGCCAACCCACTCTCATTCCCAGTCCCTAAGCTGTAACGGGGCTGATTCCACCACCATATCTAGAAGCAGGTGGGTGACTTATGCCGGCCAATCAGAACACTGCATTCCCTCTAACCACAGTGATTGGTTCAGGGATAGACACGTAATCAAGTCAGCTAATGAAATGCAACCTCAGAACAGTTGCTGCCCCAAGCCATCCTTTACTGCTAGCCTCCAGCACTGCCTACCACAGTCCTGGAGCTTCTAGGTCATCGTGCTCCCAAGGGGAGCCTGAAAATGAAACTAGCCCCGAAGTAGCAGAGCCTAGAGAGGGCCCGAGAGGACACTGCTAGATCCCCTCAATTAATTTTTACAATAGGGTGGTGTTGTTATTAAGAGCCTCATTTTATATATGTAAGAAAACTGATGCTCAGAGCGGTGAAGTCACTTGCTCAAGGTCACACAGCAGGTAAAACAGCAGGGCTGGGAGTTGAATTGGGGCCTGTGTGGCTTCAAAGTCCATGACCGCTTTGCCAGAGGTGCCTGTAAATTCTGCCAAGGTCCTTTCTGGGCCTCTGCATCCCGCTCTGTGCAGGAGAGAGGGGAAATGATAACCAAGCTCTCTCCAGGGTCTGATGTGAGGGCATCTTGGGGAGTGGGTGGATAACTGGAAAGCTAAGGGTGTCCACGTGGACGGGGCACCCACGGGAGTTGATAGGCAAGAAGTCATATAAAGAACAAGTGGCCGTCTGTGGCCTCTGACGTCCGTCTCTCCCACCGGCTGAGGCAACACTGGGGTCCACCAAAAGACGGGGGGAGCGCCCACCCAGTCCTCCACTGCTGGCCGGCAATGACTAACGCCTCAGCCCACACCCTTGACAGCACACACACAGTGGCCACTGTGCTTTCTGCCCAGGCACCTCTGTGGGAACAATCTTCCTCCTTGTGCGGTGTGGGGCCCAGCCCGAAGGAGGTGGGAACAACCCTCCCAGAAGAAGCCCTGCCCCACCCAAAGGGCCCAGCCAGCCCAGTCAGGGACTGGGAGCTTCCTGAAAGTCAACCACACAGAGACGGCCAGCTGGGCACAGCCCCCAGGCCCTCCTCTTCCCTCCTGGCTGCAGGCTGATCACTCTGTCCCTCCCTCCTCCTCCAGGGAAAGGGCCGATATCACAGAACTCAGGGACCAGAAGGAACGTTAGCCGCCCCTCCTAAACCCCAACTCCCAATTCCCAGTCTGCAGATGGGGAAACTGAGTCTGTGAAGGTCACGCAGTGCCCGGAGTCTGATCTGAGACAGCTGCCTTATCTGCAGAACCAAAACAGAGTAAATGAGAGAACAAAAGCAGAAGGGCCTGGGAGGGCGTGTTGCTGTGGCACGGCTCACTTCAGGCCTGGGAGGCGGTGGAGCTGCCTGGAAATGAATCCTAAAACGGGGCAGCAGGGGAACTGGCCAGCATCCATTTTCCCTTGAGGATTCACAACTCCAGTTCCCTTTGGGAGCCATCTCCCTTTCAGTCTCAGTGCGAGGGATTCATGAGGCGCTGCTGAGCCCACCTGGTCCTGGCACACAGCCCAGCCCAGCCCAGCCACTCAGTCCTGACCCTCTCAGTCACAGCCAGTGGCAGGCCAACAGGGTCGTACCTGAGTGGTCCTTTGGTTTGCTTTCGGGTTTGTTTGGTTTTTTTGTAATTATCAGCAATAAGTTTTTTCTTTCTCTGGGGTTGCTAAACTGGCAGAACAGAAGGCTGGAGGGTCTCGTAGCCCACCTTGCCACCCCTTTGAAGAGCCTGCTTGAGGGTGAGGCCAAGACCCGGGAAGACGAGACCAGCCACAAATGGAGGAGGGTAGGTGCCGAGGGTCTGCGCACACCCGGAGCCAGCTGATCTTGAAGGTGGGATCTGCCCTTAGACTTTCCTCAGGGAGCCAACAAACTCCCTTTTGGATGACTGTCATTTGCACCAAAAAAGGAAATGAGCTCCCCACCGCTGAGGTTATTCCAGCAGAGAGCAGACCTCTAGGGAAATACTTCACCAGGCAACACCTGCGTAGTGAGGCGCTCTTCACTCCCAAGAGCACCATGACCTACAAAGTGACCTTCACTGAGGCCTCTCGGAGGACCTGACTGATAATCTAGGATCAGGGACCCAGATGGGAAACGTGGTTACTAACGGGCCACAGGCAGACAGAAACCATGGGATTCTTCTGCCAAAAGACTCTTCCTCCCAAAAAGCGGAGATCACTTTACACGTATTAAATTAACAAAGCAAGGGACTTCCGCAGTCCAGTGGTTAAGACTCTGTGCTTCCAATGCCGGGGGCACGGGTTTGATCCCTGGTCGGGGAACTAAAATCCCACATGCCACAAGGTATGGCCAAAAAAAAAAAAAAAAAAGGCAAGGAAAAATGACCACCTCTACTGCTGGTAACCAAACGGGTGGTAAAATGCATAAACTGATGACTGACAAGAATATAAACAGATTCAATCTTGTAAAGATGAAAACTGGCAGTTAGGTTTCCAGAGCCTTGAAAACAACTTTTAAGCCTATTAGCCCTCATTCCTGAGAATGTAAGGCCAGGAAATAATTCCACAAAAGACAACAGAAGACATGTACTAGGATCACATTCACATTAGCCCACAATTATGGCAAAAAAGTGGAAATAACGTAAATGTTCAACTATAGGATGATGTTTAACTTAGTGGGATATTAAGCAACCCTTTAAAATGATAACTAGGAAAATAATATAGTAATGAGAAAAAATAATTAAGCCATAATAAGCAAACAAAGCTGGATACTAAAATGGTAGCTAAGCTATAACTCCGGGAAAACTGTTTGTGCCTCTGGACAGAGAGGTGCTGAGACACAGCATGAGGAATGCAAGTGGTTTCTAAGGGTAATTTTCACCCAGTGACATCTGGCAATTACCCACAGGGGGCCCGGTGAGGACAGACTGGGGTTGGGGCACAGAAATTGACCAGTTCATCCAGATCTTGCCTTAAACGTTTCCAGAGATGGGCACCCTCTCCTCTCGGAAACCCACTTGAGCTGTGCTGTCCAATATGGTAGCTACTAGCCCCATGTGGCTATTTCAATTACCTGAAATTAAATGCAATTTAAAATGTAGTTCCCCGGTTACATTAACCACACTTCAAGTGCTTAATAACCACATGTGGCTAGTGGCTACCATACTGAATAGAGCAGATACAGAAGTCTCATCACCGCAGAAAGTTCTGGTAAATGGGCAGCTTTGCACTCAAGGCTGCACCTGGCAGAAAAGGCATTCTCACAGAGGTGAGGGAGCATCTAAAACACTCCCAGATCCAGCCTCAGAAACATGCATTTCTTTCTCTAGGAAGAAACAAAGGGCTGAGCGCAGAAAGTGGGTAGAAGAACATTGGGTGGTGATCATATGCTCCTGAGGTCGCCTAGCAACCTGGGGGCGCAGCAGGCGTGAGGAAAGGCTCTCAGCTGACCTGTCAGAGAAGCAGCCCAGGCGGGTGGGTCAGAGCTGAAGAATGGAGCAGTCAAGGCGAAAAGTTTCTGTTTTCCCCATCCCCTTGATTGACTCTGGACGCTGGGCCAGGCATGTGTCAAATGAGGTTCAGGCCACTGGAACCAAGAAGAGGCTTGGTTTGTGCCCCCACAATATACAGCTGTGGTATCCGTGCCTGAACACACTTAATCTTTGCGTGGTGACGATGGTTACCCATCGCGGGAAAGGCTTCAACTCTATTAAGGAAGGAGGAAATCAGGCCCCGGAGGAAACTAGGGTCACAGCAGAACCGGCTACGTGCAGGAGAAGGGCCCAACATCAACTCAGACAGGGTGGTCTGAGGGCTGCGGACAGGACGGGTGGCAGATATGGCCTTGGGCTCAGATGCTGCCACCGCCCCCGGGCTGGTGGGCATGAGTGGGCGGGCAGAGTGGAGCCATAGGCACCACATGCCAAGAAGAAAAAGGCCTGCTGAGGCCTCCTATGGTCTCTTGAGGCAGGAGAAGGAGCGCCCCACCTTAGCCAGCACGGGTCCACGAGGGATGCAAAGTACTGCCACCTCCTCCTATAGAAAATGAAGGCCCAGGTAGAGAAGGTGACTTGTCCCAGGTCACACAGCTAGGAAGTGGCGGCCAGGGTTCGACTCGGGTCCAGCTCTCTGCCCAGTGCTCTTTCCCTCAGAAGCTCTCCAGAGGGAAATCTCCAGGGGCTCCCACCCAACTGCTGCGCGTGCCAATCCCTCTTTCCCACGTCTCCCTCTGTTGCCTTTAACCAGAGACCCTCTTAGGGCAAACCCTCAATGGCTCCCTGCTGCTGACCCGATCAAGCCCAAGTTCCCTGGCCCAAAGCCTCGGTGACCTGCCCCTTTCACTTTTCCAGGATCCCACTATTCCCCTGCGTTCACCTCCTGGTACAGCCAGTGCCTGACTGCTTCCTGCTTCCAGGCTTTTCTTTATGCTCTTTCCTCCACCTGGAGTGCCTTCGCCATACCTGTGTTTAACCATCCCACAAAGTCTAACTCAACCACAGCCTGCTCCGTGAAATGTTCCCAGCACCCCAGCCCCACTCCCCTGCTAGCACTTCTTCACACCTTATTAGGGCTTTCATCACAGACCGCCTGGTGCCACAGTCATTTGTGTTCACAAATTCTCTTTGACCTGGCTGTGAGCTCTGAAAGGCTAAGCCCGTGTCGGATTCATCTTGTTCTGCCCCAGAGAGCCTAGAACAGAACAGCCAGTGGATGGATGGGAGCATGGGAGGGTGGGTATGTGGGAAGATGGGAGGATGGCTAGCCAGATAGGCAGATGGGTAAGTGGCTAGATGAATGGGAGGATGGTGGGAGGGAAGGCATATGGAAGGATGGGTGTGTGGGAGGATGAAGAGATAGATGGGTGGGTGGATGGGAAGATGGGTAAGTGGGCTGACGGATGGATGGATGGATGGATTGACAGATGGGTAGGAGAGTGAGTGACTAGGAGGATGAACAGATGGATGGGAGAGAGCGATAAAGGAATGAAAGGTACATCTAGGGAGCAGACAATCATCAAGTCTTCCTTTCTTCCCAAAAGGTACCAGAGCCTACCTTGTTGCTGGCTTCTGTGAACAACCAGCCTCTCTTCTTCCCTCTATTACTACAGCCAACAAAGTTCTTTTTCCAAGTACCAATGCTACTCCATCCAATATCCCCAACTTAGTAAACTGAAAAATGGGCAAATTTCTTTCCTTTTTTTTTCTGGCTTCAACACACGGTACACAGGATCCTAGTTCCCCGACCAGGGATTGAACCTGCACCCCCTGCACTGGAAGCGCAAGTCTTAACCACTGGACAGCCAGGGAAGTCCCAGAAATGGGCTAAGTTTCTATCAAGTGATTTCTGGAATGGAAACAGCACAGGACCTAGGTTCAAATTCCAACTCTACTACTTACCAGCTACGTGCCCTTGGTGAAGACAGGAAACTAGACTTTAGTTTCCTGATGGAGATGTAGATAATTCCAGTGACATGAAAGAGTTTATAAGCCACCATGGGTTAGTCAGTTGACTATCGGTTGTTACTGCCTTCATTGGGACTGTGTATTTTTGGTTTTCAAAAGCCTAAAACCATGTTTATCTCGTTCACCAAGGTATCTATTATTCTATCTGGCCAATAAGTATTTTAAAATGATAGATGGATGGATGGATGGGTGGGTGGGTGGGTGGTTGGATGGATGGATGGATGGATGAATGCATCGGTGTGTGTATCTCCTTGTAAACAGAGAGAACTGAGGCCCTCCACATAAAAGAAAGGAAAGTGGCCCAAAGTCCATTGCCTCCTCAACACATTTAGATTCCTGAATCTAATCTGTTCTCTGGTTTGGGAAGATGGGCCCTCTTTACCTTGCGAAAGCCAAAGCCTTTGACTGGGCCAGAACATACACAGTTAATGAGAGGAAACCACTTCCTGATCAATAATGGCCGGGCCAAGTTTCAGTTCAGTGACAAATGAAACGGCTGAGTTTCAGAACAAGTAACACTTAAGGATGGCAAAGATTATGAAGCACAAAAGCAGAGGGGTAACATGGCTTCCAAACACGGGCATTTAATACTCTCTCCCTTGGGGAGGAGAAGCCTGGCGCGCAATCCTGGCACAGCAGGGAAATGCTGAGGCGCCAAATCCTTCTGGGCCAGCAAATAAAAAAGTAAAACCCGAACAGGATTGGCCCCAAAGATACCATGTCATGGCCTTGGCTAAAAACCCGGGCAACCTGTCCAACTTGGCTGGGGATAGGAGAGGTTTCAGATCTCAGCTCTTCAAAAGTTCTGGGGAATCTAACCCCATGTTATCACTGATAAAGCAGGTGGGACAGGTGATGGGGGTTCTGCCTCCTTGAGGCTCCTGCTCCCACCTTTCCCAGGCTCTCTCTACCCAGAGGACTGGGAAAGGACTGGGTGCTAAGTCACGGGGGGCGGGTGGCCTGGGGTCGACGGCACAGAGGAAGGAAGCACCTTTATCCAGGCCGCCGCCCTGGACCCACTCCCTGCACATGCAGGCACCTTTAAGCCTCACCTCACTCAAGCTTCCCCACAACCTGGGGGTCATGTACTTTTATCAACCCTGTTTTCTAGTCAGTCCCAAATCTCAGAGAAGTGAAGGTTGCCCTGTGTTTTCAATCAACAGTACTTTTTGTGCTGTTTTTTTATTATTCCAAAAGCATTAAACACTCGTTAAAGAGCATCTTCAAAATATACTGGTACAAAGAAGAAAATCAAACCAGGCATCGTCCCAGAGATAACCGCCTTAAGCATCTTGGAGCACCTCCTCCCAGGATTCCACAGTACAGAGGTACCTGGACTTGTCTGGAACCCCACCCTAACACTTCCCAGCTGCGTGACCCCAGGGGACTACGTGACCTCTCTGTCCCTCACTTTCCTGCTTGGTACAATAAAGATGCTAGCAGTTCCCGCCTCATGGGCTGTCGTGAGCATTCAGTGGGTTAATATGTCAAAGACACTTAGAGCAGGGCTGGGCCGTAGTGCACGCCCCACAACTGTCCACTCGTGCTTGTCTCTCTCTCTCCACAAATGTGTCCTTGCATACTTCATAAAAATGGGATTCAGGGCTTCCCTGGTGGCACAGTGGTTGAGAGTCCGCCTGCCGATGCAGGGGATACGGGTTCGTGCCCCGGTCCAGGAGGATCCCACATGCCGCGGAGCAGCTGGGTCCGTGGGCCATGGCCGCTGAGCCTGTGCGTCCGGAGCCTGTGCTCCGCAACGGGAGAGGCCACAACAGTGAGTGGCCCGCGTACCAAAAAAAAAAAAAAACAAAAAAGGGATTCAACTGTATACATTGATTTGTCATTCTCCTTTTTACTTAGCAATATGCCACGAACAGCCCTTCCGATCACAAAACACCTTCCACAGCATCCCCTCCAACTACTGCAGACTGAATGGTGGGTCCACTGTAGGTCTAACCAATCCCCTGTCGTTGGGCTCTCTACCCTGGTCACAGGGTGCTGCATCCAAAAGCCTGAGACTTGATTTACAGGTTGCCAGACAGGTCTCCAAGTGGCAGGGTCACTCCAGGCCTCACGGGTCACACAGGTGGGTACCCTAGATAGCACTGAGATGTGAGGCCAAGCCTGGGTCAGTCCTGCTGTGTGCCCTTAGGAACTGGCCTTATAAGATTGCAGGTGTAAAGACACTTTGGTCCCACTTGTGAAAGGGACTGTATTATCCCCCTTTTTCAGAAAAGGAAACTGAGGCTCAGAGGGGTGACATCACTTGCCCAAGGTCACTCAGCAAAGACAATGGCCTTGCTGGGACTCAGCCTCTGAGGAGGACTCTTGTGGGAGGTGTGGGGTGATTCAGGGGTCTTCTGAGGTGCACCTTGCTGGTCCCCGCAGGTGGTCCTGCAGACAGATCAGAAGCTCGGGATGGGGGACAGAGGCTGGCCCTGGTGCTTGGGGTTCCAGATTCCTCATGAACGGAGCCACACCAGTCACCTCTCCTCAGTCCCAGCTGTCACCTCGAAGTGGGTGCGGGGGTGTTGAAGGCACTCGAAGGAAAAGGAGGCTTGAGAAAGAACTAGGCCTACCCAGTCTGGCACAGAGCCCACCAAGATGCAAATCAAAGGTAGAAAGAATCTCAAGGCCCAACAGAGAGGCATGCCAGCTCTGATGGGGTCATTCCTCAGGGCGACAAAGCCAGCTTTGTGACAACCACCTCAGAGGGCCAAGAATTGGGTCTGGGCTGCCAGACAAGACAGGCTGGAGCTTTCCAGGAAGGAGGGCGAAGGGAAGTGAGGCACTGGCATTGGCTTCTCCCTCCAGGGCATGAATGCTGCTCTTCTGGCCACCCAGGATGGCCTTGGCTATCCTGGACCAACTGGTCACACGGCAGGCATGGAGCTGAGACTGCCCTCCCTGGGCAGGGAACTTCTCAAAGGCTGGATGGAGCCATCTTTACTGTCACTGAATCATGTTCATCCTCATAACACAGCTGTAAGCTTTAGGCTGATCCCCGGGACTCGACACACCAGAGACTACCCAGGAGCAGCCTCTAGTGTAACAAGCAAGGGGAGGTGGACCAGGAGCCTCAAGGGAATCTGCCTGTCAATCGTCAGAAAGCCAGGCCAGGCAATCTAGTCAACCCGCAAAGAACATCATCATCACAATGACATCAGTCCCATTCACTTCTCCTTCCTCCATGCTGGGCACGGTGTTAGGGTGGGCCACATGTCTCCATCTTCACAAATTCCCTGAGGGAAGCACTATTTTGATCCCCATTTTACAGCTCAAGATACTGAGCCTCAGAGAGGTGAGGTGACTTTCCCAAGGTCACACAGCAAGCAGGCAGCAAAGCCAGGAGAAAGCTCAGGACTGATTTCAGTGCCTGCACTCATCACCACAGTGCTGGCCTGCCTAAAGAGAGGGGGGAGCCTGGGTCTGGCATTTACTACAATTCGTTTATTCATTCAGCAGTTAGTAACTCAGTATCTATCACATACCTGTTATCCACAAAAGATGGATAATTCCCTGCTCTCCAGGACCTTACATTCTCCAGAGAGGAACGAAAATAAACAAGGAGACACACAAGAGAATCCCAGTTTGTGACAGGAGGCTTGAAGGAAATCAGCAGGGAGCTGTCACTGTGGTCAGGAGGGAACATGGGAGTTGAGACCCAGAGGATGAGAAGGAGTCAGCTGTGCAGTCATCGGAAGAGAGTGGCAGGCAGAAGGACCAGCAAGTGCAAAGGTCCTGAGGCAGAAAAGGCTGTGCTCCCTTCAACTGCTCTCAGTGGCCCCCCTCCTCCTTAGACCTGGAGGCTGGCTAATGTTAACTCTTTAGTCACCTGCATAGTGGTTAACCCTCCACCTGCCACCCTTAGGGCTTGAATTCTGGTTCTGGTACAGCCTATTCTTAGGAGGGAAAAATAAGCTATAGGAGAAGGAAGAAAAAAAATTGTAGCAAAGGGGAAAGCAGAGAGAAAGGGGAAGAGAAAGAAGAGTGAGCTCATGGAGAGTGGGAGGAGTGGGTGGAAGGAGGAAGCCCTTTTGCAAGTCCCTTCCTCCCTGCCTGTCCCTCCCTCCCTGCCGGCAGCCTACAGGAGTGCTCAGCACCTTAGGACCCACAAGGGCCTCAGGAGCACCCAGCTTCCCCACCCTGACACCGCCCCCTTCCCCTGCCACTTCCTCTGCTAGCCCTGCCCAAGACCATCACCACTTCCTCCACGTTAGAGGCCACCATCGCCAGCCCAGGGCTCAGATTCAGTGGAGGCTGAGGCAGGCCCGAAGAAGGGTCACATTCCTGGGCTCATAAATGTCAAGGCCACAGGAGATACCACACTGAAGGGACCCTGGACCCTCTCCTCCCAATAAGCCCGTATGTCTTCCCCTCTGTATTGTACAGCAGAAAAGGCAGAGGCTCCTGGCCAGAGATATCTGGGTTTAAGTCCCAACTTTGCCACGGGAGAGCTGTGTGATGCTGAGCAAGTCCCTGTACCTCTCTGGGCTTCTACATCATCAGGTGGGGATGCTAACTCCTGCTTTTCATGGGGCTGGTAGAAGAATACATGATGGAATGATGGACAGATAAGAACGGAGTGGGACTTCCCTGGCAGTCCAGTGGTTAAGACTCCGTGCTTCCACTGCAGCAGGCATGGGTTTAATCCCTGGTTGGGGAGCTAGGGTCCTGCATGCCACACGGTGAGGCCAAAAACAAATGAATGGAGCAAAAGTCAACTCCCCACTCATTTATCTTGTTCACCTTGTTCACGGTGCCTGACACGCAGGAGGTGTTCAGCTGATCATGCTAATGACTAACACCCATGTGAGCTTTTCCAGGACTAAGTGGTTTACATGGGCTATTTCATACTCCAACAACCCTATGAAGTAGTAGCTTTCTGCAACTAAAGAAACCGAGGCACAGGTAAGTGCTTTTCTCAGGATCACATAACCTGCAAGAGGGAGGGCCAGGCTTTAACTCCAGGATCCAGGATCGCATCCAAGTTCCCGGACCATCTCTAGTCCCTGGCAAACGTGAGCTTCCCTTCCCATCTCACCAACTCTGCTCTCTTTCCTTACTGACCACCAGGCCTAGTTCTCTAGAATCCTCCATGCCTCTCACCCGCGTAAAACATCTCCCTCTCGGGCTAGTCCCCTTCCATCAGTCACTTCCCCTCCCTGGACTCTAACTTGGGCTCCAAGCACAGCTCTGGTCCTCCCTCCCACCCCCACCAGCTGCAGCCACCAAGACGTGGCCACTCTGTCCCAGCCTTCACTCATCAGTGGCTACCCTGACCTTGGGCAGCCAGGATACCTGGCTCTGGCATCCCCCAATTGTGTGGGCAAGCCACTCCCCATCTGGTGACCATCCAAAGATCACTCTTCTCTAGCACCACACAAGGCTGACCTCATGACCTGGTCAGACCCCGGAGGCTTGGGGCAAGCAGGACGGTAACCGTCATATTCAAATCCCTCAGCTTGGATTCAAGGCTCTCTTGACTTGGCCCCCACACACTGTTCTAGACCTGGCCCGCCCTGGCCAGCTCTCCAGGCCAAGCCCAGCTCCCAAACCCACTGACCACTGGGTTGAGGAGGCATTTGAAATGTGTACGGTGGACCAGGGGGAGGGCACCAGGTGCTGGTGGACAGAGAGGCCAGATCTGCCCTGCCCAGTATAGCAGCCAAGGTCACTACCGAGCACCTGAACCGTGGCTGGTCCACACCGAGACACATCGTAAATGCCAAAGGCACACCAATTTCCAAGACTTAGTATGGAATGAGAACTTTAAATAACTCTTTCTTTGTATTGATTATATGCTGAAATGATCATACTTTGGAAATATTGGGATAATTAAAAAATACTATTGAAATTCATTTCTCCTGGTGTTTTTCCTTGTTTGAATGAGGCTACTAGAACATTGTAAGTTGCACGCGCGCCTCCTGTTACATACCCCTTGGACAGCGCTGCCCCAGAGGCTGCTCCTCACTTCCAGCAGATGTGGCCCCGCAGGAGTACACGTGGGCGGTACCAGCATCTCTGATATTTCCACAGAAGACAGGGATCAGGGCTCTTATGTGAACTCTCCTGATCTCAAAATGCTGGCAATCACTTCAAATTTGGTTCAGCCACTGTGGGAGCCACACAAACCCGTCTGCAGGCCCTTCCTGGCTCAAGGGCCACCAGGGGACAACCTCCGGCATCACTGTCTGGCCTCTCTCCTGGCCCAGACTTCCTTCCCTCCAGCTTTCTATCCCATCCCACCCGCCCTGCCGGGTGGAAGCCGTCCCTTCTCACTCTAGCCCCATCTTGGTCCCGCTACAGCTTGCTCACCGTGGCAGAGCTTTCTTTTCCTCCCCCGTGTGGCCCTGAAAACAGCAGGGGTGGCAGGCGCCTGGCCCATCCTGAGCACCTATGAGCTACTGGTCTGATTCTCACAGCTGCTCTATGGGGTGAGTACTGGTCTCGGCCCCACTGGACACATGAGGAAACTGAGGCTTAGAGACAAGCCACTTGCCTGACTTCACACAGCGGCAAAGCGGGGCAGCCAGGATTGAAAGCCTGGTCTGCCTGGCTGTGAGGCCCGAGTCTCATCACACATCCAGGGATGTGATACACACAGGTGAACGCGGCCTGTTTGCTGAACTGAATCGCGGCACATTCATTTGTATGAGGCAGCAGTGTGCCACGGGAGTGATCTTGCCCCCCAGGGGACATGTGGCCTTGTCCAGAGACATTTTTGGCAACTGCGGGTGCAGGGGGAGGTGCCAGCAGTGGTGGTACTTTTGTGGGTAGAAGCCAGAGATGCCGCTAACATCCTATAATACACAGGCAGCCCCCACAGCAAAGAATGAGCTGCCCCAAATGTCAATACGGTGGGGAGCCTGGGATCATGGACAAGCTACAAACACTGAAGGCCTTCTGCTTGTCCCCAGTTTAGCTGCAGTAACTGGCCAGGACCTTCTCCATTTGGTAGCAAGAGCATCAACCATAACGAACTATCAGCCTTTCCTGCCCACTTCCGGGGTGGAGATCAGGTGCTGAATGTATTACACATCCCTAGCTCATCTCGTCCTCCATCGTCCTCCAGATTATCACCTCAGTTTTACAGACAAAAGAGTCTGAGGCTCAGAAGGCGGGGGATCACTTGTCTGGGGTTACAACCCAGATCCTCCTGAGCTCCAGTTGCTTCCCTTAACCACCCTGCTCCACTGCCCTCAGCAGCAGCTGGGCCTGGGAGTGGCCATCCCGGGCTGTTTTCTGGGGGCCTGTGGGGCGGCAGCCCCTGGGGATTTCCCCCTAGTCCGGGTAACCTCAGGAGGCCAGGGGACCCTGGATAGAGGTGAAGGCTGGGGGCGCCGTTAGTTGTTTAGCTCACTTCACTCTGGCCTGCTCTAGACCCAGCCAGAACAAGTCTCAGGGCGGCCAGTGCTAAATCAGCCCCTCCAGACCCAGGCAGACCCCCTGGGCAGGCAACATCCCCAGGAAGCTCCAGCCACCTTGGTTTTAGGACCCAGCCAGGAACCCACTCACAATAGCATGGACTTGTGTTTAAAAACACTAGACTGAGCGGAAATAAGGTTACTGCCTGGGGGCAGAGCTCTTTCCGGAGGAGGAGGGGAGGCGCACGGGAGACCTCGGCAGACCCCAGAGGAAGGAGGAAGCGGAAACCCAGGCTTTCAAACTCTTAGGCAGAGGTGAGGGGAAAGGAGCCGGCCTGGCCGGGGAGGGTTCAGAACCTCAGCTTTGTCTGAACTGGGTGGCAGGGCAGGATATGGCACCCGAAGGATGGGGGTTAACAATGGCTCTCTGAGCCCGGGGGCACCTGAGGTCCCCACCCGTGGGGCAGCCACTGCCAAGATCCCGGGTTCCTGCAGGGTCCCAGAGGACTCGGGGATTGGCTCTTAAGCGAAGGCAAGGGGCAAAGGGGGCCTCTATTAACTTATCTCATTTTCTTTTAAAAACCACCCTCAAAGAGCCATGCATCACTCCCTCAACAGAGTAACTCCCTTCTAGGAGTCTAGCGTAAAAAAATGATTTAAAATATAAAAACTTTACAAGCAAAGCTGTTCATCAATATAGAGTCAGCTTAGGGCTTCCCTGGTGGTGCAGTGGTTAAGAATTCGCCTGCCAATGCAGGGACATGGGTTCAAGCCCTGGTCCGGGAAGACCCCACATGCCTCGGAGCAACTAAGCCCGTGTGCCACAACTACTGAGCCTGCGCTCTAGAGCCCGTGAGCCACAACTACTGAAGCCCGCGTACCACAACTACTGCAGCCCGGGTGCCTAGAGCCCGTGCTCCACAACAAGAGAAGCCCCCGCAATGAGAAGCCCGCGCACCGCAACTAGAGAAAGCCCACGCGCAGCAACAAAGACCCAATGCAGCCAAAAATAAATAAATAAAAATACACAGTCAGCTTTGCTATAAAGTTTACTTTAAAAACTGCCAATTTTGTTCCAACGCCACTGATGTATTAAGGAACAATTTTATCAAAACGCTAAATTCGCATTTGCTTATGTCCTGTTTTGTCTGCCAGAAACAATAGGTGAACGCAGAAAACTTCACCCAGATGAGCCGAGCAGCAAAGGAATGCACAAATGGCACAGGCACCTCAAACATCTCTCAGCAAACTTTAAGCCACACCCACCCCATCTGGGGTCCAACATGCCCCGATTTCAGATAACCCTCTTTTCAGATAACCCTCCTTCCACAGCTTCATGTACTGCAATGCTTCCCACCCACAGCCACAAGCATCCTTGCAGACCTCTTTCCCAGTTCAGTGTTGTATTTATTGTGATAATTTTGTGTTTCTTATCTGCAAACCTTGTGTAATACGGTGCTACTTGTTTTTTAGGTTCCTATCTTTATTTTTTTCTAATGTGCTGATGAAGTTTTTGAGTGTTGTGCCCTTAGCCCCATTTTTCTCACAAGGCCTCTGATTTTTGTTGCATGTTTTGCACAATTCAGGGATTTTTAGGAAGGCATATTTATATTACAGCAGACCTGACTGTATTGTGTAAAGGGCTTAGCACAGCACCTGGCACATGATAAGCATTTAATCAATTTTAACTTGTTGGGCTTCCCTGGTGGCGCAGTGGTTAAGAATCCGCCTGCCAATGCAGGGGACACGGGTTCAAGCCCTGGCCTGGGAAGATCCCACATGCTGCGGAGCAACTAAGCCCGTGTGCCACAACTACTGTGCCTGCTCTCTAGAGCCCGTGAGCCACAACTACTGAGCCCGCATGCCACAACTACTGAAGCCTGCGTGCCTAGAGCCCGTGCTTTGCAACAAGAGAAGCCACAGTGATAAGCCCACGCACCACAACGAAGAGGAGTCCCCACTTGCCGCAACTAGAGAAAAAACCGCGTGCAGCAACGAAGACACAGTGCAGCCAAAAATAATAAATTTATTTAAAAAAATTTTTTAACTTGTTAATAGTAAAAAGAAAATGGGGGGGTAGGAATTACTTAAATATCCAATAAAATTAAAATCATGGGGGCACTGAGCCATCCCAGAAGGTATGTGTGAAGCATTCAGAATAACACAGGAAGAGGCTTTAGGAATGAAAGATAACATAAAACACTGTAGGTGTGTATTATTACAACCCTGCATTAAAAAATTTTTTTTTCTCCATAAATATCGATTAAGTCTGGAAGGAAATATATCAAAATGTCAACAGCAACTGATGGGACTTAGGGTAATGTTTTTCTTTTTAATTAAAAAAAATTTGTACTATACACCTAATTTTGCAAACTCATAAACCTTTTAAAAGCTTAAAGACAACATAAGACAACAAAAGCAATTTTCAAGAAGCAGAAAAATCATCTCAGCCTGTTAACCCAACTCTTCATGCCCACATGCTCCCTGTCTCTGTTCAGCACATAAGTACCAGTTTCACCCACAGCTAGGACAGCGGGCACACCCTGCTGAAGGCAGTTTCTTCCATTCCACCCGATATCAAACACTTCCCTTTCCTCCTTGTCTTTAGAATAAAGATTATTATTAAGGGCAAGAATTTTGAAACTATATAGCTTGTGAGTTTTACTTTGTATCTAGTAATGAACTAGAAATGATTTTCTTTTGAAATCGCTTAAGGAGTATGGAGGTGAGCATGAACTTGACTGTGCAGAAAATCAATCCTACGAGCCTCTTTTTCTCCCGAGATCAACTGATGATTTATCAGGGAGAAGAGGGAAAAAGAGGCTCCATATCGTGAGACACTAATGTCTCAAGACATTAGGCTTTGAGCCTCTGCAAGACACTCCTCAGGAAATCTATAATTGGAGTCCTCTTCTGACAAGCCTTTGACAAATTGGGATTCCTATGGCTTCTTACACCAGCAAAATCCTCAGAAAGGCCTTCACCACCTAGGCTGCCAGGAGAAAAATCTGCTAGTTCTAGGACAGGGAGAGGAGGTGCTGCTGGCCATCACTTCACCAGCTCACAGCCAACTGGTTACCAAGGTGCCACGTCAAAATGGAAGTTCTGGCCCCAGACATAAAACCTAGATGGAACCTCTGGCCTGTGCTGCTGAAATGGCCATGCCAGGGAACAATGAAGTGGGAAGGAGTTATGGTCCCTGATTAGAATCTTTAGTAAAGCAATACCTTCTTCAACTTCAACTCTAAGGGGCTGACTAAGCAGCACTTCTCCAGGGTAGGAGACGAGGTCACAGGGATCTCTGATCCAAGACGGGTCTTCCTTAGCTGGTAACTAAGCCCAGAGCCTTGGGTTCTAGTCCCTTCCTTTCCCTGAGCCCCTGTATTCCTGTGTGTAACATGGGGTTGGGTTAGATCAGAGGGTCACACATTAAGGCCAGGCAGGTAACCTAATAAATGTCCAGGTGTGTCAGCCATCACACAGCTCTCCTGATCTACCTTTCCCTTGTCTTAATTATGAGAAAATCATGGGTTCGGAGGTGGTGGGGAGAGACTTGTGGTGCAGCCGGCTCACAGCTTTGAGCGCTAGACTCACTTTTAAAAGGGTCCACGTGCTCTGGAGAACCAGGAGGAGACAAAATAACTTGTGAATCAGATGGGCTCCTTTGTATGAAACTTTCAGAGCTGTAAGGGAGTTTTATGGGGCTAAAGCAGGAGGAAATGGCAGTCAAAACTGACAAGGGGAAATCTTACCAGCCTAGAAGCAAAGTTCTGCATTTAGGTTTGAAAGAAAATGAACCTTATGAAGCCAGGATTCATTAGGGGACAGGGACAAGACTGCAATGGAAAGTCAGCCCCTAACAGAACAACATCAGCGAGAGCCAACAGCATGCACTAAAAACACCAACTGAACCTTCTGGAGAAAGCGGGGGATGTGGTGAGCTGACCAAGGGTCCAGCTGTTCTCACGGTGGTCAGAGCACACCTGGCAGAGCAGGCTCCATCAGGGGAAGGCAAGTACACCGGTGGGGTGTCCGGCGGGGCCGCAAAACTGAGGAGGACAGTTTCCTGGTGCCGCCAGGAGGAAGAGGCAGCTCTGAGAAGGGGAAAGAAAAGATGTGCGAGTGAAGTATGTGCTGACGGCCCTGGAATACGTGCAGAACCCTCAGGCAGAGAAAGGCAGCAAATCAAGGCAGCTGAGAACCACAGGTATGAGTGTCACAGAGGCCAGCCTTCCAACCACAGAACCTTTGCTCCAGTGGGGCTTTCACCCTGTAAAAGGAAGTGCTGGCTCCGTGGGGAGGTGGTAAGGTAACAAAACAGGCACCCTGATGGGCCTGGGTGACTTCAAAATTGCCCCTAGAGCAATGTTTCTCAAACTTAAAGCCCATGTAACATGGGGGATTCTAATCAGGGGGATCTGGGCATCTGTTAAAATGCAGACCCTACTTTATTATTTATTAGGTCTAGGGTGGGGCCTGAGATTCTGCATTTCTAACGAGCTCCCAGGTGATGCTGGTGCTACTCCTCCAGGGACTACACTTTGGTGATTAGGCTCTCCACCACTCTCAAGGCAAAGAGAGCAAGTCTTGACCAGGGGTGGCCTAGAGAAGCTCTCTCTGTGGTCCAGGCTCCTAAGAGGGAAACCCTGGGGTCAGAGTGGTCTACAAGCTATAGGAGCCCCAAAGAAGGTGATGGTGGCTTAGGAAGGAGGTGCCCTCCTGTAGAAACCACCAGCTTAACATGTGGGTTTCTCTCAGTAAAGAGTTTCCTGGCGGAAAGGAGATCAGGGAAAGCGTGGAGTCAAGCTCTAAGTGTTTGGGTCCCCAATACGCCTGAGCAACTCAGAATTTGTTCTCAGGACCAGAAACCAGACAATGACCTGCTGCAAACGTGTCTACAATTCATCAGCTCCGCTCCACCCACCCCTCCACAAAAGCTCTCTGGCCTTTTATTCTTCTAGGGAAAGGTGACTGCAATTGGGAGACTCCCCAGCTGTGACTCATCCACATACTCAAATCTGACCCCGAAGCGCAGGATTCACGAGGCCCTGACTTTCCCCTCTGCCCAGCCCCAGCCCACATTTCCATGCCTAACCTCTCACTCTAGACAACCCCCCCCCGCTCCACCTCTTGTCTCTCCCGTCTCTGGCTCGTCTTCAGGTGTGTCCCCAACTTCACCGGACTCAAGCCTTCCAGACGCAGCCGAGCTTCTCTGTCCCCATCGCCTCGGCACTCTCACAGCATCTGAGTGGCCTCCCTTAAAAAGTATGCCTAGTAACAGTTTTACCGCGGATGCCTCGTCTCGGATGCTAAAGTCCTATAAGCGCCACCTTTGTCTCCCCCTGCGGCGCCGAGAGCCGTGCCGGACGCACAGGAAGTGCTCAGAAACTTAGCTCGGGGGCAGCAGCCGTGCCCGGAGGGGGCGTCCGGCACGCAGGGACTCAGCCGGGCTGTGTGAGGATACCCCACCCCCCACCCCAACGAAGAACAAGGATCACCAGGACAGGACCCCGGGACTCCGAGTTCAGGGCCGGGCAGCCTTCTGCGTTCTCCCGAGCCGTGGCCGAGACTGACCAGGGCCAGCGCCCCTTCCTTCCGGAGCCGCTCCACGCGCCCCGAGCCACCCACCACCAACACAGCGCCCTCACCTTGTAAACCTTGCCGAAGGCACCATCGCCCAGCTCGCCCACGATCTCCCACACCTCGTTGGGGTCCAGGTCCCGGCGGACGTGCTCATATTCGCGGGACTTTCTCTTCTCGAAGGTAGACCGCCGCAGGATGCGGCGGAAATTGGCGAAAGCCATGGCTGGGGGCACGCGAGCCTAGGGGCGAGGTGGCGCCGGCTCCGGCTCGGGCTGTGGCTCCGGCGGTCGCGAGGGAGGGGCTGGAGGACGCCGCGGCGCTCTGGGGTTCTCCCCAGACCCGCCCTTCCCCGCAGCCAGACCCCGGTCAAGTGCGCCCTGGGCTGCGCGCGGCGGGAGCACCCGGAACCGCGCAGGCGGCCGCGGTCCCCGCCCCCGCTCGGTCCAATCTCCGGGCCACCTCCCGATGTAGACCCGGTTCGCGCCGCGCCCCCGCCCAGCCCGCAAGCCCCGGGACACGTTCCGGGGACCCGGCCCCGCTCCCGCCCATCGGCCCGACTCCACCTGCCGCTCCCCGGCAGCGCCCGGAGACCCCCTAATTGGCTGCGGGCGCTCCCCGGCTCCGCCCGTCGCCGCAGGGCACTCTGGAAACTGTAGTCCCCCGCGCGCCGCACGCCCGCGAGCCACGGACTAGGCTTTGGCGAGCTTAGGGGACCCTTCGGCGGGACCATGCCGGGTCTGGGAGGCCCACCGTGTCTCGTGGCTCCCAAAATTTCTGCGGGAGCGAAAGGGGAAGCAGACTGGTTATTCGCGAGCGCCCACTGATTGCTGTCCAAAGACCAAAAAGGTGAACCGGCATTAATCATTGAATCCGCCCCGTAACGGCCCCGCGCGGCTGCTCTGCTCGCGCCCACTTTTCAGGTGGGGTCGCCCGGCGGGCGAGGGCACTAGCCCCGGGCTGCCCATCCTGCTGGCGGATCCGGTGCGGATTGCTCGGCGCGGTGCTGCCTCCTAGTGCGGGAAATGCTGCGCCCTTGCGGCGGCGATCAGTCCCTGAAAACCTAGGCTCCCCGGCTCGCTTCCTGCTTCCCAGGGGCTCTGCCCCACCGAGATCCACCAACCGGCCAGGATTACAGGGCTAAGAGAAAGCGCTCCTTGGGGACTTACTTATCACATGCTTCCTGATGGATCTTCAGATATATCTGCATATTAGGTAAAAAACTTCCTTATTCTTAATTTTCCAATTTTTAAAAATAAGCTCATTATACATAGAATTGAAGTTTTCTTTAACCACCATCATCCTCGATCCTGTCCGTTTTCTACCTGCCACTGTTAACTGTCTCTAGGACAGTTAACACTTGTATCTAAATCTAAGTAGGTTCCAAACAGCGAGTGCTGAGGGGTGGGCAGGTGGGCAACCTGTAAAGCTTATTATGGTAACTCTCCCACATAAGCAAATTGAGTCTCAGGGAATGTCACACTCCAATAGACCACGTCCCTGCGGAGAAGGTCCATGTTGAGGTGTTTTCACCCCTTCCTGAGCAGCATGCAAACACCAAGTATAGTTCTAAATTTGGAAAGCCAAATGCAGAAGCCTAGGGTACTGGTGGTGGTCTGCACAAAGGATGCCCTGAGTAAAGGTTGCCAAGCACTTTGAAATGTCCCCACAACCTAATGAGTGGTTGCAATCGTAGAGGATCTTTATCACTAAAAGAAGGAAATGCAGCACAAGACTGGGCTCTCACCAAGTAAGCCCAAGTTTAAACCTCCCAGAACAAGCTGGAAGGCCGGTCTTTCATTAGTTTCAGTCCATTTGACCAACATTGTGAAGGGGGTGAGGGGACAGTGGGAGAGGCTTTCCCACTGGGAGGTGGGGGCTCTGACCACAGGTCAGTCTAGCGGGGCTGGGACTGGGAGTCCCAGTCCCAGTTCATCCCCAAGCCGGGCCAAGCCACACACGACTCTGTGAGACTGGCTCTGCGATAGCTCCAGAAAAAATGAAATGAGAAACGAAAATGGAGAGCTTCACTCAAAAATGTTGTAAGTGAAAGAAGCCAGACACAAAAGAGCACACGTTATATTATTCCATTTGTATGAAATGTCTAGAAAAGGCAAATCCATAGGGACAGAAAGCAGATTAATGATTGCCAAGGACTAGGCTGAAATGGACATGAGGAGTCTTATTGGGGTGATGAAAATGTTCTAAAACTGGATTATGGTGATGATATAATAACTTGGCAAGTTTACTAAAAATCACTGAATTGTATACTTGAAATGGCTGAATCTTATGATATGTAAATTATACTTAAATACAGTTGTAAGAAATCAGAGAGGTTCAACAAAACCAAAGCTATATCTCTGAGATAACTAATAGACAAGGCTGGTCAAAAAGATAAAAAAAGAGTTGCAGAAAGAAAAATATTCCCCAAGACAATGAAAATGAAAAAAGAGACAGAATATTAGGTACAGTAGAGATTTTGATATCATAATATTTTAAACAATTTTATGTGAATACATTTTAATTTATGTGAAATGGGTAATCATGTAGAAGAAAATATAAATGATATAAACAAATGATATATAAATATGAGATATGATATATAAAAGACACATAATTTCAATAAGAAATAAAAAGCCTAAATAAGCTAATAACCAATAAAGAAATGAATCAAAAATCTAAAGTCTGCCCCCACTGAAAGACATCAGGTTATGTGGTTTTACAAATAATCTCTCCCTTTATATAAATACTTTAAGAAGATAGAAAAAAGAAATATACTCATTTTTATGAGATGAGCTTTACTACAATTAGGTAGGAATAGTAAAAGAAAATTGTAGACTAATTTCACTTAGGAAATAGATGGGGGTGGGGGGGAATACGAGCAAGATGAAACCAGAGGCTAATAAAAACATCATGACTAAGAAAGGTTTATCCAGGAATAAAAGAATGGTTCTATCTAGGAATAAAAGCCATTAAAGTATGACACTGGATTGACAAAGTAAAGAAGAAAATCGCATACTCTTGATAGTCACAGAAAAAGCATTTGACTGTATTCTTAGGCTAGATTTCCCCAAAGATAAGAATCTGAATGCAAATAGTTTATTTGGGAGATGATGCCAGGATGCACCAGTAGGGAGTGGCAAGTTAAGACAGGAGACACTTGAAGCCAGTAAAGAGTGTACTTTGTAGATAATTACTGCTGTGGCCAACTGGGGCTTAATCCCACTGGGGGATTCTGGGGATCAGGATGCAACACACTTCAGACGCAGCCTATTTGACAGTCAAGGACACTGGGGAGTTTTCCTCTAAACCTCATCTGTCCTTGGCCAAGTGCTGCTCCCTAGGGCAGCACTTCTAGCCTGCCCTGCTAGAGGGCCAAGAGGACACCTCTAAGTTGAGAGATGTCACGGGTCTTTGTACAGCTTCTGCTGTAACAATCCTTACACTTCTTATTTCTTCTACTTTCCTATAGCATTTGCTAGAATCTTTAGCTTTATGTTAAACAGTAACAGTGAAAATAGGAATTCTTGTCTTGGTCCAATATTTGATAGAAAAGGGTTTAAAGTTTCTCCTTTAGGTATGATGTTTACCAAAGATTGTGGCAAAAGATCTTCACACAAAGTTCCCTGCTATACCTAATTTGCTAATAAGTTTTTCTCATAGCTGTAGAACTTTATCAAATGTTTTTTCTGCATTTATCATAAGATTAATCATACGAGTTTTCTCATCTAGCCTACAGACATGGTAAATTTCATTTATTGAAGCATTCTTGCATTCCTGGAAAGCAAATATTTTATCTCCCTCTAGGGAGGCTAAGTAACATTTCCAAGGTATGCTTCTTCATAAGTCAGTCCCCATTCACACACCTCACCCCAGGCAACCACTAATCTGTTTTCTGTCACCATATATTGGAAATATCTTTCCTAGTTAACCATATAAATGGAATCATACAGTAGTGCTCTTTTAAGCCTGGCTTCTTTTCACTCAGCATAATATTTTTGAGATTCATCATGTTGTTGTATGTATTTGTGGTTTGTTCTTTCTAATTGCTGAGTAGTGTACAGATATACCACAATTTGTTTATCCATTTAGCTGCTGATGGACATTTGTGTTGCCAGTCTTGTTATCATGAATAAAGCTACTACGAACATTTGTTTACAAGGCTTTGTATGGATATATATTTTCATTTTCCTAGATGCACCTAGGAGTGCAATTGCCAGATCATACACTAAGTATATGGTTAACTTTTAAAGAGGCTGTCCAAGTATTTTACAAAGTGGTTCTATCACTTTACATTCCCACAAGTGATGTTGCTCCAATCACACTGATATCATCAGTTTTTAAAAACTCTAGCCATTCCAGTGACTACTAGTGGTATCTTACTCTAGGCTTTTGCCCTCAAGACATTTGCCAAATCCTAAACTACAGAGCTTAGGGAAAGAGGTCACGAGACCAAACAGAAAGCCAATAGGCTCATAGACCAAAAAACTAAGCAGAGCTTAGATTGTGGTCTCCAAATATCATTTTCCATAAAATGATACTATGGCTCCTTGGAGAAGTCTTTCTAGATCTAAGACAGGAAATGTCTATCCTTACATCAACATCTGTGCCTCTGTCTTGAAACAAAATACAGATGGCAAATATGCACATGTAAACATGCTCAACTTCATTTGTCATCGGGGAAATGCAGATAAAAACCACTGTATCCATTTGAACAGGCTGTTATGCTGCAATAAAAGCCTCAACACCTTGGTAGCTTAACACAACAAAGATGGTTTCTTACTGTATAGAAAGCTACAAAGAATGCAGCATCTATCTTAGTGAGAAAAAAAGATGGATGATCTACAAAACTGTAACTTTTCTTGAGCATATCAAAGAACTGAGGTCACAAGGCAACCAGGGAAAGTGAATTCTAATAAAGAACAAGCCCCTGCAAGGAGAGAGAGGGCACACCAACCATTGGACCTTTGGCAGAACATGGCTGAAAACGGCAGCTACCGTACAAGTGGTGAAGAAAGCAACCAAAGTTTGAGCAGATCATTAGAGGCAAAGTTTGGGATACCACGTCAGTGTGGAATAGCTGGAGTTCCCAGACACAAGGGGTGATCACACACACTGGCAAACTCCTTCCCATGGGTCGCCAATGGGAGCCTGTGAGAAAAACTGGGGGCAGGGCAGCAGACTGGAGACTGCCAGTTCTTGCTGATGCAGGAGGGAAGGAGGTGGTTGGTGCCTGCCAGGGGATGAGTATAAGGTCTCATCTACTTCCTTAGAAGTAGCAAAAGCAAAATTCTTCAAAGCAATAGCTTTCTACTGCTGGGGGAGGGGAGTCCCTCACTCTCAAGGCCCAGATAAAATCCACGGTTCTCACCCCCAGTACATGGAAAGATCCTGTCTTTTCGTGTAGTCACTGAGGAACTCAAGACTGATAGGGAACCATCATCTATTTTTTTTTTTTTTTTGCGGTACGCGGACCTCTCACTGCTGTGGCCTCTCCCGTTGCGGAGCACAGGCTCCGGACGCGCAGGCTCAGCGGCCATGGCTCACGAGCCTAGCCGCTCCGCGGCATGTGGGATCTTCCCGGACCGGGGCACAAACCCATGTCCCCTGCAGTGGCAGGCGGACTCTCAACCACTGCGCCACCAGGGAAGCCCCATCTATTTTTTAAATTTATTTTTTATTGGTGTGACATTGGTTTATAACATTAAATAAGTTTCACATGTACATTATATTTCTACTCTGTGTACACTGTGGTACCCTCAGAGCACCATCATCTTGAATGTTACTGCTACTATGGCATTGGAAAAGAGAGTTCTGACATTTTGGGAATTGTTTGTTACAGTAGTTAGCAGTACTCACCCTAATACGCTGGGAAAATGCAGTTAAATATTACACCATTTTTTCTCCCTTCCCCTAGCAGCAATAGATCTTTCCCTACGTAGCTCCTGGTGAGTTCTGAGGGCACCACAGCTGGCTTCTTCATGTGACATTATTTTTAGCGTTTTATACAGTCAAGATTCATTTAGATTTACTCAAATATTTTCAATTTCTGGTATTCTTCATTCCTTCCTGAATTTCGGTGTTTCCATATGGAATTATTTTTCTGTGCCTGAAGAATTCACTTATGGCTGTTAATTCTGTTTTTGTGTGTATGGATTTATTTTGTTAGCTCCCTCCTTCTGTCATAATTGTATTGCATTTAAATTTTATCATTTTAAACTCCCTATGACATTGTTATTATTTTACCCCATGGTTGTTTACTTGTACTGACCCACGTATTTTTACTACTTTGTTGCTCTCTATTCCTTCTGATATCTTGGATTTTCTCTCTGTGATCATTCTCTGACTACCGTAAGTTGATCCTTTAGAATTTCTTTTCGGAGGGTCCGTTGGTGATCATTCTTAGTTGTTTGGTTGTTTGGTTGTTTGTTTTTGCCTGAATACAGCTTTATCTCATCCTAATTTTTATTTTCTTTTCACTATAGAAAATTTCAAACATATTCAAAGTAGAAAGAATAGTATAAGCTAGTACTCCTGTACACCCATCAGTCAGTTCATGTTTGAACAATCCTGTTATATGTATACCAACACCCACGGACCTGGATTATTTTGAAGCAAATTCCAGGCATCTTACCATTTTAACTTTTTAAACAACCACCACATCCACTGTCATTCCTAATATTACATCCAATCAGTGCTCATAGTTCTCCATCATCTCATGCTTTTTGTTAAGCTGTTTGTTTTTGTGGGTCTTTACGTATACAATCTATATGAATTAGGATCCTCATAAGTCCATACACTGTAATTGGTTGATGTGATTTGAAAGAAATTTAACTATTAATCTATAGATCCCTCTTCCATCTTTTTCTTTTCTTGTAAATGTTTATTGAAGAAGTGGAGTCATTTTCTTTTAGAGCTTTCCACAGTCTGGGTTTTGTTGATTGTGTCCCCAATAGTGTCATTTAACATGGACCTCTGCTGTCCTATTTCCCTGATTTATATTTTCTATAAATTGATCAAATTCAGGTTTGATTTTCCTCCTCATTCTTTTAAAAGAAGGTGGAACTCACATAATATAAAATTACCTATTTTAAAGTGTACAATTCAGTGGCATTTAGTACATTGACAGTGTTGTTCAACCATCACCTCTGTCCAGTTTGAAACATTTTCATCACCCCAGTGGGAATCTTTGTATCCAGTAAGCAGTCACTTCCCAACACCCACTCCCCCAGCCCCCAGCCCCTGGCAATGACTGATCTGCTTTCTGTCTCCATGGCTTTGCCTCTTCTGGATATTTAATATAAATGGAATCATACATTTGACCTTCTGTGCCTCGCTTCTTTCACTTACTATAAGGTTCATCTACATTGTAACATGTATCATTCCCTTTCATGGCTAAGTATTTCACTGTATGGATGTGCTACCATTTCATCTGTCCATTCATCAGTTGATGGACATTTGGGCTGTTTCCACCTTTCGCCTATTGTGAATAGTGCTGCTATAAACATTTTGTAAAAGTATCTGAATACTTGTTTTCAGTTCTTTTGGATATATATCTAGGAGTGGAAATGCTAGGTTATATGGTGATCTCATGTTTAACTTTAAGGAACTTCCCTTCAGTCTTGAAAGATGATTTTACTGAGTGTATAATTTTAGCTTGGCTATGATTGTTTTTACACATTGAAATAGTATTATGTTATGTTTTGGTTTCCATGTTGTGAAGAAGTTGATTGTTAAGTTTAATCATTAGTCCTTTGAAGATAATCTTTCTTCTCTGATTGCCTTTAAAACCTTTGTCTTTGGTATAATGCAGTTTCACTGATGTGTACATATATGTATTTCTTCTTATCTCAACTACTTAGGACTTCAGTCTTTTGAGAGGTAATATAGCATAGCTATTAAAAAGCAGTGATTATTGCCAGACTAGGTTCACATGCTGACTTCACTATTAATTAGCTTAGTGACTTCAGGAAAATTACTTAATTTTTCTAAGCCTTTTTAAAAAAATTTTTATTGATACAATTTATGTACAATATTATACAAGTTACAGGGGTACAACATAGTGGTTCACAGTTTTTAAAGGTTATAATCTATTTATAGTCATTATAAAATATTGGCTAGGGAATTCCCTGGCGGTCCTGTGGTTAGGACTTTGCGCTTTCACTGCCAAGGGTGCGGGTTCAATCCCTGGTCCAGGAACTAAGATCCCTCGTGCAATGGGGCATGGCCAAAAAACATATATATATATAGGCTATATTTGCTGTACAATATATCCTTGTTGTTTATTTATTTTATACATAATAGATTGTAAGTTGAGCCTGTTTCTTTTTTTTTTTTTTTTTTTTTTTTTTTTTTTTTTTTTTTTTTTTTTTTTTGCGGTACGCGGGCCTCTCACTGCTGTGGCCTCTCCCCCTGCGGAGCACAGGCTCCGGACGCGCAGGCCCAGCAGCCATGGCTCACGGGCCCAGCCGCTCCGCGGCACGTGGGATCTTCCTGGACCGGGGCACGAACCCACGTCCCCTGCATCGGCAGGCGGACTCTCAACCACTGCGCCACCAGGGAAGCCCGAGCCTGTTTCTTAATCTGTAAAATAGGTATAATAATCTCTACCTCATAGGATTGTATGATTAATCTTCAGACTAAATGAGTTAATATATTAATACACTTAGAACAGTGTAAGATGTTACTATGTAACATGTAGTTATGGAACTGTTCACCTTGATAATGATGATGAGCACAGTCTGTGGGTGGGTGTCTTTCATTGGTTTTGGAAAATTCTCAACCATTCTTTTTTGGCTGCTCTGAGTGGCTTGTGGGATCTTATTTACCCAACCAGGGCTTGAACCCGGGCCACAGCAGTGAAAGCACTGAGTCCTAACCACTGGACCGCCAGGGGATCCCCATAATTTTAATTTTTTATCGACTGTTTCCTGTGATGCTTTGACGTAGGAAGACCTTTACTACCAGAGCTTCTCTCTATCCAACATTCTAATTCTGAGGCAGAATTCTGTCTTCTACTTCAGGTTGCCAGAGTCTTCGGCTTAAAGGGCACCATAATGAAACTGAAGCAAGGATCGTTTCTGTGGTACCTCTATCTGGATAAACTGTATTGCTTATTATCCGTGAGAAATGTGAAGGCTTTGGTGGAGTATTTTCACCTTCTTGATGTGCACGGCAAGAAAACCTTGAATGGTTAGTACTTTCAGAAATGCTTCCTCTGGGTCATTACCTGGTTTTTAACGAACGTGCAGGAAAATTTACAGAACCAGAAACTATTTCATTAATGTATATATCTTCTAAATGAAGCACAGAGAAAAATTGCCAACTGAGACTTGAAGGCAGTTCTGTGAGGAGGATCAAACTGCAGGCTCTGGGGTTAGGTCCTCCACCCATTATTCCTTGTTGATTTGGAGAACATCATCATCCTCTTTTAAGTCTCATTTTCCTCATCTGTGAGGCTTCTAATAATGGAGTCCATCTCACAGTTGGAAAAAAAAAAGATAAATGAGATAATGCATGGAAAATGCTTAGCATGGTGCCTGGCACACTGTAAGGATTTATAATAAGTGTTCCTTATTATTACAATTATTCCTGGGGACTGAGCCCCACTCAGGCATTAACCCTCAAGACTCCCTTAGCAAGACTTGTCATCTATCGAATGGGAGGTTTGAATCAGGTGATCTGCAAGATCCCTTCTAATTCTTGGTACTTGTGAGTGACCAGAGAATGCTGATGATCTCGACCCTGCCTTTGAGTGCACAAACTAATAGAAGACCAATTAAAACACTTCAGGTTTTTTTTTAAATATTTATTTATTTATATATATTTTTGGCTGCATCAGGTCTTAGTTGTGGCATGCGGGCACTTCCGTTGCGGCGCGCAGGCTCTTCATTGCCGCATGTGGGCTTCTCTCTAGTTGTGGCGCGCAGGCTCAGTAGTTGTGGCGCACAGGCTTAGTTGCCCCACAGCATGTGGGATCTTAGTTCCCAGACCAGGGATCCAACCCGTGTCCCCTGCATTGGAAGGCGAATTCTTAACCACTGGACCACCAGGGAAGTCCCCTAGGGTTTTTTTGTTTGTTTTGTTTTGTTTTCAGGACTGGGTATAAATAAGGTGTCCGACTCATTGTGACCTGAGAGAGATGTCATTTATCAATAAGGAGTTTCTTCCATAAAGATATTTTAAAGAGTTCATTCAATCTTTATAAAATAATAAAAAGATACTTTAATTTTCTCATACTTTCATGCCTCCAGTTTACACACAGTATGTCACCAAATATTCACAATAACCCAGTCCTAGATAAAGCAACTGTAGGACACATAGATGTAAACAGAAGATCTGGGACCAAAACCCAAAGCCCACACTCTTAGTCTCACCAGCGTTTGCTGAGCAGAGTCTGATCTCCCTGGTAACTAAATCACTCCCTGGTGATGCAATACCCAAGAGATACAGTCATACTTGTGTCAAGGGACTGGATGGTGACCTGAAAGAGTGAAGGCATAGCCTTGAGTTTTGCCTTCCAGGGAGATAGTGACTTAAAGCCTTGGAGACTTGAGTGGGCCAGAGCCAGCTGATTGAAAAACAGTATTTGTTAAGTAACTACTAAGTCTCACAATAAAACATTTCTCAAGGAGCAAATGTCATGGTGTTTACACATGGTGTGTTGTTCCCAAGTGCTCGTACCTGGTTGGACTCATACCTGGTGGGACGTGGGGAAGGAATATCAAGAGGCCATCAGAAACCCCCAGATCATGACATTGTGATGACTGGTTTCACTGTGCACTTAGCCAGCTTCAGCCAGGACTCCAAACCACACAGATGTGCTTTACGGATTTAGTGGAGCCATGTCTTGTGCAGGAGGTAGTCTCTGTAATCAATGGGCAAGGAGAAATCACATGTAGACAAAGTTACACTTGAAAATCCCTGAAATCCCCTGGGTGATTTGTACATACAACCTGTACAGCCATATATCACTGTGTAAACGTATCACCATGTTTGTTTCTTCCATCGAACACTCCCTGAGACAGATGATTAGTGAGTGGAATTTCAGCCCCAAACCTCCCCTGTCCTTTAAATTATGTTTTTTCTCTGATTGTGTATGACTGTATATGCATTAACTAATGTGCAAAAGATATGGCTTCACTGTGGAAAGAGCAAGGCTGTGGAGTCAGACGGACCACATCTGAATCCCAGCTCTGCCACTCAAAGTGTGGTCCACTGACCAGCAGCTGCCGCATCACTTGGGAGCTTGTTAAGAATGCAGACTCAGTCCCATGCCAGAGTTCCTAATCAGAATTGGTGTTTTTAGAAGATCCTCAAGTGATTGGTATGCCTATTATAGCTCAAGAAGCCCTGAGATTAGTTACTACCTGAGACTTATTGTAAAAGGCTGTGTAGGGTTGTCAGGGTTCAGTGACATGTGGCACTTAAAGCGCCCAGCGTCTAAGATGCTCAGTGGTAGCTCCTTTTCCCCCATCACCGAATGCATTTGCTTTATGTAAGCATGAGGAAAAGTGATACTTTTACAGAAGTGGAATGATTTTTAAATTTCTCGTTTTAATTCTCTCAAGTGAAAGGCCCAGGTGAAATGTCAGCTTTTCCAAGAATGTGTCATAGGCCCCCAGTGAGAATTAAACTCTTCCTTCTATGTACCAGGAGCACTTTGAGACTTTTATTTGTTACGTATACACACCTGTCTGCTCCGTCGAGCATGTAAGCTGGGCTCAGGAACCAAGCCCTATCCACTATCTCCTTCTCCACAAGTCCAAGTACAGTGCTTTTCCACACAGCTCAAGGGCAACTGAGGTTTGAGAAATTGTGGAAGGTATAGTGGCAAAGCCGGAAACAAAATATTATCATTACTATGGCCAGGTCAACAAGCTTCCAACATGACAACCATTTATGTGGTTCCCAGATGTTTAACATTTTGGAACCGTTTCAGAATAATACATCTCATCTCCTTACCAACAGATGTGCTATTCTACCACTTCCTTCATCACGTGACTGACCTGAACCGGAAGCAGATCACAATTGTGTTTAACATGCTGGACTGGAATGCTGTGGGCGAGATTGGTTTTGACCAGTTCTACATGCTGGTTTGCATACTGCTGGCACAGGAGGCAAGTAACGAGTCAGGCTCTGTGGAGCAGAGGGGGCAGAGCTTGGCTGCTGTCACCATTTTGCTAAAGGTAGCACCGAATTAAGAGTGCATCCGAATGTTTCTTTTCACTTGAACCAGGAAGAAAAAAAATGGTGGGTTCCTTTTGGTTCCTAAATGGCCCATCTATGACCTAGGAGTTTCCAAAGGTTATCCAGCCTCCCTCCCACATTGCCTTTATAAAGAACGAATCTCATCCTGTCACATTCCTCCTTGGCATGCCCTTCCTTGCCCCTTCTAGCTGGTGGGTCTTAAAATAATCACCAGTAATCCTAATTGCCTCTCTTCCTCAGTGATCCCTTTTCTCAGAGAACTCTCTGAAGGGGATGAATGATAAAGACAAGACACACTCTTCTTTGGGTTCCCGCCTTACCTGGTACACACTCCTAGTGTGTATTTACCGCTTTCCCACTCCTTGAGGAAAGGCACCTTGTGTCAGCATTTTACTGCCAGTGCCACAATTTTCATAAGTAGATTTTCACTGAACATAAGGAAATACATTCTAGAGACTAGAGTTCTGTCTAGCAGAACCAATCACTACAGGTGGCGTAAGTCCCCCCTGAATGCAGATGCTGAAGCAGGACCTGGTACATCGACCACAGAACCCTTTCAGCCCTGAGCTGCTATAATTCTGCCTTTTGCTTTTAGCTCTCTAGGAAATGGATTAGTGAATATATGAGTCTTGATGTCGCAAGTTTAGAAAGTAGCACCAACAACATATTTACATATTTCTCTCAAAGCAGAACCATTTGGAAGAGCAATTTATTTTCCGCCATTCCCGGCCTGTCTTTGAGCTGCTTGACCTGGATGGGGAGATGAAAATTGGCCCATCCAACTTCCACATGTACAACTTTCTCTTCAATATTAAAAAACAGCAACTCAGAGACCTGTACCATGACTCTGACATCACAGGTGACTATGTAAGTGCAGATCCCTAAAGTGTGGCCCAGCAGCCCCTCTGTACAAAGGTAGAGGACCATGTCCTGCTACCTACAGTGAAGACGGGGGAGGAAGAGGGTGGGAAAAACCTACTGGAGCGTGTCATGGCTCTGGGATCATAAAAAACTAAAGAGATATATAGGCCTGTGAAAGAGAGAGGACTGAAAAACTAAGTGCTACATCACAGAATGTGGATATAAAATTATAGAAGTTTGGAGATCCTTCTCCAAATTTTGCTTAGAAGTTCAGTTGAAAGAAGGAAATACATTAATATGGTAGAAGTTGGTCTTAGGGGAAGGGTTTATAGATTTTAATAAGCAGAAAGGAAGAAATTCTTAGGTGGGAACACATGAGCTAAATCCCAAGAGAAAACAACTGTGGCAAAGACAGTGGATCCTGCCTATTTAAAGAGGAAGTCCATGTTGACTAGCAAGTGAGAGCTAAGGTTTACAGTTTAAAAAGATGGATCATACTCTGAAGAAGCTCAGATGGCAGCCTGACAGAGTCTGGACTTGATGTAGCAGAAGTAAGAAAGTGACCCTTGGTGCCTTGAGTCTACAATAGACTCTCTGTTCCTGAATCCTTGACTACAGTTAGACTATAATTATGTCCTAATTACTGGGCCTCTTAATAGAGTTTCCAAGGTTTAAAATGAGAAATGATTACAATCCTGCTGTCATCTGAAACAAAGTATCAAAGCCTTCCTGAAATAACTTTTCTTTTTGCCCCCCAACACAAGCGTCTTAATTACAAGGAATTTAAGCTGTTTACTATCTTATCCATGGACAAATACCAGGAGAGTCAGAAAGCAGTGAAAGAGGAGAAAGAAAGCTCTGCCCGAAAAGAACGTGTCACAAGTTAATGTGAGCCAAAGAGAGAGTCTTCTTGGAATAAATGATTTTGAAAGTGTAAGTAATTACAATTGTTAACATCTCTAAAAATAAATTTAGAACATCAAAGTAGATATCTTTAAATTGATTTTTACACATGCGGGGTTCAGATAAGCACTCCTCAATCGGCATATTCTTAACTTTAATAACCTTTAGACCTCACAAATGACTCACAGTTATGTAATGTGAAGTAAAAACTTTCTCTTTGTTGACATGTCCCAACTCTGCTGCCGCTTTTCAGATCAACTCTGTCCATTAGGTCCCTGTGTACCCAAATAATTACCAACTCTTACTGGAGCCAAGCAGTTGGAAGGTGATGCTTTCCTAACATTTGTCACTAGTGGTCCAATACTTTCAGAGTTCTAATTCTCCCACTCCTTAGGCTAAAACAAACTTCAAATTGGCAAATGGCGAAGTGCCTCCAACCATAAGGGAAACTGACTTTTAAGGATATGGGGACTGTGTTCTTCCTAGAATTTAAATTACTCTTTGATGAGTTAAGTGCTTAAGCAACTATACCAAATCTACTAGGGTGAAATAATTATTACATGCCCTTGTATAATTCTATTTTTTTGTATAATTAATGCCTTGAATAATGTTTAAGCGTCTTTAGCATGGGATTTGTGAATCCTCCCAGACTACTGTGATGTTAATGATGATAACTACCACCGAGTAAGTGCTTGCAATGGGTCAGGCAGGGGCTTTAGACGCATGACTTTATTTATCCCCTAACCCTGCGAATTAAGTGTTATCCTCAATTTACAGATGAGGAAATTGAGGTGTCAAGATTAAGAACCTCAGGCTTCCCTGGTGGCGCAGTGGTTGAGAGTCCGCCTGCCGATGCAGGGGACACGGGTTCGTGCCCTGGTCCGGGAAGATCCCACATGCCGCGGAGCGGCTAGGCCCGTGAGCCATGGCCGGTGAGCCTGCGCGTCCAGAGCCTGTGCTCCACAACGGGAGAGGCCACAACAGTGAGAGGCCCGCGTACCGCAAATAAAAAAAAAAAAAAAAAAAGATTAAGAACCTTACCCAAGGTTCTTAATGACTCACTAGTGGCAGGACCAGAGTTCAAATTCAAGGTCAATTAGACGCTTGTACTGAGAACAAGTGATTTCAGTAACTCACTTCAGTCTTAGCAGATTCTGTTTAAGTTTTAAGCTGGCGTTTCACTGACTCAGAAACCCCTTCTACCTAATGCTAATTAACACATCTCCTTCTACCATAGATTTCTGAGGGACATGTTTGGTGATTAAAGAAATACAGCTCATTTACTACAAACCAAGAATTTCTTAAGGAAATAATATATGCAATATAACTGACCGTAAGGCATTCAGTGAGTTCCAGAGTACTTAATAATCAAAAATCACTTTGTCAATGTGCAACAGACAAGAATACTGCCCAAGGCTGTCATTCATAAGTCACACGTAATAACTGAAATCATGTTAATTGCTATGAACATTCTCTATATTTACTCTTAATAGTCATGAGAGTTCGATAACACACTTATGAGTAATGCTTAGCAGCCAAAACTTTTGTCTTCCCCACAACGGTACTACAAAAACTAAATGGAGCTAGTGGGAATCCCCTGGCGGTCCAGCGGTTAGGACTCCATGCTTTTGCTGCTGAGGCCACGGGTTCAATCCCTGGTCGGGGAACTAAGATCCCATAACACAAAACCACCTGACAGGTTTCCACCTAGACTGTCAAAGATCAGTAAGTTGGTCAGGGTGACGCAGTGGTTAAGAATCTGCCTGCCAATGCAGGGGGCACGGTTCAAGCCCTGGTCAAGGAGGATCCCACACACTGCAGAGCAACTAAGCCCATGTGCCACGACTACTGAGCCTGTGCTCTGGAGCCCGCGAGCCACAACTACTGAGCCTGAGTGCCACAACAGCTGGGCCTGCACGCCTAGAGCTGGTGCTCCACAACAACAGAAGCCACCGCAGTGAGAAGCCTGCACACCGCCACTAAGAGTAGCCCCTGCTCACCACAACTAGAGAAAGCCCGTGCGCAGCAACGAAGACCCAACGCAGCCAAAAATAAATAAATAAATAAATGTATGAAAAAAAAAAAAGTTGGTCAGGGTATAGGAAAATAAGAGCAGTCATATTGCTATAGTATTAAATTGGTTAAAATCTATTTGGAGGGCAATTAAGCATCTACTCCCTAAATGTCTATACTGTTTGATATAGCAATGTACATAGACGTAAAGGTGTAGCTATAGAAAAGGACATTTCACGGTAGCATGGTTTATAGTACCAAAAGACTAGAAACAGCCAGACTGACCTGTGGTACTCCAGACAATGGAATACTACTGCACCTGTAAGAGGAATGAAGCAGATCTAGCTCAACATATATGGAACAATCTCTAAGATTAACCATTTTAGAGAAAAATCCAATGTACAGAATAGCATATATTATTTATGGAAAAAACAGGGTAGGGCGGGTAAATGTACTCACATACACTAAAATAGTGGTTCTCACATTGGGATCCCCAGACTAGTAGCAGCAGCATCACCTGAGAACTTTTAGAAATGCAAGTTATTGGACCCCACTCAGACCTACTAACTCCGAACCTCTGGGGGAACAGCACAGCAATCTGTGTTTTAATAAGCCTTCCAGGTAATTCTGATGCATGCTGAAGTTTGAGAACCACTGTGGTAGAGCATCTTTAAAGATATCCAGAAAACTGGGAACAGCTGTTACCTCTGGGGAGAAGAAATGGGAGATGAAGAACAGGCATCTTCAGAGCGACTTTTCACTTCGGTATGTTTGGATTTTTTTTCCCATGTGTATGTATCACTTATTTTAAATAAAAATTAACAATCAAAGCCTACCACTTTGATCCAAAATGGATAAAGAAATGAGCTCAGTGCTTCTGAAAAACTGAATTATGGGTTTTGGTTTACAGCATGATTCTTAAAAGAAAAAAACAACCACCTATTTGAGACCAAGATTTCAATGCAGCAAATAAAGTATATCTATAAATGACCATGTATGGTTTGACATAACAGAGCCTAAGTTTGGTAGTAATGAACTTGTTAGTTACTGAGCTGGGAAGTTTTAAAAAGGGAAAAAACCTTGTTAGAGGTTTTTTTTGTTTTTGTTTTTTTTAGAATGAGCAGATTACCCTTATTGTGGAGAGTAATAATAATTAAAAACCCAGAATAAAGGCAAAGACAAAGAGAAAAATTGAACTTTTTTTTTAAAAAAGCACAAAAACCCTACATACTAAAATTGTACACATCAAGTATTGGTCCAATCTTATATCAATCTATTTACAATTAAACAGCACCATAGTTTTCTTACCTAGGTTAAATGCCCAGAAAATTGTTAAAGTACACGTTCCTTTAAAATAAAATAAACTATTAAGAGAGCTCCAATCCTCAACAAAAATACTTCTACCAACTATAGATTATTATATCACCAAATTTACTTAAGGAAAATAGATTTGAACACTTTTTTGTCCTCCAGTTGACAAACTTTGAGAGATGTTGCTGTTCAGTGTGGCACACAAATTAATAAGGAAACATTCTGATGACAGGGGCATTATATTGAAATACCCTCACCTATCTCCACCTCCATATATAAAAATACTCCTTTGGAATTAATGCTGCTGTTGCCTCTTGAATTTAGATTCAATTATCAGTAAACCTAAATTAAATGTAGCCACAATCTTTAAAATGATTGCATGAAAAAGAGAAGCAGTTAAAGCTCTCAGAAACATGATATGTTACAATTATAGATATGTGCAATCAGGCTATAGGAAATTTAATAGTATTTTAAACATTACATTGAAACTAAATAGTTTCATTTTGCCATTAAAATTAATAATGGTGCTTCACACCCAAAATACATGTGAAGGTTTGATTATTTCTCATTTGAGAACAACGTTAAGTGTCTTCTTGCCTCTACTTTTCCATCTCATGGATTCTCAGGGGTTCAGAAATCACGTGGTAGCCCCCTTCTCACTTAGGGGACCAACCATGAAAAGGCTCCAAATTAAATATAATCCTTGGCAGCTTTGTTCCAGTCCTAGTACAGAAGAATCAGGTTATCTCACCAAATTTTTCAGTCCTCTGATATAATCTGCAGATGCTTCTTAATTTGCCTCTTTGCTAGGAAAGATGAGAGAGGAAAATTCTCATCCACCACAACTACAGGTAACAGTGAACTATGGAAAGCACTAAAGTATAAAGCAACATATCATCATTTGGTCTCACTGTCGATGTTTAAGTAATGTCAGTAAATCTTTCACTCTAGCAAATTATGACTTGAAATTTTTTCTAAAAGATTGAAGACAGGCACAATTCTCCCAGGCACAGACAGAATGGGTTTTCCTTATACCCTTCCTGCAAATTGGGGGAGAAGAGATAATTACTTTATTATCCTACAGTAGGAAAAGCTGTACTTGATTCCGTGCATTCCCTGGGACCCCCTTGAATCCCTGGAATGATTCAAGTACATTCCCAGCTGTACTTGATTCCATGCATATCCATGCATTTGGGAGCACAGTTAGCTCTGAAAAGTTCTAAGCAGAGTAGGTAGATCAATGAAGGTTTTACATAGTAGTGTCCTTCTAAGCCTGGATATGAAACAGCTTCATTATATAGACATTTCAAAATACCTATGCAGCAAGAGGACAACAGACTTTTCAACTATGTTATCAGTTGAAAGTCAGAGATCTGAATGCACTGACTAAATTATTGCCTAGTGTTCCAGAAAGGTGCCTGCCACCAACGTGCTGGAAGGCACCAAAATTTAGTGTGAATGTAAACAAGGAGCTCAACATATGGGGATGGGGAAGCAATACTGAAACACAATTTGCCAGTCTCTACTCCTTTATGGCTAAATATTAATTGAGCAAGGAATTAAGACCAGAAAAGAAGCGAACCTCAAGTACTGCTCTTTTCAGTTTCCATTTTAAAAAGCTCAAGTTTTATAACTGTTATTAATGATTTCTGGAAATTGTATTTGATTTTTTAGGAATTCTGTATTCACAGGTGCTTGGTGCTGTTCTGCATGGATGCAATGTTCTATTTACAGTCCAAATCATTTAAATACAGCCATTATATAGTTGTTGGGTATTTTAAAATAAATGGTTATCTATTTCTTAACTGCCTCTTGAATTAGAAACTGTAATTACATGAGTCTCAAAGGCTGGCTCTTTGTGTTTTATTAATTATTTTCGTTGGTCTCCATCACAGATGGAAGTTTTCACTGGTAATTCCTCAGAACTAAATCCATTCGTAAGGAATTCAGAGCAGTGAAAATAAATTTCACGCCGTAGAGTAGGAAATGATAACAACAACAGTGAAAAGGAGCAAGAGGGATCTGGGGACAGCCAGCGGGGCCAGTTCAGTTCTCAACTGGTGTTGGGTTTTGCAAAGGTTGGCTCATTATAACCTGGACAACATAGTCCTTTGGGATCTTCAGCTCTTCCAACTTCATTTTGTCGGTGAGAGGTCTGCCAGAAAAGAACCACCGCTGACTGCCCGGTTCCACTCCTTCTGCTGCATGTAGCCGCCTCTTCATGTGGTACACTGTGTCTGTACTGCGGACCACAAGTTTGAGGTCCTTGCCGGTGGAAAGGCGCAAACGGAGCTGAGATTCATACCCCGAATTGGGTGGGGGCTCAGGAATATCCAGAGTCTCTATGTCGCTCTTTTCCTCTATCATGTTGATTGGTGGTGCCAAGCAGTAGACTGGAAGCTGATACCTATTCCCCAGTTCATCATAGCACTCTGTAAGTGCACCTTAAGAAAGAGAAGATATGAAAAAGAGTTTAATCTAAATGAATGCATTTTTCTTTACATCTTGCAAAATGTTCAAACATCTCATTGGCTTGCCACTGTAGAGAAAAAAATGTAAAATAAGGCCAATCTCTGTCAGTGATCATCAATAATCATTATCAAGACCCATGACCAAATATTTGAGTGTATATCAAATTTTACATTAACCAGGACCCTAGCTCCTTGCCCTCACTTCTTCTAAGTCATTTCACACCTAATTCACACTTTTATTAAAAAAGGAAAAGAAAGCACACAAAATTCCAATTTACTAATATTATCAATGCTTAGACCAAAGTAATGGGAGATGCCAATTACATTGGGATATCTTTTTAGGAAATGAATCAGCTAACCTTAAAAAAAAAAAAAAAAGGCAAAAAAACCCAGATCCCTAAGCTCAATTCTCCACAACACAGTGTTCCAGAGTGGTTCTCTTAGTGCCTAGACTTCCTAAGTTGAAGTACTTGGCCAGAAGTCCTCAGTCCAAAGAGATCACAACCTAGAGATGACAAGCTTACCAGCTGCCACTGTCTCTTGGCTTATGTATGGATCTCATTAGCACAACTACCACAGAAATGACTGAGGTGTTTTATTTAACCCTAATTAGTCAATCTGTTACAGAGAAGCTTTGAGTTAAAAAGGAAGAACAAAAGAGGCATGAAGTTTATAACTTGCTAGATCAGGGGAGGGGGAAAAAGTGTTTATGGTTTAAAAGAAGGTATTCATGGTTAATTTCTTTATAAAGTATAAACCATTGTAATTACCAGAGCTTCCCTTGGGGAACTTGAAAGCATACTTCATGAATGTTTTATTTTAAGGTTATTCATAATGTGTCTTTTGCTCAAACTGGAACATTAATGTCAGCTGATTATCAATTTGGATAAAAACCAAAAATATCTACCATATTCAGAACACTCATACACAGGCTAATGAATATGGGGTGTGGACACTGAGAAATGGTTACCAATGAACAAATGAGTTAATAAACTGATCTCCATCAACAGGCTGAAAATCCAAAGCATCCCAAATGAGACTGGAACAGTCACCAATCCACCAAGGGTTGAACTGGGCCTGCTTTCTAAGTTACATAAGATGGGCTGGGGTGAGAACTCAGGCACCAAGCAATAATACGTGCAAATCTCCCCTTTCCTCTGTGTCTAAAAATAATGTTCAGGGGCTTCCCTGGTGGCGCAGTGGTTGGGAGTCCGCCTGCCGATGCAGGGGACACGAGTTCATGTCCCGGTCCGGGAAGATCCCACATGCCGCGGAGCGGCTGGGCTCGTGAGCCATGGCCGCTGAGCCTGTGCGTCCGGAGCCTGTGCTCCGCAAGGGGAGAGGCCACAACAATGAGAGGCCCGCGTAACAAAAAAAAAATAATAATAATAATGTTCAGCCTCTGTGTTATTCACTAATCTGAACACTGCTATGACTGTAGAAATAGATATGCTTCAAGCCCAGTTGTGATCACCAGCAGTTCCCTACACTAGTAACCATCACACTGCAGTATAAATATTATTTATAAATAGTCAGTTGTACAAACTTCACTGTTTATATACTTGATATAGCCTTGTCCTAAGGCAAAGAAACCTCACTGCCTTTCAGGTGGGCTGACCATTAGGAAAACTAGCAAAGAGAAGGTGGAGAGTTCACTACAGACTCATCATCTCTCTCAGGAAAATACCTTCAGATATATATCCCACTGATACTGGGGCGTCAGTAATGTCAGCCTGATAGGAACAAGAACATATATATTTACATAACTGTTCTGCTAGAAAAACATTCTCTAAGAGAGGCGCCATTCTAAATCATTACTTGGAATCAGGAGACCAAGATGATATTCCCAGCCTTGTTATTAACTAGGTGTACAACCTTGAGCAACATTCTTTAACCTGTAATACTTCTCTCAATTAGCAAAATGAGGCAGGATAAAAATGACCTCTAACGTGATTTCCAGGTTTGCACATGCTGCTTCATCTTCATGCACCACAAGAGATAGAAAATAAAAGTGCAAACCAAAGCTGTCAAACTACAGGCAGAACAGTGTCTTGACCGAAAGACAGCTTATATTTTTAGCCTCCCTAGAAACCAGGACGAGAGGTGCCATGGCAGCCTCTAGAGCAGTGCTGAAACAGTAGTGCATGCCAAGCTTAAAACAAATGTAAGGCAGGCACTTTGCCTGCCTTTTTTTAAAAGGCACAGCAAGTCAGGGGTTCAGTTTTCAGACTCAAATGGGTGAGAATAAAAACTCCATTGAAGAGGTACAGCTGAAGATGGCACTATCTTCTTATTCTAGCTCAGGCAGCCTCCCATCTATGAGGCTGGAAATCAGCTATCCAGACTCTATTGCTTAGAAGCTCCCATATTCCAATATTTTGGGGAAAGGTAACTTGCAATTTATTTAACATGAAGTTTTCTGGTTTATTCCTTTCCTCACTCCTACCAGTCAAATTATACTGTAGTCTGAGTTATAAATATGCTCTAGTTTTAGATTAAACAAAAAACTAAATAAGGGAAGAATTCAGGCCATGAAGTCAAATATTATTTAATTACATTTTTAGGCTGCAGTTTTATGGGTTACCCTCTCCCCAAATTAAATATCTGGGATCATAAAGTATCAATAAAAATAATCAATATAGCCCAGAGCTGAATATTACCCCAAAATTACCTATTCAGGGCAAAATGATTCCTCTGCAGGCTCAAACTCTTTTGAATAATATACTCCTAAATCCTCCACCACTTTATGGCCCCATATCTCTTTATTAAAGAAAAAACTGCTCTGCTAATAGTGGTCTCTATCACACAATCTCTTTAGGACTTCATAAAGATCACTAGAAAACAATTCTCGCATTCCAGAGTTGCTGCATGAACACTTACTAAACACCTGGAAGTGTGTAGGATATGTCACTGGCACTAAGTAGAGAAGGTTACAAGAGAGCCAAGATGGTCCTTGACCCCCAGGAGCTTATAATCAAGGTGAGCAGACACAGCATACCCACCAAAGATTTAAATACAAATTGATACACTGAAAATCAAACATAGGAGCTGAGATATCACACAATAGAAATGTGACTAGAGTTGGTAGAGCCAAGAAGGAAAAATTCTGTAGAAATAGTGTGTTCTAGGCATGACACAGAATACAAATGTAGGGCATCCCAAGAAATACGAATGATAATGGAAACAAGAATTAGTACAAGAGGGACTTCCCTGGTGGTGCAGTGGTTAAGACTCCGCACTCCCAATGCAGGGGGCCCGGGTTCAATCCCTGGCCAGGGAACTAGATCCCACATGCTGCAACTAAGAGTATGCATGCCACAACTGAGGAGCCCTCGAGCCACAGCTAAGGAGCCCGCTTGCTGCAACTAAGACCCAGTGCAACCAAATAAATATTTTTTTAAAAGAAGAATTAGTACAAGATAAGTAGGGAATAACAAGTGGCTCTGCTGAGGTGGAATACACAATCAATGGTGTGAAATTACTAAACAGGAGCAATAGTGAAAACCTGATAGGAGGGTTCAGGAGTTTAGACTTAATACCCTTGGAAATTCTAGAGGCTAGTATAGGTACATGTGGCTAATACAGGTCCATGAGTCATTCATCCAACAAATACTGAGTGCCTACTATATGCCAAGCAGTGTTTCAGGTGCTAGGGTTATGCTAGTGAAGAAGACAAAGCCTAAAGATTATTTTATGATTTGCATGAAGGGTGAGTGTCTGACTGGAATCAGGGGGCCCTGCTAAAATGACTGGCTGACTAACAATGGAAAGAAATGGATCTGAGAGAATTGGTGTTAAGGGGCGAGACCTAATGATACGTTAGGAAATGCGAATCACCTAACCAGGAAATGAGAGTGACAGAGAATTTAGGGTTACAAGATTCTCTGCTTGGATTCTCTTTTTTTTTTTTTTTTTTTTTTTTTTAATGTATTTATTTTTGGCTGCGTTGGGTCTTCGTTGCTGCGCATGGGCTTTCCCTAGTTGTGGCGAGCAGAAGCTATTCTTCGTTGCGGTGCACAGGCTTCTCGTTGCGGTGGCTTCTCTTGTTGCGGAGCACAGGCTCTAGGCGCGCGGACTTCAGTAGTTGTGGCACACGGGCTCGGTAGTTGTGGTTTGCAGGCTCTAGAGCGCTGGCTCAGTAGTTGTGACACACGGGCTTAGCTGTCTGCGGCATGTGGGATCTTCCTGGACCAGGGATCGAACCCATGTCCCCAGTACTGGCAGGCAGATTCGCAACCACTGCGCCACCAGGGAAGCCCTCTGCTTGGATTCTTAACTGCTTCAGGTTCAGGGAGATACTTCAATTGAGTTATCTGAAGGTAACTGAAGAAGTATATTGGGAAAAGGGTAAAAGTAGTTTGTAGAGTAATAATCTCAAATGTGTAAGTTTAAACATAAAAGCAAATATTTAAAGAGGGCTTACTCGCTCTGTCTAAGCACTTTACATACATTAACACTTAATCCTCACGACAGCCCTCTAAGGTAAGTCTATCATACTCATTTTACAAATGGGAAAATTTAAGAAAAGAGAGGTAGCTTGCCCAGGGTCAGAGATAGTTAAGTAACACAGTAAAATAATCTGATTCCTGAAGAAGTAAATGTGTAACATAGGGATAAGGCTATAGGGCTTGTGACAGCTCTACAAGACTCCCAGGTTAATGATATGGTTAAGGAGAGGAAGAAATGTGCTTGGAAAAAGGCAGAGGACAAATACAAGAGGGATGAAGAACCAAATGCGAATCACAAGGAGCAAGAAACCAACACTCCAAACGCAGCCCAACAATACATTTGCCAGTGATGTTAGTGACAGGTCAAAGAAGGATCTGGAAGATGAGGCAAAAGAAAGTGGTGACTAAGAAGTTTCAGTGCTGCGAAGCCACCACATGTAGTGACAAAACGGACCTATTACTATCACTGTCTCATCTATGATATTTGAGAGCAATGTGTATAAAACAGGGCATGGTTAGAAGAGAGTTTTGCTTAAAGAAACACTATATTTAAACACAGAAGGGAAGGAACCACTCAAAAGTTGATAACATAAGGATTTTTTTACGTTTCCAAAAATCACTCCTAGCTACGTCTGCATTTGCAATTTACAAAAGGTTTTTAATCATCACCCACTGGCCACTGACGGTGCAGTTCATCTAATAATTCTTCACTAGTTCTAAAGACATTCTAGCCAGGCTTGCTTCTTAGATTGCTCACCTAAGTACATTTGTCTTTTTTTCCCCTTCTCCTCAAAAACCCATTATAGGCCTCACTCAAGTCCTAGCAGAGACAGATGGCCACCGGGATAAATGACTGCCAGGCCACTGCTTCCACAGGTCAGGAAGCCCTGAAAGCTCCCCAGGGTAGGAAGAAAGCTGCCAAGACTACCTTCTGTTCTGATTTCATACATAATTTTTTGAAGTTGTTTTTATCTATCTTCTATCTACATGACTGGCTCAGATGTTCTATTTTCCTTGGTCAACTCTTTTTTAATTAGGCTTCAAAATATTTCACAAGAGGGGCTTCCCTGGTGGCACAGTGGTTGGGAGTCCGCCTGCCGATGCAGGGGACACGGGTTCGTGCGCCGGTCCGGGAAGATCCCACATGCCGCGGAGCGGCTGGGCCCGTGGGCCATGGCCACTGGGCCTGTGCGTCCGGAGCCTGTGCTCTGCAACGGGAGAGGCCACAGCAGTGAGAGGCCCGCGTACCACAAAAAAAAAAAAAAATATATTTCACAAGAAACTTATAAAGATAAGACTAAATTATATACCAAATAATAAAAATAGCTTTAGTAAATGCCAGAACCTCTAACACTTTACTCTTTCTCAAGTAGTCTTTCAGGTTAAAAAGAAAGACGTCTTTTTAAGAATTCAAAGGCCTCACTGGTTTTCCCTCTATGTTCACTCCTGCAAAACTGCAGCTCAGTCTTAAAATTTTTACCACGTGAGACTTGCAGAGCTACATGAACAAATCTGCAAAAGTTAAAAATAAATTTTTATGTAAGGAAACTTTTGAGGATATTAAAATGTTACCTTGATTGTAGTGATGGTTTCATGGGCGTTTACATGTCAAAGCTGATCAAACTGTACACTTTAAATATGTGCTGTTTAGTGTTCTTCAATATACCTCAACAGAGTTGAAAACATTTAATATTTAAAACATACTAGCAATCTGATATAGAAAACGGTCCTCCCAAAATTAATTAAGAAACTAGGAAAGCAATATCCCAGAACTGCAAGGCTTTTGTCACATTGGGGGTTTCTTCCAAGGATGAGAAAGGACGTCTTTATTCTCGACTTCACTTTTCTAACTGATCCAGAAGGCATGAACTCTTCATAAAACATGACTTCCTAAGACAACAGAAGACCTAAACACATAAGTGAGTTGGACACAGCTAAAACGGAAAAGAACAATGAAATAACAGAAAGAATGGGAAGGAAAGAAACAGTGGGTTAGACCTATGATTCAGGCCAGCCCACTGTTGAGCCTGACAGAGGAACAGAAGACTGGAGAAGCAGTAAATCTGATAGAAGGAACAGTGGCTTTGGAGCCATCACACTCAAGTTTTAATTTGAATCCTAATCTTGGACATATTCAGTCTGTTTCCTCAAGGACTATACTATCTACCTCACAAAGTAGCTGTAAGGATTAAATAATAAAACACATGCAAAATTGACTAGCACATATAATAAATCCATTGAAAACACTCAGTAATGTCAGTTCCCTTCTCATACAAGTTTTAAATCTCAGAACCAGACTTATGGAGGAGAGCTCACCAATAGCAGTATCACAAAGGATCAAAGTTTCATAATGTTTGAGTCCACTGCTTTACGCTTCATGGGGTCCTTTACAAACCTCACAATAATGTCAAAAGGGCCACCAAAATGACCCTTCATCCAGGTATTATGAGCCGTCTTTCAGGACTAACAAATTACAGGCTCTCTCATGCAAACACTTTGCTGGGAATTATATTAAGCTTATGTCTGATAGTCAGGCTTTAGGAGAAGCAGGTTCAGTTGTCTCATCCCACCAAATTAGCTATTAAGACTGGGATTCAGAAGTACCAAGTCTATCATCTCTTCTAGCAAGCACAGGTGAAAAGTGGCTTAGTTTGGATGTATTACCAAAGTCTTACGATGGTTAGACCATGATTAAGAGCTTGTGTAACATTTGGCCACATTTCCAACAGGACACTGATCTTTAATTCCAACTCTTTAAAAGGACCAGAGGAACAGACCAGCAGCACTCGGGCACTGGTTTATTTAGCTGACCCGGCTTTACAGAAGTGGAAGTCGGTGCAGTACACTTCCTGGGACCACATCAGAAACCCTGCTTTCCGTCCACCCCCACCACCCAGAATGGCAAAGAAAGGAGGTCTTCTTCAGAGACAAGCCTACTGACTCAGGGACGAACTCCCACCTCAGCTATTTTAGGCCCCTTGTTGCTCTACCTGAAGAAAAAGGGTGACAGCAGCTGAGGAGTGGATAAAGCTACACTGCGTAACTCCAAATCATTTTTCTTTCGTTGAGGATAGAGAAAGGAAAAGGATATAACATTTAATTTATGATTAGTCAGTCATCAGATCCTTTATTAAGGCCCCATTTCATTTCTAAACAGAAGTCTGGTAAAAACCCTCTGTCTCTCATGTATGTACAATTTTCATGCTTTCGTTCTTAAGTTTTATGTTCATGAATTAAGTTTATTAAATGACAAATTCTTATAGGGACCTTTAAAGGAATCAGAATTCATGGCTTGCTTTTTTTTTTAAAGGTTTTCTTTTTTTCTTTTATTTATTTTATTTATTTATTTTTGGCTGTGTTGGGTCTTCGTTGCTGTGTGCGGGCTTTCTCTAGTTGTGGTGAGCGGGGGCTACTCTTCGTCTCGGTGCGTGGGCTTCTTGCGGTGGCTTCTCTTGCACAGGCTCTAAGCGCCCAAGCTTCAGGAGTTGTGGCTCGTGGGCTCTAGAGCGCAGGCTCAGTAGTTGTGGCGCAAGGGCTTAGTTGCTCCGCGGCATGTGGGATCTTCCCAGACCAGGGCTCGAAGCCCCATGGCTTGCTTCTTAATGGGCGTCAAACACACTTAAAGGAAAGAGAAACAAGGCCTACACATATGCATTTCCTATCTGTCCATGTCTGAGAGAATCCACTTGTTTCTCTTTAGTATTAATAGAAGTATATCATTTTAAAGTATTATAGGAACTTCCCTGGTGGCACAGTGGTTAAGAATCCGCCTGCCAATGCAGGGGACACGGGTTCAAGCCCTGGTCTGGGAAGATCCCACATGCCACGGAGCAACTAAGCACATGCACCACAACTACTGAGCCTGCGCTCTAGAGCCTGCAAGCCACAACTGCTGAAGCCCATGCGCCTAGAGCCCGTGCTCCGCAACAAGAGAAGGCACCACAATGAGAAGCACGCACACCGCAACAAAGAGTAGCACTGGCTCACCGCAACTAGAGATAGCCTGCAAGTAGCAGCGAAGACCCAATGTAGCCAAAGATAAACAAATAAAATAAATAAATTTATAAAAAAACCAAAGTATTCTATATAGTGTGGGAGAGACCTAAAATGGTACACATGGAATTAGCATTGAAAATTACTCGTGTAGTAACTTTACAGAAAACACAGATGAAATGACTTGACCCTGTAACTTAGTTGCTTTAGTTACCGTTAGATCTAGGACTTGAGTTCAAAACCCAATTTCATGACTTCTACCTCGGAAAAATAATGTAACTTCCCTGTGCTTCAGTTTTCTCATCTGTTTAAAATGGGGACTGTGGTAGATGATTATCACAGGCATGAGAATTAAATAACATCAATTCAGGGCTTCCCTGGTGGCGCAGTGGTTGAGAGTCCCCCTGCCAATGCAGGGGACACGGGTTCGTGCCCCAGTCCGGGAGGATCCCACATGCCGTGGAGCAGCTGGGCCTGTGAGCCATGGCCACTGAGCCTGCATGTCCGGAGCCTGTGCTCCGCAACAGGAGAGGCCACAACAGTGAGAGGCCCGTGTACCGCAAAAAAAAAAAAAAAAAGTCAATTCAAAACATGAATTGATAGTATCTTATTATTTCTGATTCTCAGACCAGGAGTTCTTTTCATCATGTTGGCTTCCTATACACAGAAATGCTCTATTTATGAGTGCCTTAGTTTTAAACAACTTAAACTGCATTATACATAATTTAATTTATTCACATTTGATATATTCTGAGATAAGAAAGATCAGGAAAAAGAAAAAAACATTCTGGGCAACTCCTTTCCCACCTGTATTTTGAAGGTGACTAAAAAATAAAGTTTTTTCAAGAATTACTATTTTCTACCTCCCATTCCCTGAAGAATGAGAAAGGACAAAAGAAAATGGCCTTTAAAAGTCCAACTGAATGACCGGCAATGTTTAGCCATGAGAAATAAGAATAAACTTGGAGTTAAGACTTTAAATATGAGAAAAGTAAGTGCTTGGGTAATAGTGAGCAGCTACTACTCCTATAAAGGGAAGATTAAGAAGGGCGCTTTGGGCTTCCCTGGTGGCGCAGTGGTTGAGAGTCCGCCTGCTGATGCAGGGGACACGGGTTCGTGCCCTGGTCCGGGAAGATCCCACATGCCGCGGAGTGGCTGGGCCCGTGAGCCATGGCCGCTGAGCCTGCGTGTCCGGAACCTGTGCTCTGCAACGGGAGAGGCCACAACAGTGAGAGGCCCGCGTACCGCAAAAGAAAAAAAAAAGAAGGGAGATGGAAAACACATTAATTGTAGGTGCTAAAGAAATAAACAACAACCTTTCTAGAAAAGTGGAAGGTAGGGAAAGGAGTAGGCAATTTAAAAAATCTTTTAAAATCTTCTGAATAATAATTTTAAAAAAGCATTAAATCCTCCTCTTTACCAGATAAACAGATACTGTTTCTGAACGAGCTCTCACCGAAGATATCTGAATAGCCACTATGAATCAGACTCTGTGAAAAATGAAAATAAAAGCCACCTTCTTTTCACCCTGTTTATGCTAATTTGGGCAAGCCACTTAATCTATAATCTGGTTTCACAGGCAAAACACTGTATTTAGGAATGTTTTTAGGAATTTTAGGTAGTGACAAAATAACACTCAGTTAGAAAAAGGAAATAAGCCCTTTAAGAAATTTAAGACCATGAGTAAAAAATGCTGTGTAAATAGTGAAAAATAAAGTTCTAGGATGGGGAGGCTGTGGAAAAGAAGTAGCAGACATTAGAATCACTGAGGGAGCTTTTCCCACAATAGTACACTATTACACATGTCCATACCATCCTCTACCTGAGTCATAACTTCCAAAGTGAAAATATACATTCATATGTAAAATCCCCAGGTAGTTATGACACCAACTTCCCTCTTAAAAATCCCTACAGCCATCTGAGAATAACAAACTAAAGACTTCTCACAGATATTAATAGAGGAAAATAATTAAAGAACACAGAATTATTTTGTGCTTGGACAGGCAGGAATATAATAAATATGACCTGCTGACTGGAATTAAGATAAAACACATTAATTATCAAGGGAACCACTATAAGAGAAAGAAAAGAAAGAGAAAATATGGGGAAAAGGGTTTTTTGTTGTTTCCTTGAAACAACAGAAAAGGTAACTATCATCACAAGAAAAAAGGCCACTGACAAATATATAATTTTTATGCATATAAAACAGACACTAAATACAATTTAAATCAAAAAGGGCATAATCCTTGCTTACCTTGAGCATACAATCTAAAATAACAGACAACACAGATACAAACAACATTTACAAAGACATTTTCATATGGTTTTCAAGCTTTAAAGAACTTTTTATAATATTTATACTGGGAAGATAATATGAATAAGGTTGAGATTATGGGAAGATTATAACAAAAAGATTATGGGAAGAGAAGAGAGGATGAGATGAAAACAAAAAAGGAGATTTTTGGAAGAAAACTTAGAAAGGAGTGTATATCCTAGGATCTCTTTAGGCTGTCAATCTATGATTAGTTCAGTAATCTTATGGGTAATACTGACAGATGGAGATGAAGGGGACGGGCATGGATCAGGTGTGAGATGATGCTAAACTAACAATGTCTCACTGCTAGGTGTCTAATTAATAAACCTACTACTGCGCTTCCCTGGTGGTGCAGTGGTTAAGAATCTGCCTGCCAATGCAGGGGACATAGGTTCGAGCCTTGGTTTGGGAAGATCCCACATGCCGCGAAGCAGCTAAGCCCATGTGCCACAACTACTGAACTTGCGCTGTAGAGCCCGCGAGCCACAACTGCTAAAGCCTGGGCGCCTAGAACCCATGCTCTGCAACAAGAGAAGCCACCGCAATGAGAAGCCCACTCACCGCAACTAGAGAAAGCCTGCACACAGCAACAAAGACCGAACGCAGCCAAAAATAAATAAATAAAATAAAATTTTTAAATAAATAAATAAGTCTGCCACTATTGTTGCCATTGAATCAACATAAATCTCAAAATTCCATTAGGCATATGCTCAAAAGAAGGGTATCCTAAAAGCCAAAGAAAGATGTTACCAGTAGACAATACATCCAGAAAATGATTGAAATCTATAATTTAAGATTTAGGTGCAAGGAATTTACTTGTTAATGTCAGAGTTCAAGAAATACAATCCTCAAGAGGGCAGACAGCAGAGGCAAGAAGAACTACAATCCTGCAGCCTGTGGAACTAAAACCACATTCACAGAAAGATAGACAAGATGAAAAGACAGAGGGCTATGTACCAGATGAAGGAACAAGACAAAACCCCAGAAAAACAACTAAATGAAGTGGAGACAGGCAACCTTCCAGAAAAAGAATTCAGAATAATGATAGTGAAGATGATCCAAGACCTCGGAAAAAGAATGGAGGCAAAGATCGAGAAGATGCAAGAAATGTTTAACAAAGACCTAGAAGAACTAAAGAACAAACAAACAGAGATACAATAACTGGAATGAAAAATACACTAGAAGGAATCAATAGCAGAATAACTGAGGCAGAAAAACGGGTAAGTGACCTGGAAAACAGAGTGGTGGAATTCACTGCTGTGGAACAGAATAAAGAAAGAATAAAAAGAAATGAAGACAGCCTAAGAGACCTTTGGGAAAACATTAAACGTAACAACATTTGCATTATACGGGTCCCAGAGGGAGAAGAGAGAGAGAAAGGACCCTCACACCGGTCAGAATGGGCATCATCAGAAAATCTACAAACAACAAATGCTGGAGAGGGTGTGGAGAAAAGGGAACCCTCTTGCACTGTTGGTGGGAATGTAAATTGATACAGCCACTATGTAGAACAGTATGGAGGGTCCTTAAAAAACAAAAATAGAATTACCATATGACCCAGCAATCCCACTACTGGGCATATACCCAGAGAAAACCATAATTCAAAAAGACACATGCACCCCAATGTTCACTGCAGCACTATTTACAATAGCCAGGACATGGAAGCAACCTAAATGCCCATCGACAGACAAATGGATAAAGAAGATGTGGTACATGTATACAATGGAATATTACTCAGCCATAAAAAGGAACGAAATTGGGTCATTTGTAGAGACATGGATGGATCTAGAGACTGTCATACAGAGTGCAGTTAAGTCAGAAAGAGAAAAACAAATATTGTATATTAACGCATATATGTGGAACCTAGAAAAATGGTACAGATGAACCGGTTTGCAGGGCAGAAATTAAGACACAGATGTAGAGAAGAAACGTATGGACACCAAGGGGGGGAAGTGGCGGGTGGACGGTGGTGGTGCTGGTGGGATGAACTGGGAGATTGGGACTGACATGTATACACTAATATGTATAAAATGGATAACTAATGAGAACCTGCTGTATAAAAAAAAAATAAAATTCAAAAAAAAGAGATACAATCATCAGCTCTACTATTCATTAAGTGTTTTTTGGACTATGGTAAGCAATTTACATGTTTTATAATCACATTTAATCAATACAACCACCCTACAATGTAGGTACTTACAATCCATATTTTACAGATGAGAGAACTGAAGCTTACAGAAAAGAAGTTATTTGCCCAAAGGCACATAGCTATAAGTAATACAGTAGAGGCAGGAAGTAAGGCTAGGTCTGATACCAAAGCCTGAGCTAAACAAGAGCTAAAGCCTATGCAATATTTTAAACTCAAAATATGAAGTACTTTGGGATGTTTAGGGTTTAACACAACAAAATGTGTCCGAAGTAAAATTTCAATTACATAATTACACCTAAAAGATGGAAGGGATTTCACCAATACCACTGAGGTCTAGGTAAAAACATGTAACTAAATAGCTAAGTTATAAACTGATGGTGAGTTAGAGTACGTGACGAAATATAATTCAAAAGTCCACCCAAGAAACATGATTGATAAGTTTCAGATATGAACAAGGGAAATCAATCAAAGGTACCAATGACAATAATATTAATACACATAAAGTTATTACAGAGCTTTCAAAGAGGAAAGCTTGAGGAAAGTCAATTTGATTCTTTCATGCTAAAGCAGAAAATATTCCTTAAACATAGAGGGGACGAATTGAGGCTCATCCAATATTCTCAAATTTCCAAGAATAATTCTCCCCAGTCTGTTGGTTGGTGGGGCTGCCAGGATCATTACTTTGCGGTTCACACAGATAAGCAGAAATGAGGGACTTGAGTTTTTAGAGATCTGAGCCCATTTCTAATAGGATATGTGTAGGTCCCTACCTTAAATGTAACAGAGCTGTTATGCCTCCATGAACTTGTAAACAAGGCCATAATTTACAGAACAAAATTAGATTTTCCCATAGGTAACTATGACAGGTACAAAGTAAGGAAGTCAAGGTTCTGGGCCTTGGGCTCCTAAATAAAGACAATCGCAGATAAATGCCACCCTCACCCCACTCGCGGGCCTGTACAGATACCAATCTATTCTGCTTTTAAAATATAGGATGTAAGCAGTAAAAAGAGATGGATGATAAAACTAACTGTAAAGGAAGGCCCTTCCCTTTTTTTTTTTTTTGCGGTACGCAGGCCTCTCACTGTTGTGGCCTCTCCCGTTGCGGAGCACAGGCTCCAGACGTGCAGGCTCAGCGGCCATGGCTCACGGGCCCAGCTGCTCCGCGGCATGTGGGATCTCTCCGGACCAGGGTACAAACCCGTGTCCCCTGCATTGGCAGGCGGACTCTCAACCACTGCACCACCAGGGAAGCCCGGCCCTTTGCTTTATATTATATAAAGGTAGTATTTGAAGACAAATTATAGAACTAAGAAACGTAATGGAACAAGGTGATGTCCACTCCAGTCATGTAAGAGGTAAAGAATTCAGAGACTATCCATGAAAATAGGGACTAAAGAGTCATACTGAAACTGCATTCTTTTTTTTTTTTTTTTTAATTTATGTATTTATTTATTTATTTGCGGTACGCGGGCCTCTCACTGTTGTGGCCTCTCCCGCTGCGGAGCACAGGCTCCGGACGCGCAGGCTCAGCGGCCATGGCTCACGGGCCCAGCCGCTCCGTGGCATGTGGGATCTTCCCGGACCGGGGCACAAACCCATGTCCCCTGCATCGGCAGGCGGACTCTCAACCACTGCGCCACCAGGGAAGCCCTGAAACTGCATTCTATTATAAATTTTTCAAATGTAGGACGGATTATTTTTACACCTGCGTACAAAAAGTGATCTATATATAGTGGGTGCTCAATGTTATTAACCCAAGCCCATCCTAATAAGGTTTTATTAATAAAGAACAACAGCTATGGAATATATATGTTTTAAAGTTTCTTGGAAGCACAATTAGTTCAGAAAATTAATGGAGATTTGGAAAATTGGGAAGGATACTAAGTTAAATATCTTTTATTTGACAAAGAGTCAAAGCAGATGATTAAACAGTGAAAAGCACTGTTCCTCTGAAAATGTAGACAAAGTAAGATACTGATCGATACTCATGTTTCTCTTCAGATCGTATGAATCTTTCACCTTTTACTAAAAATTCCTGTGGGGGGAAAAAGAAGGAAAGAAGAAAAAAAAAAAGGAAGATACTGCAAACAAAACAACGAAAGTATAATAATAAATAGAAAACTATGCAATGAAATATAGGATTATATGGGGCCTAAACAGACAACTTAGAAAAATATTAACTTGAAAAACTGAAAAGTCAATTTATAAATATAGTAATCAACAGAACAAGAATATAATATACTGTAAAATTAACATCTAAATCTTAGTATAGCATGAAACTTTTTTGTTTCTAATCAAGGAGACTAAACATGAGGGTATGCATGCATCCAGCATACATGTGTCCCTGGAAACATTCAAAGCTTATGGTGGTCCTTAGAGTCACATTCCTAAGCAAAGGAGAGAGGTTTCTAATAAAGCTCAGGGATACAGTCATAGAAAACTGTCCTTTAGAATATGTGAGACTCACTTCTAAGTTTAGGTTTGCTCATTATGTTAAAAACAGGCTTAATGGGAAAAGGATAATGACTAAAGGTGTGTCCACTGAGTCTCCATGGCTTCTGAGATCTAAATTTGGACTACCTCTCTAGTGCTAGCAGGAAACCAGTGAACTAGAAGCTCTAGAAGATTGGGGGTGGCGGGGGAGGCCTTGATGGAGAACTAGATTAGACAGAAGTTAGAAAATACAGGTTTATCAAGTGTTCTCTTTCTTGATATTAAAAAATACATACACACACACACACACACACACACACACACACAGAGTAAACCTATCTCCAGCTAAAAGATATACAAGAAGCAAAGAGGAATGTTCCCCTTTGCTACATTAAAAAAAAAAAATAGAATAATGCATAGCAGGAAAATGAACACTTCCCATTTGGTTTCTTGCCATTAGAAAGGAGCTGATGATGTTCCACTTTGTCCTTGACAACAACCAAACCTACCATGTGGTAACGTTATGTTCGCACCATCAATGATTGCCTGTGCCAGTTCATGATCATTGCTTTCAAAAGCATGTGCTGCAGCCTTCAAGGCATCCCAAATCTCTTTACGGCCTTCAAAAGCTGGTGCAGTATCCCAAAATTCATCTCTCTTGCTGCGCAGTTGTCCATCTGTCATGGGATAATCGCTTTTCCATTTGGGTTTCTCCTTTTTCAAAGGCTGGTTACGACCTAAAGCAACTAAGAAGAAAAATAAAAGGCTGACATCAAAACCAGAATTTATAAAAGATGTTTTAATAGCTATCTGGTCATTCTTCTTTGGTTCTTTCATCAAAATTATAGCTGGAAGTTGGCCCACTAGCTAACTCTTGCGTTCTGAATTCCCCCAACCTATTTTATTTTAGATCTACAAGAGCAAATGGAGATATTAGGTGGCTCTACCCAAATCTTCCAGTGACAAGTTAGTAGCTCTTTTCCATTCAGTCTGCCTTCTCCAAAGGAGAATTTTTAAATCACCTAGAAAAATCGTAGTAAGTGTTCCATCAGACAACAGTGGCAGAATTTAAAAAGAGTCAAAGGATAGCATAAAAGAGAGGTGAGATACTAGGAGAAACCAAATGCATATGTCCAAGGGTCCTTGAATCTCAGGACCCTTGAACATATGAAGCCGGAAAGCAGGAACTGAGAAATCTCAAAGAGGGAAAAGACTACTTTGTGGTATCCAAAGGAAGATCAGCCAAATCACCAGATACACAAGGAAACCTGATCATAGAAAAGCTTCCTCTAGCACCCTGTTCTGGACATGAGTCTAAGAACTGTGAATATCTTTCTCTGAAACTCAAATATAGGAGCTAATTTAGAAAGGGATGAGGGAAAGAGGTAGTGCTTTACTCTTTGGAGGGACCAGGATTGGAACAGGCGATCCTTGATACTAGGCCAAAGGAGAAGTGCCCAACCACAAGGAGAAGAACTACAACACCCTACTCTAGTTTTAATCCAAGAGGAGAAGAAAAAAGAGGCTGAGAGTCCACTCCTTTTTTGCTCTAAGTGGCAGCATGGCTCCTTAGAGAATGTAGTCGTAGTGCTATAACAAGTCTGATGCAGCTTCTTTGCACCCAGATACTTACCTGGCATATGATCACTGATCTCATACTGACATACAGAGACATTCTTATCTTACACAGAGCCATAGATAAGAAACTGTTAAACAGATGGAAGAACAGGTAGAAAGAAAACTGAAGCTCCATGGAGGATTGGCTAAGAGTGGGTGTGAAATAAATGACAGAGTGGGTAGGAGGGAGAGGGTGTATATCAAAATTCAATGTTCTATATTTAATTGCAGGAAGAATACTAATTTAAAAGAAATTACTCTCAAAATGGTTCTAAAGAATCCCTGATATCAACCACTCCCTCACTGGCCCAGGGCCAGATGAAATTTGGGTTACTCATAACAGAAATAAAACAAAATAACTCTAACCCCTAGGCAATCTCTACATCCTATACCAGGCTATATTTCAAGATGACAGGACCAATTCATGCTGCAAAGTGTATCTGGTTTGACACCTGGAGTAAACCATTCTCTCTTCACCCAATCTGGCCACCTTATTTCAAGGCAGCACATCAGGTCTCATCCCCTCACCTTCAGAACACCCAAAGGTGTTCAGAATATGTCAGATAATCACATTCCACCCCCTACTGATTCCACCAACAAGGTAAAATTAAAGGTAAATTTTATTTTCTGCTACATTAACCTTTAGATGAGTTAGAAACAGTTTAGAGACAACATTCACTATTAGTTTACTGAGTAGGGAGTGGAAGATAAGACATCACAAGTAGATACCTATTTGAATAGGTAGCTAATTCAATACTCAAATAAATACCTATTCGATAAAATTTCATGTCTACTTGAATAGTTCCAGAGAATTGTCTGATGTCATATGTATTAAATGTACCAGAGAGAAAGTTGATATAATTCTGTCATTGTGGGAGAATCGCAACGCAAAGGCAAAGACAACAACAAAACCTCCACGATCTCGGTACTTAAGCAAAGGAAACTGAAAGGCCCTCAAAGAGAAGAACCCAACAGAAAAACTAGCTCACAGTAAAGGTAGAAAATACTTTGGAAAAAGTAAAAGCACCTTCCTTACAAATATGACAGCTTTATTTTATCTCCCCCTATCTGTAGAAGGCATAAGAATAAAGTCAAATAAAAGGTATAGATGGGACTTCCCTGGTGGCACAGTGCTTAAGAATCCTCCTGCCAATGCAGGGGACACGGGTTCAAGCCCTGGTCCGGGAAGATCCCACGTGCCGTGGACTAAGCCCATGCCCACAACTGCTGAGCCTGCGCTCTAGAGCCCGCGAGTCACAACTACTGAGGACGCGTGCCACAACTACGGAAGCCCGTGCGCCTAGAGCCCATGCTCTGCAACAAGAGAAGCCACCGCAATGAGAAGCCCGTGCACCACAACGAAGAGTAGCCCCCGCTCGCCGCAACTAGAGAAAGCCCCCGCGCAGCAACGAAGACCCAACGCAGTCAAAACTAAATAAATAAATTTTTTAAAAAAAGTATAGATGATACATTATGCTGCTTAGGGATAATCATTACTCTAAATGCATTTTCAAATCTGTATGCTGTCAACAGTTCCAAAGTAATTACTTTGTGTAAAAGTAAATAAGACAAAATGAATGCTTGTGACATGTAAGTAAAGCTTACTTTTACTTCCACCTAGGTCTCTGCTTTCCCTATATCACAAACACCCGTAATGGAGAATATCTGCCTATCAAATGTCCACTATAAAAATACTTAAGTCTTGGGACTTCCCTGGCGGCACACTGGTTAGGACTCCATGCTCCCAATGCAGGGAGCCCAGGTTTGAGCCCTGGTCAGGGAACTAGATCCCACATGCATGCCTCAACTAAGGAGCCCACGTGCCGCAGCTAAAACCCAGCGCAACCAAATAAATAAATAAATGAATATTTTTTAAAAATACTTAAATCTTTGCAACATGAAATATTATTTTAGTGAAACCACTGAGCAGTACAGAATTTTCACTACAAAACTGAGGTTAAAAGTTTCATGTTAAACTAAATGTGGTTTATTGTCTAAGTTACTTTTGTTAAACAAACTAACTGGGGAAAAAATGAAAATTAGCAAAAGCATTTAAGCTACCATCCTGAAATATTTATCTTCATGAAAACATTTAGGGTTGTTATGAGGATTTAATAAATTAACACTGTATAGCACTTACAATGATAGATATATAATAAAACTACAAATAAGTGCTTGTTAAATAAAAATAACTTTAGAAGTATATATGAATTTTTAAATCTTCAAACATTTTTGCAAAAATATACAGACTAAGTCTTTTTTCTTTTCATGATTTCTGAACAGAACCTGACATTCTGAGACCATAAAACAAAGTACCTTCCTTAACTTAAAAAAGAACTGTTCTATGATTATCATGTACTTCCTATGCATTTATCAGTGTACATTTTTTAGGAATTTGCTCACCAAATCTGTGCTTTGATTTTAGGTGATATCACAAACCTGTATTTCTAAAATATTTATAACACAGAAATCAGCCTAGCAAGTAAGTAGCTATGTCTGCACCAACTTAATCATTTTCAACTATTATGAAATAAGGCATAAAATATATATACTCAATTAGATTACATTTTATGCTCTGACACTTTCGGATTTATCCGTTTCACACATCTTCTGACTCCTGATACCAAGAGAGAGATGTTCAGTATCAATCATACTATCTGGAACTAACTACTATGCTCTAACAATAAATTTAAAGACAGGAAACAGGGACTTCCCTGGTGGTCCAGTGGTTAAGATGCCACCCTTCCAATGCAGGGGGCGTGGGTTTGAACCCTGGTCTAGGAACTAAGATCCCACACGCAATGTGGTGTGGCCAAAAAAAGAAAGACAGGAAACAGTTCTTATTCCCCAAATTTCTGTTTCTAAATTTTTAAATTATAGGCATCTAACCATACTAAGTTTAATTCCATGGTTTAACATACAAGAAACAAAAGATTAATAAAGAAATTAATTTTTTTTAAAAATCTAAGTTATTTCAGAAAACACCCTTTTTTCCCTATCAATATTTACTTTCAAAACTTTGCCAAAAACTCACCCTCTCAGAAGCCTCTTGATCACATTCACCTACTCCTTATCTTCTCTTTCCTTGTAACCTTTCAACATTTCTTCCCAAAGATGTGACAAATAAACAGATCTAACATGTAAAAACCCCAAGAAAGATTTGCTTCTTAGAGCTAAATATCGATAAGAAACACAATCTTAAATATTTTTACTCCACAACTGAATGCGTTTTGCAACTCATTTTGACATTTTATTGGTAAAAAACAATGATCTCTGAAGTGAAGTATGTTTGTAATTGTTTTCCTGCTTTTGGTTCCTCTTTTGAAAACTGATTTAATATTGGGACTCTTCAAATGAAGGAAGGAGAGGCCATTAATGCACAGGTACTGTAGATATCAAGATATGACTCAAGAAATAATAGCTTTAACAGACTGAAAACTCAAAGAGTTTTCCTAACACAACATTCAGGGGGAAAAAAACTGAATACTTAAAAAGATCACAATCAAAGGGAAATATGTTGTTCAGAAGAATTCTGAAGACTTTAAAGCAACATGGAATAGAACTGGGATAATGCACCTATTTTAGATTGATTAGAGTCTTAACATCGTGAAATGAAAGGGAAATTTTTCTGTCACTTCAAGAGTTAGGAATAGATCCTACAGAACCCTTCTGTAACAGATTGTGCTAGCCTAAAAGGATAGTTGTAAAATATTTTATTCTCACGTAAATTTAGAATACACTATATATACACATATGCACACATATATTCCCTAAGGCAACTAACTGCCAAAATAAAAATAGGGATATGGGGCTTAAAATGCCTAAAATATGAGCATCAACATGCCAACAGTCAATACCAAACCCATATCTGCTCTACTGTCTGAGAATTTAGAGGTGGAAGAGACCTTAGATGGTATGAGCAACCTTACTATTTGACAGAAGACTTAACGAGGATAAATGACTTGCTCAAGGTCAAAGAGAGCCAAGACTAGAACCCAGATGACTAAATTCAAAGGCCAGAGCTCTCTTTGCATTATAGCACTCCATGTCTTACCAGAGCTGAGAAGTGTGTTTTCTTTTACAAACCAAAATCAATTATGAAGGTTCACTCAAAATAAAGCATGTGTTGAGCTGTTTTTCTAGTATCACTCATCCATCTTTCACGGGCTTCATTATGACCAATGAAATGTCTCTGGTAGGACAAAGGAAAAACTAACCAAGCAGCACCAGCTCCCCAACTCCATCCAATTTACCACCTAATTCATTTCTTTGGAGATATGCTCACCGAAGAAGAATCGTATAAGGAAAGTGGTAATGCAGTTTTCTGGCCTGTCAGCTTCAACTTACAAAGTACTCAGCATCTATACCACATTAGGCTCTAAAGATCACATGTATGCATACTTACTTAAGTAACTTATCTAAAAATGATAAACATCATTTTTATGCTACAATTTAATAATAAATAGAAACGAGAACTTTGATTATACTTCTACCCTAAAGTTTATAAAAAGTAAGCAACTAGAGCATAATTTTAAAGGCATATATAATAATTTCTAATGTTGTTTGAGCTACCTTTATTGAGGGGGAAAAAAAAAATCAACATAATGACCTTATATCGACTTCCTGGCCCTGTTTCTCAGAGTATAAGTCTACTTACCAATGGTCTGAGCATACAAACAGGCAACAGGAAAGCCTAACTGCAACATGTTTCAAAGACTTTTTTAATGGATGAGTCTTATTAGAAATGTTACAAAAACATACAATTAAATCACACACACAAAACAACTTTATTAAAAAGGGCAACATTACATAAAATTGGGACTAAGAATATGGTCACCTAACACCAGCACACTGTACCTTTTAAGTAATACATTAAACTTTCAGATGGTTCATTCTACTGAGGGGTAGGGAGGTGGGGAATGGCTTTATCCAGAATTACATTCTTTGGAATGCAGGGACCTTTTCTTCTCTCAATTTATGGGCAGTATGGGCAAGGGAAGCACACACAAGTCAAGGGTGCCCACAATTTGCACTACTATCTAACACTGCATTGAAAGTACTAGCCAGCACAAGCAGACAGAACAAGACAATCAGAAGTGTAAGAACCAGAAAGGAAGAAAACCATCTCTAACTGCAAATGATATGATGGTATGACTGGAAAATACAAGAAAATCAGTGCTAAAATGAAATGATAAAAGAAATTAACACAGTAACAGGATATAAAATGTAGGCCTTCTTATATACATAAAATACCCAGCTAGAAGATGCAATGGATGAAAAGGTCCTGTTTACAATAGAAACATAAAAGATATAATACTCGGAATGCAACAACTCAGGAAAACTTTTTTAAAACCCCTGAAAGATGCAAAAGTAGACCTGAACAAAATGAAGACACCTCTTGTACTTGGACTTCAACATTACAAAAACGTCAATCCTTCTAAAGTTAACACCTACATTTAACATGATTTCAGTGAAAATAATTTTTTCAAAACTTTTTCTCATGCTAGATGAGTTGATACTAAAATACATATGGGGGACTTCCCTGGTGGCGCAATGGTTAAGAATCTGCCTGCCAATACAAGGGACACGGGTGCAATCCCTGGTCCAGGAAGATCCCACATGCCATGGAGCAACTAAGCCTGTGCACCATAACTACTGAGCCTGCGCTCGAGAGCCTGCGCTCGAGAGCCTGCGAGCCACAACTACTGAGCCTATGTGCCACAACTACTGAAGCCCGTGTGCCTAGAGCCCGTGCTCCACAACAAAGAGAAGTCACAGCAATGAGAAGCCCGTGCACCGCATTGAAGAGTAGCCCCCCCTTCTCACTGCAACCAGAGAAACCCCGTGCGCAGCAACAAAGACCCGATACACCCAAAAATAAATAAATAAATTAATTAATTAAAAGAAAGAAATCAACCTAACTGTATATCAAGTGTTAAAATTACTATACAAAAAAAATGATTTCATTTTTTTCAAGTTACTTTTGAACATGATACTCTGACTATACATCTTTAGTGGGATAAATTCTAAGGAAGAAAAAACATACTACAAAGACAGCTTAAACTTTACTCTGCATGTTAAAATACTAAGAATTCATGTAGAATACTAATTACTATAATTCTAAAACATTTGATGTTTACTGTAGGATAAAGCAAGTAAGGAACTATATTAACATCAATAGAAACCAAGATTTTTTATGACAGGGAAGAAAAAATTAAACATAAAATATAAAATAAAAAGACAGGAAAACAGATTAATTTTTTTTTTTTTTTTTTTTTGCGTTACACGGGCCTCTCACTGCTGTGGCCTCTCCCATTGCGGAGCACAGGCTCCTGGATGCGCAGGCTCAGCGGCCATGGCGCACGGACCCAGCCGCTCCGCGGCATGTGGGATCCTCCCAGACCGGGGCACGAACCCGCATCCCCTGCATCGGCAGGCGGACTCCCAACCACTGCGCCACCAGGGAAGCCCAACAGATTAATTTTGAATTGGAAATAGAAATAGGAACTTGTAATCTAATGATAAAAAGTGTTTTATAGCTCTGTTGACTAAAAGGGCTTAGAAAGAACAACAACCCAGTAGCAATGAGCATACCTAGCTCCCAGATCTTAGTTTTAAACACCTTTCCCCACTGAAAAGGTCCTAAGGCTATTCAGAGAAGCGGCTATTTCTAAAATCAGAGCTGGGAAAATTCAAAGCAAGGCTGGAACATCTGGTTGTGCCAAGAAAGTGCTCAAAAGACTAATACTAATGAGATCACTTCAAAGGCACAAAGGAGTCAGTTTGAAGGAGACGTCTGCATCAATTTTGCAGCATCAAAATAATGACTGGGGCTTCCCTGGTGGCGCAGTGGTTGAGAGTCCGCCTGCTGATGCAGGGGACATGGGTTCGTGCCCCAGTCCGGGAAGATCCCACATGCTGCGGAGCGGCTGGGCCCGTGAGCCATGGCCACTAAGCCTGAGCGTCTGGAGCCTGTGCTCCGCAACAGGAGAGGCCACAACAGTGAGAGGCCTGCGTACCGCCAAAAAATAAAATCAAATAAAATAATGACTGAAACGGACTTTAAAATACTGAATAAATAAAAATTCGTAAATCACTACTAATACTAAAAGGGAAAAACAGGGCTTCCCTGGTGGCACAGTGGTTAAGAATCCGCCTGCCAATGCAGGGGACGTGGGCCCTGGTCCGGGAAGATCCCACATGCCACGGACCAACTAAGCCCATGCGCCACAACTACTGAGCCTGCACTCTAGAGCCCACGAGCCACAACTACTGAGCCCACTTGCCTAGAGCCCACACTCCGGAACAAGAGAAGCCACCACAATGAGAAGCCTGTGCACCAGAACGAAGAGTAGCCCCCATTCGCCAAGTAGAGAAAGCCTGCGTGCAGCAACAAAGATCCAACGCAGCCAAAATAAATAAAGAATATATTTTTAATAAATAAGTAAAACACACAATTTAAAAATATATAGATAAAATTTTCCTAGGTATGATAAAGTATTGTAATGACACAGCAAAACAGTTTTATTCATAAAGTAGAGGCATGCTGAAATTTTTAGAAGTGTTACGATGTCTACAACTTTCATTGGTTCAGCTGTTAAAATGGGGAGTGTGCCTGTATATATACAAAACATACATATACACACACACAAAAGAGAGAAAAAATGTGAATATAGCAAAACGTTGGCTACAAATTTACATGGGAAGTACATGTGTACTCACTTACCATTAGGTTTACACAATTGTTGAAGCTCCCCATATTTGATTTTAATAAAAGATAAAGGAATTATACATTTAAGATACAGAGCATATAAATCAGAAGCTGAATCCTTGCTACTCAAACTCCCAGTTTCAGAGTCCTCTTTAGGTATGGCTCTTAGGCACATACCTAATCCTCATATATTCCCATATCCAGATTCCAACGCCAATCCTGAGCACTGAAGCCTGTTGGGACCATCTACAATTTAGAACACAACAACTGAAGGGAGATCTGGAAAACTCAAAACAAAAGCAACAGAAGTATTGAACAGTTATTACTTAAACTCTCATCTGTGGGATAGTGCTTGTTTGGAACAAAGAATTAATAAATCAGCAATAACATTTTAAAAGAACATTAAATAATGATAAAACAGCCAATTTGGGCTTCCCTGGTGGCACAGTGGTTAAGAATCTGCCTGCCAATGCAGGGGACATGGGTTCAAGCCCCATGCCAGGAAGATCCCACATGCCGCAGAGCAGATAAGCCTGTGTGCCACAACTACTGAAGCCCATGTGCCTAGAGCCCGTGCTCCGCAACAAGAGAAGCCACCGCAATGAGAAGCCTGCGTACCACAACAAAGAGTAGCCCCCACTTGCAGCAACTAGAGAAAGCCCATGCACAGCAATGAACACCCAACACAGCAAGCAATAAATAAATAAATAACTAAATAAGAATTTTTTTTAAAAAAGCCAATTTGCCAAGAAGATATAACAAACATAAATGTGTATGCACCTAACAATAGGGTTTCAAAGTGCATGGAGAAAAAACTGATTGAATTAAAGGAGAAATAGACCATCCTACAATTATACTTAAATACGTTAAATTATTCTATGAGTAACTCATAGAACAAGAAGCCAGAAAATCAGCAAGAATACAGAAGACCTGAACATTATCAACAAACTTGACTTAAATGACACTGATAGGACACCCCACCCAACAAAAAGAGAACATACATTCTTACCAAGTGCATATACAGGCCATTCACCGAGTTAGATTATACAAACCTTAAAAGAAGTCATATAAAGTATGCTCTACAACCATAATTAAATTAAATTAGAAATTAGTAACATAAAGATACATGGAAAATCCCCAAATAACTATAAATTAAATAATACACATATAAATAAGTCATGAGTCAAAGGGAAATTAGAAAATAACTTGAATGGAATGAAAATGAAAATACAATATATCAAAACTCTAGGATGGACTTCCCTGGTGGCACAGTGGTTACGAATCTGCCTGCCAAAATGCAGGGGACACGGGTTTGAGCCCTGGTCCGGGAAGATCCCACATGCCGTGGAGCAGCTGAGCCCATGCGCCACAGCTACTGAACTTGCGCTGTAGAGCCCCCGCATGCCACAACTGCTGAAGCCCGCGCGCCTAGAGCCCGTGCTCCGCAACAAGAGAAGCCACCGCAGTGAGAAGCCCTTGCACCGCAATGAAGAGTAGCTCCCGCTCGCCGCAACTAGAGAAAGTCCGCGCACAGCAATGAAGACCCAACGCAGCCAAAAATATATAAATAAATAAATATTAAAAAAAAAAAAACTCTAGGATGCTGCTAAAAAACACTGCTCAGACAAAAACTTATAGCATTAAAATGCTTCTATTAGAAAAGTCTCAAATCAATAAAGTAGGCTTCTACCTTAAGACTAAAAGAACAAATTAAACTCAAAGTAACCTTAAGAAAGAAAATAATAAAGAGCAGAAACCAAAGAAATTGAAAACAGAAAAATATAGAAAAATCATAAAAGCAAAAGCTGATTCTTTAAAAATATCAAACTGATAAATCTCTACCTAGACTGATCAAGAAAAAAAGAAGACAAATACTACCAATATCAGGAATGAAAGAGGTAATATCACTATAGACCCAACAGACACTAAAGCGATTAACAATGGAATATCTATCTATGCACAAAGAAAACAATAACTTGACTAGCTCTGTATATACTAGCTGTCTATATACTAAAGACATTGCATTGTTGCAACAAAGAAAAGTCCAAGTCCAAATGGCTTCACTACTTAATTCTATCAACATACAAGAAAGAGATAATACTAATTACTCACAATCACTTTCAGAAAACAAAAGAGAAGGGAACACTAAGTCAATTTATGAGGCCATGACTGCACTGATAACAACACCAGACAAATATAAGAAAACTATCAACAAATATGCCTCATAAACATAGATGCAGAGATGACTTAAAGACCTTATCAATCATATAAGAACTGAAAGAATTCATCACCTACATACCTGCACCACAGGAAATATTAGAAGTCTTTTGGGGACTTCCCTGGTGGCACAGTGGTTAAAGAATCCACCTACCAATGCAGGGGACACGGGTTCAATCCCTGGTCCGGGAAGATCCCACATGCCACGGAGCAACTAAGCCGGTGCGCCACAATTACTGAGCCTGCGCTCTAGAGCCTGTGAGCCACAACTACTGAGCCTGTATGCCACAACTACTGAAGCCCGCGTGCCTAGAGCTTGTGCTCCGCAACAAGAGAAGCCACCGCAATGAGAAGCACACACACCACAATAAAGAGCAGCCCCCGCCCGCCACAACTAGAGAAAGCCCGCGCACAGCAACAAAGATCCAACACAGCCAAAATTAAAAAAAAAAAAAATCCTTTGGGCAGAAATAAAATGATAACAGATGGAAATATGAATCTACATAAAGGAATGGGGAGCACCAGAAATGGATAACTACATGAATAAAAACATTTATTCATATCGCCCTAAAAAAATATTGGGTTGGCCAAAAACTTTGTTCAGGTTTTTCCATAAGATGTTACAGAAAAACCTGAACTAACTTTTTGGCCGACCCAATAACTGAGTGATATCATCGGAAAAGGAAGAGTAAGAACTTCCAAAAATCTTCTCCTCCATTAATGCAAGGAGAACACTGGCAAAAACTCAAAATAAAATTCTTCAGTATTTTGGAAATTAACCAAAGACCTGCAACAATCCAGGGAACATTTATTTAGTCTTTCTTATTCAAGAAAAATAGCTGAATTTTGGTAAAACAAAACAAAACAAAACACAACTGTATGTCGTATTTAAGCATACCCTAGACCCATCCCCCTCTCCTCTGCTCCAGGGTAGCCTTGAAAACCAACAGATAGCAATACAATGAAAGCCACCAACTCAGCAGCCACAGGAAGGGTCAAAACAGGGTTGGTACTCTTTAAAAGCCCCATCTGCAGAGAACTGTCATTTTTCGGCCTATCTGAAAGTTCTTTAGAAAATACTACTCATAAAGCTTGTCCTTATTTGACCTGACTTAGAGATAACCCAGTATGAACAGCCTTTTCCTGGGGGCATTTGTCAAAAACAATCAGCAGCAATTGTTTAACACTGTACCTGCATGGGGCAATGAAAAATTTGGACCAAGAAGCTAATCAAAGCTGGAGAATGAGATGTCCAGAAAAAATGACATATTTCTGGGGATCTAAAAGGTTACACATATGCATATAACTGTGTACACACAGGGCCGTGCGTACAGGAAAGACATGAGAAGGTCCTACACTCTCACTTATGACTGAATATTGAGGCTCTGCGCACAAAGGAAGTAAGAGCTAAGGAAACTGCCTGAGTTTTGAAAGTAGGCCCTAATATGAACATAAGGCCACTCAGCAAAGAATAGGAGACTTACTCGTTCTAGGGTGTTAAGGAAATCTGTCCAATCATTAGCTTACCACTAAGCTAATTAAGCAGAGATTTCAGTGGCTACACCTAACAAAGAATATAAACTTTACAGGATAAGTTCAGGAAAGTCAGTAAACAAAAATAACAAACCCTGAGGGAGAAGGGACAATCTGATTTCCGGGGTTGCCATATATTAAATGTCCAGTTTTCAACCAAAAATTATGAGGCATGCAAACAAACAAGAAAGTATGGCTCACACATGGGAAAAAAGGCAGATAACAGAAACTGTCACTGAGGAAGCCCAAGCATTGGACTTACTAGCCAAAGATTTTAAATCAGCTATTTTAAATATGTTCAAAAACCTGAAGGAAATCATGTGTAAAGAACTAAAGCAATGAGAATTAAGTCTCAACAAAGAGATGAAAATTAGTTTTTAACTTATGGAGTTGAAAAGTATAATAACAAACGAAAAATTCACTAGAAAGGCTCAATAGTATATTTGAGCAGGCAGAAGAAAGAATAAAGAATCAGTGAACTTGAAGATAGGTCAACTGAGATGACCTTGTCTGAGGAACATAAAAGAAAAAATGAATCAAAGAAAATGAACAGCCTCAAGTGGGGCACTGTCAAGATTACCAATATACACACAATGAGAGTCCTAGAAGAAGGGAGAGAAAGGGGTAGAAAGAATATTGGAAGAAATAATGGCTGAAAACTCATATTTCATGAAAAAGATCAATCTACACATGCAAGAAACTCAACAAACTCAGAGATCACCACCTAGATGCATCATAATTAAGCTGTCAAAAGTCAAAGATAAAGAATCTTGAGGGACTTCACTGGTGGTCCACTGGGTAAGACTCTGCGCTCCCAATGCAGGGGGCCCAGTTCTATCACTGGTCGGGGAACTAGATCCCACATGCATGCTGCAACTAAGAAGTCCGCATGCTGCAACCAAGAGCCCACATGCTGCAATGAAGATCCCCCGTGCTGCAACTAAGACCCCACGTGCTGCAACTAAGACCCAGTGCAGCCAAAATAAATAAATAAATATTTTTAAAAAAACATTTAAAAAAAAGAATCTTGAAAGAACAAGAAGCAACTCATCACATACAAGCATCCTCAAGAAGTTTAACAACTGATTTCTTATCAGAAGCCATGGAGGACAGAAGGCATTGGGACAACATACTGAAAGTAATGAAAGGAAGAGTGTGTCAACCAAGAATTCTACATCCAGAAAAAAGTATCCTTTGAAAATTAAAGAGAAAATAAAACATTCCCAGATAAACAAAAACTGAAAGGATTTGCTGGCAGCAGACCAGCTCTGCAAAAAATACAACAGGGAGTCTTCAGGCTGAAATAAAGGATACTAGACAGTAACTTGAATACACATTAAGAAATAAAGACCAGGAATCCCCTGGCAGTCCAGTGGTTAGGGCTTCGCGCTTCCACTGCAGGGGGCACAGGTTTGATCTCTGGTCGAGGAACTAAAATTCCACATGCCACACAGAGGGAGGGAGAGAGGGAGGGAGGGATGGAGGGAGGATGGAAGGAAAGAAGGAAGGGAGGAAGGAAGGAAAAGAAAATCAGTAACATTACACAGGTCAATATAAAAGACACAATATGTGTATTTTTTTCTTTGTAACTTTTTGTTTCCTCCTATTGATTTTAAAGACAATTGCATAAAAAATAATTTAAAATTTGTGTTGAGCATACAACGTTTAAAGATGTAATATGTATATCAATAACAGGCCAAAGAAGGTGGGAGGGAATGGAGCTGTATAAGTTTTTATATGCTACTGAAATCAGGCTGGTTTCAATCAGAACTGAATTGTTATAAATTAAGATATTAATTAGAAACCCCCGAGCAAGAAACAGGAAAATGACTCAAAATATATAGTAAAAAAAAATTTTAAGGGAATTAAAATGATACGCTAGAAAATATCTCTTTAACACAAAAGAAGGCACTAATGCAGGGATGGAAGTAAAAAGGAATAAGACATACAGCAAAAAAACAGCAAAATGGCAGGTATAAATCCTATCTTAGTAGTAATTACATGAAATATAAATATTAAGCATTCCAATCAAAATGTTGAAATTTGCAGAATGGACCAAAAAACACAATCTAACTACATGCTGTCTACAAAGAGACATTTTAGATTAAAAAACACATTTAAGTCAAAAGCAAAAGGATGGAAAAAGATACATCATGCAAGCAGTTATCAAAAGTGGAGTGGCTATATTTATATCAGACAAAATAGACTTTAAGACAAAAATTTTTACTAACAAAGACAAAGAAGGACACTTATAATAAATGCGTCAATTCATCAGGAAGACGTAACAATTACACACATATATGCACATAACAACAGAGCTCCAGAATATATGAAGGAAATATTGACAGAACTAAAGGGAGAAATAGTTCTACAATAATAGTTAGAAACTTCAATACTCTAGTTTTCAATAATGGACAGAACATCTAGACAGAATATCAATACAGAAACAGAGGATTTAATACTATAAACCAGTTAAACCTAATATACACATATACAGTAGACCCGAGCATTCAAACACAGGTTTCAATGCTCGGGTCTACTTTTATGCAGATATTTTTCAATAGAAAATACCTCTGTACTACATGGTCTATGATTGGTTGCATCCACAGATGTGAAGGAGCCACAGATGCAGAGGACCAACTATAAATTGTATACAGATCAACCCCCACTTGTTCAGGGTCTACATATATAGAACACTCTGCCCAGACTAATAAGTTAGGTCACAGAACAAGTCTCAATAAACTTTAGATAAAATCATACGACATATCCTCTCTGACCATAATGGAATAAAGCTAGGAATTAATAACAGAAAGAAAACTGGAAAATTCACAAATATATGGAAATTAAGCAACACACTCTTATACAACCAATGGACCAAATAAGATATCAAAAAGAAAATGAGAAAATACATTAAGACAAATGAAAACAAAAACGCAAATACAAAAACTCATGGGATGGGCCTCCCTGGTGGCGCAGTGGTTGAGAGTCCGCCTGCCGATGCAGGGGATACGGGTTCGTGCCCCGGTCTGGGAGGATCCCATATGCCGCGGAGCGGCTGGGCCCGTGAGCCATGGCTGCTGAGCCTGCGCATCCGGAGCCTGTGCTCCGCAACGGGAGAGGCCACAGCGGTGAGAGGCCCGCGTACCACAAAAAAAAAAAAAAAAAAAAAAAAAAAAAAAAAAAAAAAAAACTCATGGGATGCAGGGACTTCCCTGGTGGTCCAGTGGGTAAGAATCCGTGCTCCCAATGCAAGGGGCCCGGGTTCCAGCCCTGGTCGGAAAACTAGATCTCACATGCATGCTGCAACTAAGAGTCCACATGCCGCAACTAGGCCCGCATGCCTCAACTAAAGATCCTGCATGCCACAACTAAACATGCTGCAATGAAGATCCTGCATGCTGCAACTAAGAACCAGCACAGGCTAAATAAATAAATAAATATTTTTTTTAAAAACCCCACCTCATGGGATGCAGCAAAAACAGTGCTCAGAGGGAAATCTGCAACTATAAACATCTACATTAAAAAAGAAGATAGATCTTAATAATCCAACTTTACACCTTAAGGAAGGGCAAAGTAAACCCAAAGCTAGCAGAACGAAGGTATAATTAAACATTAGAGTGGAGATAAACAAAATAAAGGACAGAAAAACAACAGAGATTCAACAAAACCAAATGCTAGTCCTTCTAAAAAATGAACAAAATTGACAAACCTTTAGCTAGACTGACTAAGAATAAAAGAGAGAAGGCACAAATAACTAAAATCAGAAATGAAAGTGCAAATATTACTACTGACCTTACAGAAATAAAAAAATAAGAGAATACTATGAATTATTGTACACCAACAAATTAAATAACCTAGATGAAATGGACAAGTTCCTAGAAACACAAAATTATCAAAACTGACTTAAGAAGAAATAGAAAACCTCAACAGACATATAACAAGTAAAGAGACTGAATCAATAACCAAAATCCTCCCAACAAAGAAAAGCCCAGGACCAGATGGCTTCACTGGTGCATTTTACCAAACATTTAAAGAAGAATTAACGCCAATTCTTCTCAAATGCTTCCAAAAAAACAGAAGAGGAGGGAACACTTTCTGACTCATTCTATGAAGCCAGCATTCCCTAACCAAAGCCAGACAAATACAATACAAAAAACCTACAGACCAATATCCTTAAGAAGACAGATGCAAAATCCTCAACATAATACTTGCAAACTGAATCCAACAGCATATTAAAAAGATTATGCACCATGACCAAGTGGGATTTATCCCATGAATGCAAGACTGATTCAGCATAGAAAATCACTGTAATATGCCATATTAATAAAACAAAGGAAGGAACTCCCTGGTGGTCCAGTGGTTAGTACTCAGCACTTTCACTGCCGTGAGCCCAGGTTCAATCCCTGGTAGGGGATCTAAGATCCTGCAAGCTGCATGGCACGGCCAAAAAATAAATAAAATTAAAAATTAAAAAACAAAAGATTTTGTGGGGGTGAAAATGTTTTAACGTTAGTTTATAGTGATGGCTGCACAACCTTATAAATACACTAAAAACACTAAAGAGTACATGTTAAATGAGTGAATTATATGGTATGTGAATTATATCTCAATAAAGCCATTTATAAAAAAAAAAAGGAAAAAACCCACGTGATCATCTCCATGACCGCAGACAAAGCACCTGACAAAACCCAACACTCTTTCATGATAAAACACTCATAAAGCTAGGAATAGACAGGAACTTCTGTGACATGATAAAAGGTCTTTATGAAAACTCACAGCTAACATCATACTCAATGAAGAAACACACTGAAAGTTGCCCCCCAAGATCAAGAAGCTAAGAAACTCTTATTGCTGTTGTTGGGGGTGGGGGAGGGAGGGAAGGAGGGAGAGAGAGGGAGACCCTCTAAGTACTGGTGTGCTTCACTGTACAATCAAGCAAAAAAAAGTTACTATTCTTTGGAAATTCAAAGCTTTTTAATTCAGACATGTTTGAATTACATAAGAGGATATACAAAAACATCATTTAAATATCTGCAATGATGATGATCATTAAATATCTGCACTACATACAATGGAAAGAAACTAGCCCATTTCAAACAAGGAGTTCTATGAGACATTCAAAAACTTAAGAGCATAGTTATCACTGTGCACGATGGTATAACTATAAAGTAATGAGACTGTCTATCAAATGCCACACCTAAAATAAGTTATGTATAATCACTATGTATTTACACAAATGTATTCTGAGTAGGTACTGTTGATGAGGCACTGTAAGGCCAAAAAATACACTGAAAGGTATAATATAATTTGGAGAACCAAATTTTCACTATTCAAAAGAAGTCCTACAACAAAAAAAGAAGGAAGGAAAGTAGACAGACATGTATCAGCTCATTTGTACAAAAGGAAACAGAAGGATAAATCAGAAACCAGTGGTACTGGTTACTTACAGAGGGTGAGTGGAAATGCAATGGAAATAATGGAAAGATGGGTAAGAGGCAGAAATGAATAAGGGTTACACTTCTGAGTATACCTTTTTGCCTAGTTCTAACTTTTAGAACTATGTTAACATTACACATACTCAAATAAGCAAACAAATAAAATCAACAAGAGGGGGAAAACTAAAAGTGGAACACAACTAGAAATCAATGAATTTAACTGTATTTCAAAGGATTAAAAAACTACATTAAAAGGGTGTATACCTAACCCAACATTTGAACACAGTAATTTTGTTAGTAATTTTACCCTTAGGCTACAGACATAAAGAACTGTAAACAAATACTGAACTGTAGTTAGTAGTTTTGTTTTTCACAATGAAATGTATTAGCAATTCCAAACTATTCTATGTGTATTCTCAGACTGAGTAAACAAGTAAATACACTGCCGAAATTGGGAGCCAGGTTTCTTTGTTCTTAGAAAGAGAATTATAAATATGGACAGGGAAAGGCTAGAATGAACCCTGTACCATTAGACTAAATGAGAGAGATCTGTATGAACTCATTGTTTTTAATATATAAAAAGGTACAGATGTGTTATACACATGTATATATCATATATATCTGTATCTCCTATATAGCTTAGGGATATATAGGCTATATATAAATATGTATCCTAGCTCTTTCCACTGTGAGGATCTAGAGGCAAAGACACTCCAATAGCACCAAACACACCTGGATTCTAGATTTTGGCTTCTAAATATCATTCTCCACTAAAAGGAACCAGGGGTCTCTGGCTGATTCCAGGGCTCTGACAGGTAAAATACAAAATGAAACTGGAACATCTTGTTATGTCAGAAAACAAAGAAGTGATCAAGAATAATGAAGTCATGTCAAAAGAATGTAGAGGCCAGCTTGGCGGAGCTCCCACTGGCCAATCTGGTACAATTTGAGCATCAAAATAAATAACAATAGTAACAGATTATACCCCATGGAATAAAACAGAAAACCATGAGTCCACACCAATGTAAATAAGTAAGCAAATAGGGAAGATGAGAGCTCTTTCTTACATTAAAATGCTGATTAATAAATTTAAAACAAACAGTGAAATTAGAAAAATCAGAATTTGACAACCACCATAATTTTTTTTTTTTTTTTTTTTTGTGGTACGCGGGCTTCTCACTGTTGTGGCCTCTCCCGTTGCGGAGCACAGGCTCCGGACGCACAGGCTCAGCGGCCATGGCTCACGGGCCCAGCCGCTCCGCGGCATATGGGATCTTCCCAGACCGGGGCACGAACCGGTGTCCGCTGCATCAGCAGGCGGACTCTCAACCACTCCGCCACCAGGGAAGCCCCACCATAATTATTTAAGGCAAGAATTACCACTGGATGCTAAAACTAGTGCCTGTTTGAGAAGAAACAAAATATTTACATAGACTCAGTCTTCCTACTAGATATTTATTATTTGCAGAGGGAAAACTAATAACTTCGCAGGGAAGAATCTTGGCTGGCACCATAAGTGATTAAAGTTAACATCACCAATAATGGGAAGAGCAGACATTACATGACCCCTGACATGGTGCACTAAAGACACAATGTCACTTCTGTGGCATTCTTACCCGGACTGCATAATAACGGAGGAACCTAAGCATGAGGAAATGTCAGACAAATTCCAATTGATGAGCACTCTGAAAAATAACTGGCACGTGCTTTTCAAAATGCCAACGTCGTGAAAAGACAAAGCCTCCAGAACCGTTCCAGATTAGAGAAGACTAAAGAGATATGACAGTTAAACACAATGAATGATCCTAGGTGATTTTCTCTGAATATTAATGAAGATAATGGGGAACTCTGAATAAAGTCTAGAGTAAATATTATTTCAATATTCATTTCTTGATTTTGATTATTATATTGTGGTTATATGAATGTCCTTTGTCTTAGGAAATACACACTATTTAGGGGTAAAAGGGTTTATTGTGTGCAACTTAATCAAACAGCTCAAGAAAATTTAAGTATTTACACACATGTATGTATATATAAAGAGTATGATAAAGCAGCTGTGATAAAATGTTAACATTTGAGGAAATTCGGATGAAGGGTACCAGAACTTCTTTGTACTGTTTTTGCAACTTTTCTGAAGTCCAATGTTATCTTCAAATAAAGTAAAAAAGAAAAAAAAAAGACCTGTGACCCTTTGATAATCCCTTGGATACAGATTTGGATTTGGTACAACAACCATGATATTAACTTAGATCTCACTTGGCCCCCAAAACCCACGACACCCTAAGGGTGCTGATTGTGTCTAGACAGAATTAGACACTTTGAGGCTTTCCTTGACCAACTCAAAATTCTTCAGGAAAAGGAAGAAAAGTTCCTGTAAGCATTTCAAAAACCCTGCAGGGAATGATCCCTACTACTCTGTTACATCACAGGTAAAGGCAGCAGTTTGCCAAAAATGTTGCTTTTCTCAGAAAAAATAACAATAGTCAACCGAGAATGCATACTGTGGTCCAGCCACTGTGCACAGTGCACTCTACATACCATCCCACTCAATCCTCTCAATAACTCTAGTGTAATCTCTACCTTAAAATGAGGAAACAAACTTAAGAAGGTAAAGTATCTAGGTGGGGAGGAGGATAAGGGAGACAACAATAATAATATCTGTTTCATAGGATTGTTACAAAGATTTAATGAGGTAATATTTCTCACACAATTAGAACAGTGTCTGGAACATAAAGAACAATATCTAAATGTCTGTTAAATGAATAAATATAAAAAATATCCCAAAGATCATACAGCTAAATGGTATAGCTGGGATTTAAACCTAGACTAACTCCAAGGTTCATATTCTTAGCTACTAGGACTATGGTGTCTCATGGTTTTAAGAATTACTAGAATAAGTGTTCAACCTGGTCCCAGACTTTCACCTACAAAGTGAAACTACATGATCAATCCATCTCTAGGGTCTTGGGGTTCCATGAGGTTTCAAAGCTGTGAACCAGTACTTAAGATGGCATAGCAAGTTGGCATTGATCTGAAGTGCCCAAACAACACGTTATTTCCCAGACACTAATTACCAAAAGCATGTTGGTGCCTGTCCCAAGCCCAGTGCCAAAATTAGTACTAAGTGTTTCCTGAGAAAGATACTAGCAGTCCATACAATTCTTTATTCAAGACGGTTTCCCTTTTCAATCTGAAAAGTTTCCTTTGTTTGAGAAATTCTAATGTTTTGTTTTGTTTTTTAATTTATTTATTTATTTATTTATGGCTGTGTTGGGTCTTCGTTTCTGTGCGAGGGCTCTCTCCAGTTGTGGCAAGTGGGGGCCACTCCTCATCGCAGTGTGCGGGCCTCTCACTATCGCAGCCTCTCCTGTTGTGGAGCACAGGCTCCAGACGCGCAGGCTCAGTAGTTGTGGCTCACGGGGCCAGCCGCTCCGCGGCATGTGGGATCTTCCCAGACCAGGGCTCGAACCCTTGTGTCCTGCATTGGCAGGCGGACTCTCAACCACTGCGCCACCAGGGAAGCCCAAGAAATTCTAATGTTTTTAAGAGCCTGCCAAAGATGTGGGTAAACATACTTTACTTGAAATTGTGTTCCTCTGCCAAGTCCTTCTCCTTGAATGGGATTCTAAGTGCAAAGAACTCTTACTTTTAAGAGATAAGAATCCAAGAGAGGGTACAGCAGAACCATAGAAAATAATGATATTTTGGCTTGTCTAAGATTTTGCCACAAAATCCATAAAGCAGATCTGGGGCTCAAACGTCAAATTCTCTATCAAGTTAAAAAGAAAGTGATATCTGATGCAAACAATCAAAGTGACAGAAAAAATACTAGAAAGTGTATTGCCTTTGGGTTAGATTCATAGGAAAAGAAACATATCTTGGATGTCATTTAATCCTTTTAAATTGCATCTATGGCTATCACTATTACAAAATCCCAAGCTTTACTTTCAGCGTATTTAACTGTTCAGAAGGAAGTAAAGAAATACTAAATTCTTGGGCTTCCCTGGTGGCGCAGTGGTTGAGAGTCCGCCTGCCGATGCAGGGGACACGGGTTCATGCCCCGGTCCAGGAAGATCCCACATGCCGCAGAGCGGCTGGGCCCATAAGCCATGGCTGCTGAGCCTGCGCGTCCGGAGCCTGTGCTCCGCAATGGGAGAGGCCACAACAGTGAGGGGCCCGCATACCGCAAAAAAAAAAAAAAAGAAATACTAAATTCTTGCAAACTGCCCACAAAAAAGCATCAAGCAACTTGCCAATTATAGTGTGGTATTCCTTTCTCCAGTTTACACTGCATCTCCTCACATTAAGTCCTGGAATGTGCATCTCTCACATCATTATGATGACTCTACTAATTCTTAACTTTTAAAACAGCCAGCTCAATTTTAGAAAAAATACTGACAACACTCCCAAAATGAAAAGCTAACAATGACATACTCATTATATCCCAAAGCTAAAACATCAGTAAAGTCAAACTCTAGAAGCTGTAGCTGTGACCTCAGAAAGCACGTCACAATTTCTCTAAACATACAAACACATTTTTGCTTCAGTCTCTCTTTTATACACACAGCCATATACTCTGAGTCTGAAAGGATGTACACGAAAATGTTTACGTTAGGTCATAGGATAAATTTTTTCTTAAATATGCTTTTTACATTTAAAAAATTTTTCAGTTTTTAAAAAGATTTTAAAATGACCATTAGTAAAAAAGAGATTCATCCTACACAAATTCTCATATAAAACAAAGAGATTATATATAATAACGTATATAATATGCATAGTATATGTCTATATATCTATGTATACGTTGTATGTGTGTATAGTGTTTATGTTGTATATATATTGTATATATACTGAACATATATGTATAAGAGTGTGCATGTTATGCATAGGAATCAAAAGGTTTAATTATTCTCTTTTCTTACTTAGAAGGCAAAAGTGATCTTACAAGTGCTCCAGTCAGAACTTCTGGACAGGTATTGATTTAGTTTAGCAATGTTATAAGTAGCTTGTAGCTTGTATCTAGGAATAAATGCAAAGATATTGTTAATCAATACTTTAACTATTTTTAAATTGTACAGCATTCCCCCCCAAGATTTTACTACAAAAATAACTCACCGATGTTGTTTATACTTCCTATTTATTATTAAATCAGAACTATCAGAATTATTTCTCAACGGAAACTGAATTTTATTCTACATCTTAACTTTCTTTAATCTCCCTCGATGTTTCGCCTGAAAACGTCTTTTCCCTCCTCTGATAAATGGTGAAACTTTCATACACGTAAGACTTTTAGTATACATCCTTGTCCCCAACTGAAAAACCTACCTCTACCACTGAAAAGTAAGTTCTGTCCCTATTTATTATTCCCTTCTTAAAATGGTTAAAGATCATCTGTGACAGAAAAAGAAAAAGGTTATTTTTCCAGTCATTTGCTTGCCCTATGCAGTTACACTGTAATTTCTAGTCAGTACACTTAGTGCTGGTATATAGAAAACAAAAATACAAACACACACAAGAACCTGTTTTCTACCCCATGATAGATCCAATGCAAAAAGACAGTCTCCTTCTTGCCTCCAGTAGTATTTATTACATTACAGATAAGCAAATTTCCCCATTCTCAAAGCTCCCAAAGTTCGGTCTAGAAATACTGGGTATCATTTTATTGTTTCCTCAAATTCCTTTTCATTATTTCCTACTTGTTATATGTAGTGACACATCTCAATTTTTCACTTCATAGTTATGAGAATTTAAAGGGTATATAAACTACTCTGAGTCACTTAGGAAGAGAGAAGTATCCATGACAAGATGCAATCATCACAAACCAAGAGCCACAAAAGCCAAACTCACAGAAGGTTTGTTCAACAGGCCCTGTGTGTTAATTTGTGCAACACAGCAATGATCAAAGGCCCAAAAGCTGTTTAATCACCATCAAGTTAAAATTATTATTTCCAAGTCAAGGAAGAAATTTATTGGTGACTGCCAGAAAAAGTACAAGCTCTGATAATGAAACTATATTATGGGACCACCATAGGTTCCCCCCTCCCCACTTCTGAATGAGACACTCCAGGTGACGGATGGTTTCAGTTCCTTTTATCAGGTATAAAACCAGGAGGTGGTTTCAAATGTCCATATGCTGATATTATAAGTACAGACACTCATTCGCTTCTGGGTTCCAATCCCCATCCTTATTTCTGTATATACTAATCAGAGTGAACTTTCATGTACCCTCCTTCAACTCACCCTTCAGGACAATCACCACTCTATGATTTGAAGCAGACAGATATTCTAATACTCCACTAAGGGTGATTTAAGAGCACCCTTCATTAAAAAGACTTTATAAGCTTTCTCCAAATTAGACAAAGCTTCTTTTCTTGTACTTTAAGGACCTGAAGGAAACTTGTTTCCCCACAAAGTTCAACTGCTAAATTCAAGTCAAGCTTGAATAAAACTGAATTTTAAGCTGAAAACATTCAGTCTGGGATAGGAGGCAGAGGTAACGATGAAAAAGAAGATAACTGAGTAAAGGGGCACAAAAGAAGATGAGCAAGATTATCACTTTTTTCCATTTGAGCCAGTTAGATAATTAAGATCTTAGTTCAAAATTTCTATCTTGTGAGATGCAATATAATTTGTTGACTAAGATCAAAGACAATTACTCACCTCATTTCTTACTGCTGCCATCTCCATTTTGGAGTATGAACAAGAGTCCTCAAGAATCACATTTCATTAACTTCAACTCAACTGTGTTTACTGCCATGAACGAAACACACACACACACACACACACACACACACACACACACACACACACACACACACACACACACACACACACACACACACACACACACACACACACACACACACACACACACACACACACACACACACTTCTGCTCCAAGGAAAGAAAAGTCAACCAAAACCCCACCTTACCATCTGTGGAGAGAATACTGAATTAGAAAACAGAAGACAGAGCTTACAGTTTGGGCTACTGTTTTTATTCCTTAATCAGATCAAAACCATCTCTGTGCCTCAGTTTCCTCCCTTCTAAAATGGCGATATTAGTATCAGCCTTCCTTAAAGTCAAAGGTTTCTTGTAAGAATCAAGAAAATGTATGTGGGACTTCCCTCGTGGCACAGTGGTTAAGAATCCGCCTGCCAACGCAGGGGACACGGGTTCGAGCCCTGGGCTGGGAAGATCGCACATGCTGCAGAGCAACTAAGCCCGTGCGCCACAACTACTGAGCCTGCGCTCTAGAGCCCGTGAGCCACAACTACTGAAGCCTGCGTGCCACAACTACTGAAGCCCGGGTGCCTAGAGCCCGTGCTCCACAACAAGAGAAGCCACTGCAATAAGCCTGCACACCGCAACGAAGAGTAGCCCCCGCTCGCCGCAACTAGAGAAAGCCTGCACGCAGCAACGAAGACCCAACACAGCCAAAAATAAATAAATTTATTTTAAAAAAGACTTAGCCAGGGCTTCCCTGGTGGCGCAGTGGTTGAGAGTCCGCCTGCCGATGCAGGGGACGCGGGTTCGTGCCCCGGTCTGGGAGGATCCCACATGCCGCGGAGCGGCTAGGCCCGTGAGCCATGGCTACTGGGCCTGCGCGTCCAGAGCCTGTGCTCCGCAACGGGAGAGGCCACAGCAGTGAGAAGCCCACGTAATGCAAAAAAATAAAAATAAAAATAAAAAAAATAAAAAAGACTTAGCCAAGTTGGTGAATTTTTGTGTAGCCATTTTAATATTGAAGGTGGAAGAAAAAATAACATTTTCAGTATATCATGCTTTATTATTTCAAGAAAGGTAAAAATGCAATTGAAACACAAAAAAAAGATTTGTACAGTGTACGGGGAAGGTGCTATGACTGATCGAACGTGTCAAAAGTGGTTTGCAAAGTTTCGTGCTGGAGATTTCTCGTTGGATGATGCTCCACAGTCAGGCAGACCAGCTGAAGTTGATAGCAATCAAATCGAGACATTAAGTGAGAACGAGAACAATCAACGTTATACCACGCGGGAGATAGCCGACATACTCAAAATATCCAAAGCAAGCACTGAAAATCATTTGCACCAGTTTGGTTATGTGAATCACTCTGATGTTTGGGTTCCACATAAGTCAGGTGAAAAAAACCTTCTTGACCATATTTCCACATGTGATTCTCTAGTTAAACATAACGAAAACGTTCCATTTTTAAAACAAATTGTGACAGGCGATGAAAAGTGGATATTGTACAGTAATGTGGAACTGAAGAGATCGTGGGGCAAGCGAAATGAACCACCACCAACCACACCAAAGGCCGGTCTTCAACCAAAGAAGGTGATGTTGTGTATATGGTGGGATTGGAAGGGACTCCTCTATTATGAGCTCCTTCCGGAAAACCAAATGATTAATTCCAACAAGTACTGCTCCCAATTAGACCACATGAAAGCAGCACTTGACGAAAAGCGTCCAGAATTATTCAAAAGAAAACGCATAATCTTCCATCAGGATAATGCAAGACCACATGTTTCTTTGATGACCAGGCAAAAATTGTTACAGTTTGGCTGGGAATTTCTGATTCTTCTGCCATATTCACCAGACATTGCACCTTCGGATTTCGATTGATTTCGGTCTTTACAAAATTCTCTTAACGGAAAAGATTTCAATTCCCTGAACAATTCGTTGCTCAAAAAGATAAAAAGTTGGAAGATGGAATTATTAAGTTGCCTGAAAAATGGCAGAAGGTAGTGAAACAAAAGGGTGAATATGCTGTTCAATAAAGTTCTTGGTGAAAATGAAAAATGTGTCTCTTATTTTTACTTAAAAACCGAAGGCACTTTTTGGCCAACTCAATAGTTTTTATATGGAGGAATGTGGTTTAGAAAATAAATAAAGGACGAATAGTTCTGAGCCCCAGAGTGAAATCAATCTTTAGTAAAGTACTTCAGAGAGCAGTTCCACCCTACAAGTTGTCCCCAGGCTCTGCCTGCCCTTCTCCAACATCCCCTAAGATGTCTCCTCAGAAAAACCCCAAACACCTGAATTCAGAGAATTCTTAAAGGGGGTCTTCATTATTCCTTGTCAATATAATACTTTACAGGCTGCATGTGAGACCTAGATTTCTGCTGCATTCAACATAAGCACAGAATCAGCTCAAAAACAGCCTGACATAAATGCCACTGGGCTGGGTGGGCTTTAAATATAATTAACCCTCTTTTCATATGCAAAGCAATTCAAATCACCACTAAGTTTGCTAAGGATGACAGAATAATACACAAATAAACACAAAATAAGTGGGGAGACTTTAACAAGCAAATCAGATCACTCCTTTCATCAAACAGGCAAATAAGAATCTATCCCAGAGTTAATTATGATGAGGAAAATCACTAAAGATAATAGGCCCTTGTACAACCAAGGACATAGTTGTACATTACAACATTACAATAGTTTTTATTACTATACATTTCATCCAAAAAACAAATGAAATAACTAAAGCCAAGCAGTAAACTTTTCATTCTCCGAATGATAAAACAGTCACAACTATTCATTCATTATTTCACTTATTTATTCAATCAGCAACTACTGAATGCACATGTACCAGTAACTATACTAGATACTAGGCATACAGTAAAGAAGAAATCAGAAAAGGCCCCTGACCTCACAGACCTTGTAATATTGTGGGAGAAGACAGGAAACAAACAAGTAAACAAATAATCTCCAAAAGCGATATAAAAAAATAAAACATGGGGAAAGATCATGCTATTTTTAAGAACTGTAATAAAAAGCACTACACAGCAAATATTTATTTACATTAAGGCAAAGGCCCTGAAATGGAAAGAAGCTAAGCTTTATTCACTAGATGCAAAGATCTTCCGCTGACATCCCTTCTATGATTCATCTCAATCTAGTCCATTCTTCATAAGCAAGAGTCAGACTCTCACAAACATGGCAGACACCAGACCTCACCTCCAGGTCCTTCTCAGCACCTCTTCTGATTCTAGTTCCTCCTTCATAAATCACAAACACAGATCTCATCCAACAATCCCTTTTCCATGAAGTACTCACTGTCTGAACTTCCAAAGGTTAAACATGATACAAGTTTGCCCAATTGTAGGCAAAGAGTTGGAATATTTTATGCTCAAGAGAGAAAAGAGAAAAGTGAAAAGTGACATGGTGTCAGAGGTAGGGAAAAGCAAAGGCCTAACCGTGCCAAGGTGCACTTCCAGCTTAAATTGAACTGAGAGGTGAAGTTCACATCTTAAATAATGAAATACCTTCACTTTCAGAGTGCATTCTAAGCCAAAAGTTGCTCTGGAAGAGAAAGACCACCCTGACGGCTTGTTCCCCATCCTTTTAATTCCTGGTGAAAGCAAATCAATTAGATGGAGTAAGTGAACCAACTTCCAGATCTGTAACCAGATAGCAATTACTGGTATAGCTACAACAGTCACCATCACCTTGATCCCTTCACTATTTTTAATGTTTTATCTTTCCTTTGTTTCCTCTCAAAGTCAGCATCAAAATTAATTTGAATAACATATTATTTCTCTAAATTGTGTAAACTTCTTAATTAATATAGTACTATTCTTTCATTAATTCTATGAAACTCCAAATATCTAATACAATGCCCAACACAGTACACCAATCCTGAGAGTAGAGAAAACCTGATTGAAATTATGTGTGTTAGGTTAAGACTTTTCCTAGGATCTAGTCACACAACTTTTTTAACTGGTTCTAAAGAATTCAAGAGACCAAACACCTGTTTCAGCATTCCATAAACATAAACTATTTTGTAAAATATATTTTTGCTATTTTTTAAGAACCCTAATAAAAAATACCACACATCAAATGTTAAATTTCAAATATAAAGACCATCATGAAACATGTTAGCTTATGCTGCTTCATCAAAATGATCACAGAGTCATTGAAATGAAGCTTCTCTTGCCTTCTCTATGCATATATGAAACTTAAGGAACGTCTTGTAACTGTGTCACTGATTGGGAAAACCACAGCTCTGCATATGCCTTTTATTAATACAAGCACATACATGTAACACAGCACCAGGGAACACACTAATACAGCACATGGATGTCTGGGCTTCATTAAATGTCAGAGCAATCTCATATGCATCTGCTCAGTATATGCCCTCATCTTAAAAATTAACTGAAGAATGCTTAGTGAAAGTAAAACATAAACCATAATACTGTATAACTTGTTAGCGTTTAAGTTCTGAGTATAGCTGATAGTGTTAGTGATTCAAACTTTTAAAAAATCTACAGAACTTTATGAGACTCTAAATCTTTTATTTTTTAGTGACTATATACAATCAAAATAAAAATAAATCAAATGCTGAGACTGATATATTAGTGTTCAATGTAACATATACCTAAAAAAGAAGATGCAACTGTTTAAAAAGTTGGAGTCTACTGATCTCAGCCAACATGCTCATTTTACAGATGAGAAAAAAACTAAGAAACCAGGAAGTCAAGTGACTTATTTAAGGTAACTGATACAGGGAACAGAGGTGGAACCAGAACTGAAGAATTCTGACTCCCAGATCTTTTCATTACACTGTATGGTCTTATTTAACAAGGTTTTTGTTCTAGAATTAAATAATGTTCTATCAAGAAAATATCACTTTCTCCCTAACGCCATTATAAAGTCAAAGATGTGTTTCACACAATTGTTAACTAAGCCTAAAGTACTATGAAGAAACTGAAGTCTCTGTCCCAGGTCCAATGCAGCTTATATTCTGAGAATATAAGTAATGTACAAAAATAACGATGATAGAAGATTTTTGAAAAAATGGGAGAACGGGATGTGGGTCAAAGGGTACAAACTTTCAGTTTTAAGAAGCAAAAGTTATGAAGATCGGGCTTCCCTGGTGGCGCAGTGGTTGAGAGTCCACCTGCCGATGCAGGGGACATGGGTTCATGCCCCTGTCTGGGAAGATCCCACATGCCACGGAGCAGCTGGGCCCGTGAGCCATGGCCGCTGAGCCTGCGCGTCCGGAGCCTGTGCTCCGCAACAGGAGAGGCCACAGCAGTGAGAGGCCCGTGCACCGCAAAAAAAAAAAAGTTATGAAGATCTAATGTTCAGTATGGTTGACTGTTAATAACACAGTACTTTATACTTGAAAGTCACTGAGAGTAGACCTTAAGGATTCTCATTACCAAGAATGTGTTAATTATCTTGATTTGGGTAATAGTTTCACAATGTATATGTATATGAAATCATGATATTGTATACTTTAAATATATACAATAATATTTGTCAATTATTCCTCAATAAAGTTGGGGGAAAGAACGAGAGAAGGAGACTAGGCACTAAAGAATAATAGTACTATGATATGCAGGACGGCAGGATTATTTCTGCGTGGAAAAATGAAAAACAAAAAAAGGCTCATACTTGTTCCGTAATGAAAGATTATCCTAGTGTTGGAAGTTAGAGAGCAGAAAAGAACTAGGAAAAGTTTGGATTTTGGATCTACTATAGTCTAGGAAATAAAGAATCATACATATTTTGTTAGAATTAGATCTACCTGGGACTTCCTCTGTGGCACAGTGGATAAGAATCCGCCTGCCAATGCATGGGACACGGGTTCGATCCCTGGTCCGGGAGGATCCCACACATTCCGCAGAGCAACTAAGCCCACGCGCCACAACTACTGAGCCTGCACTCTAGAGCCCGCGTGCCACACTACTGAAGCCCGCACGCCTAGAGCCTGTGCTCTGCGACAAGAGAAGCCACCGCAAGAAGCCCATGCACCGCAACGAAGAGTAGCCCCCGCTCACCACAACCAGAGAAAACCTGTGCGCAGCAACGAAAACCCAACGCAGCCAAAAATAAATAAAAATTAAATCTTAAAATAAAAAAGAATTAGATCTACCTAATTTCCAGTCTAAAGAAAATACAGAGGCTGTAAGAATTCACTAAATACACCACAGGGAAACAATCAGACAAATCCAGATGGTGGTACATAATATAAGACTCTTCAAAAAGTCAATGTCATAGGGAAGAAAAGGGAGGGAGGTTTTCTAGATTTAAAAAGATTAAAGAGGGACTTTCCTGGTGGTCCAGTGGTAAAGAATCCGCCTTACAATGCAGGGGATGCAGGTTCGATCCCTGGTCAGGGAACTAAGATCCCACATTCCGCGGGGCAAATAAGCCCATGTGCCACAACTACTGAGCTAGCACACCTCAACTAGAGAGCGTGCATGCAGCAAACTACAGAGCCCATGTGCTCTGGAGCCCACGCTTCCTGGAGCCTGTACGCCACAACCAGAGAAGAGAAAACCCGCCGCCACAACTAGAGAGAAACCCACTACTAGAGAAGCCCATGGGCCGCAACGAAAGATACCATCATTGACCCTGCGTGCCACAACTAAGATCGATGCAGCCTAAAATAAATAAATAAATAATAAATGAACCTTTAAAAAAAGAATAAATTTCTAAAGAAACAAGATAAAAGAGACAAACAAATGCAATGTCTAAATGCAGATTAGATCCTATTTTGAAAAAAACATAAAAGACACTTGAGGGACAACTGGGAGACTGTGATTATGGACTAGATCTTAGGGAATAACAGTTAATCTTCTTAGGAGTGATAATAGTATTGTTATGTAGGAGAAGAGCTTTATTTTTTAAAGATGCATGTTGAAGTGTCATGATGTCTGTACTCACTTTCAAACAGTTAAGCAAATGTATATATACATACACACACATTTGTTCAATCTAATTGATGGGTATTCAATTGTTTGTACTAGAGTCTTTCAACTTTTCAACATGTTTGAAAATTATCATTAAAAATGTTTTTAAAAGAATTAGATATCTTGATAGAGAAGATCTAATCCACTAATCCTCTCTGTTTTCAACAATTTTTTTTTTCTTCAGAAGAAACTGAGCCCAAAGTACCACAGCTAATGCAGGCCTTTTCTCAATAGAGATTAAAACTCAGGCAGATCTGCAGAATCTTAGCCCAAATTCTTCACATACGCCAGAAACTGGAACCCAAGAGAAAACAACTGATCTGGGACAAACACCTACAAGTGTATGTAAAAAACAAACATATAGGGGCTTTCCTGGTGGCGCAGTGGTTGAGAGTCCGCCTGCCGATGCAGGGGACACAGGTTCGTGCCTTGGTCCGGGAAGATCCCACATGCCGCGGAGCGGCTAGGCCCGTGAGCCATGGCTGCTGAGCCTGCACGTCCGGAGCCTGTACTCCGCAATGCGAAAGGCCACAACAGTGAGAGGCCCGTGTACCGAAAAAATATTTTAAAATTTTATGGTTTTTTTTCTATTTTATTTTTAAAATTTTTATTGGAGTATAGTTGCTTTACAATGTTGTGTTAGTTTCTACTGTACAGCAAAGTGAATCGGCTATACGTATACATATATCCCCTCTTTTTTGGATTTCCTTCCCATTTAGGTCACCACAGAGCACAGAGTAGAGTTCCCTGTGCTCTACAGTAGGTTCTCATTAGTTATCTATTTTATACATAGTATCAATAGTGTATATATGTCAATCCCAATCTCCTAATTCATCCCACATCCTCCTTCCCCCTTGGTATCCATACGTTTGTTCTCGACGTCTGTGGCTCTATTTCTGCTTTGTAAATAAGATCGTTTATACCAGTTTTTTCAGATCCCACATATATGCGTTAATATACGATATCGGTTTTGTCTTTATGTTTAATATGTAATAATCCCATTACAACTACAAAAGAATAAAAAATCTGTTAAAGACTATAACAACCTAGTACATCAGAAATTTGTACAAAATAACTTCAGAATGCAGCATTAAATGGATGCACAAAAAAACAAAAAGTAAAATTTTAAACCACTGAACTAGTATCACCTATAATATTGTCTCACAACTTTGTCTATTGACTATGCCAATTATGCCTTCCAAAATCTGACAACATGCCCCGATAACTTCATGTCTCACCATTCCCTCCACAGGCTTCTTGCCAGCCCCCCAAATGCCATGTTTTTTCCTATTTCTATACAAGCGATTTCCTCTGCACACAGAATGCCTTCTGCCTCTTCATCTACTCATCTTTCAAGACCAACTTCTTGTATCACCTCCAATGAAGTTTTCTGACAGCGCTCCACACTGCTCCTTGAACTTCCATAATACTTTTTTCATTGCTATAGAGACTTTTTAAACTTTTCCTTATTATTTAAATGTATGATTCCTTCATTAGACCATAAGCTAACCTGATTTCACAGAGCAAGTCTTACTTATATCTCTACTTATAGCTAGCTTCAAGTGCTGGCAATTAGAAATAACAGAAGCTGTCTCTTTTTAAAAGACAGCTTTTTCCTTTCAGGAAGAACCTAAAAAATAAAGTGTTTGCCCTGAGTTGAAAGTGATAGTTTATTATGAAGCAGATTCATACCTTGAATGACTTGGACTATTTGTTACTCTGCCCCTTTGATACTCTTGTCACACAGCCCACAAGCATGGAAACTATCTGAACAGATGCAAAGAAGCAATCTGACCTTGCTGATACCTACAAGCCAATTATAATAAATGCATAAAATTATCTGAAGGGTTTCTTGTGAGGGTAAGAACTTAAACAGAGAAGTCCCAAAGTCACTAATTCATTACCTATTGAAGTCTTGAGCAAATGTATATCATTAAGACTTCACACTCAAGTAAAATTCATATAAAATTACCCCCACATGTAAATCTCTCTTTTTCTTAGCTACCTTCAACAGAAATTTCATTTCTAAAAACAGAGCTATAATGGAAACTTCTAAAAGTTTTACTGCAAACATGAAAAAATATGGCATTACACTACCCAATGTATACTCAGCAATATTTAACCACTCAGCTCAATATATGGAGTATATTCAAAAGCAAGCTTGATTCTTGCTGCCCTCAAGTCAAAGTAGCTGATGCAAGATGAATACATGCTTGATTGTTCTTGGCCAACACACATGCATCTTTAAGTACATACGCATTAGTAAAGTCTCAACCTATGGTCCTTGAACTACCAGTGAATCATGAGGAGACTGCTGGTAGCCTAGTACTGCCCGACAAGCAGAAGCAGAAAGCTGGGTAGGGATGGTGAGGGGTGGCAGGGAGAATCAGGTGCAGTGGTCCACCAAATGAAGATAAACCATTCAGGTGGTCTGCAGTAAGGAAAAAGGAGAGAATCACTAAATCAGCAAATTGATCTCCCAATTAATATGATCATGTTGCTTACCAAAATCAACCTAATGCTCCCTTGCAACAAGAGAAGAATGTGTTTCGGTCAAAAACCACTAGAGAGATAATTCATTAACATAAAGGCAAAAGTTCCTTATTACTGTTATTAACACTCAATAATCATTCACATTAGAAGACTCACCTGGGTAAAGTACTACTAGCAAGGTGCTGCCAAAGCTTTGCATTTACAGTAAGAAAATAAGATTTAAAAATAAAATCCACTGATTACAATTTCTCCATAAGAAAGACAGGTATTATAGACTAGGGCCATCAACAATCAAAGGAATGACAATTCCTATCATTTCTAGTGGCTTAAATCTTCTGTCCATGCTGTGTATCACTAGCAACTTATTCCTAAATATAAAATCAGAGATGAAAAAGACAGCCCATTTAATATCCATAATGAGACTGTTCTTTCAAAATGTCTTTCCAACATAAATTCCAAAATAATCTTGACTCAGAAAAAATTTCAACCCTCTACTTAGTAGAAAATTGAAAACGAGTGGGACTAGCCCAGTGGAAGGTAGCTGATGAGGCGGGGGCTACAACATACCATGTCAGTTTTTTATGTAAACCGGAGTTTTAAAATCTTTTCTCAAAGAGGATTCAGCTTGCCCCATATGGCAGTATTTTCCAACTGTAGCTTCCCTGGCCTAATTTCAGTTCTCATACCTATTGGACCTACCTACCCACCCACAGTACCACTCACTGTATTTCCAACCTGCATTTTCTTGCTGTATATGTCCCTTTTGGTTCTTTCCACACAACTCCACTCCTAGTCAAATCAGCCACCCTCTGCTTTATCAAGTAAATGCCTCCTATTTCACAGTATGTCTCTCTCCAAATGGTATGAAATTTTATGCATCCCTCTGATAAAGCCCCAGAGCTCACCAACCCCCCCCAAAAAATGAAAGATTTTTACTTCTACTGTCACACTAGGGATAAAAAAGGAGGAGACTTAATCTTTAGTCCTAGTCATGTTCAGTGTGCTTCATTTTTTACTATAGGCACAGTCCTAACAGTAGAAGCAAAAGAAAATTCAATAAGCAACCTCGTTAGATGATGTGTATAAATAATATATGGGACACTGAAAATATATAAGGAATAGATTTGCATATTCTGGTGAAGAAAGTAACCGATAGGCTTCCCTGGTGGCACAGTGGTTAAGAATCCGCCTGCCAATGCGAGGGACACAGGTTCGATCCCTGGCCCAGGAAGATCCCACATGCAGCGGAACAACTAAGCCCCTGTGCTACAAATACTGAGCCTGCATTCTAGAGCTCGCGAGCCACAACTACAGAGCCCGCATGTCACAGCTACTGAAGCCCACGCGCCTAGAGCCCATGCTCCGCAACAAGAGAAGCCACCACAATGAGAAGTCTGTGCACCATAACAAAGGGTAGCCCCTGCTCGCCGCAACTTGAGAAACCCCGTGCACAGCAACAAAAACCCAACACAGCCAAAAAAATAAAAACAAATAAATAAATTAATTTTTTTAAAAAAAGAGTAACTGATGTCTTGTAGAGGATGTTTTTGTTCTGAAGTACACCAACCTCAAAAGGGCTGTTGGTATATTCTGGGGCTGGATGCCTAAAAAGTCTATCTTGTATTAGGATATGAGTCAAACTACAACTAGAATTTCTGTAACCACCGTACTAGAATGAAAAGTTCAAATACAATCAGATCTATCAGTTTCACAGGCAGAACTGTTTTCCCATTTCCCAATAATTCAACAAAATTCAATATACTAAGTACTTACTATGGTCAGGTCCTGAGAGGTGATTCTCATTTCTCTACCTTTTGTGAAATTTTCATGACTCAATTCTTAGTACTTTCCTCCTCTTTTTACTTACTTATAGCAATCACTCACTTTTACACCTTCAGTCAACCCCCAGGTGATTCCAAAATCCACATTCATAATCCTGAACATTTAGGAGTTCCATATCTAAACTTCTGCACCGTCCTAAATGATATCTCAACTTAAAAATTCTTCTGTCATCTAAACCTTAAGCCACCTCAATATTCTCGGTTACCCAGGTTCACAAACATGGTATTTTCTTTTCTGTATCCACCCCTACATCCAATAAATCACCAAGTCCTGCCGTTTTTTTTTTTTTTTACCCTAGTGAGTTCCTCACTCCAGTCTCTTCCCATTGTAAGCAATCCTCTATCAATGTTTCTCGAACTTTAACGTGCATGGGAATCATTTGAGAATCTTGTTAAAATGCAGATTCTGATTCAATAGTTCAGGGCTAGGGCCTGAGATTCTGCGTTTCTAACATGCTCCCATGTGATGGCAATGCTGCTGGTTGAGGGACCACACCTTTGAGCAGCTGAGGCCACTTTGTTTTCCTTTATTCCCTCAGCATGTGCACAATTTATTCAATGGTATTTTTATCTGTTTAAATAGTGTTTTATAGTTGCTTCATGTGTGCATATTTTATTACGCTTTCCTAAAAAAGGATTCTGACACACTCAAGAAATACGATAATGATTCCTTTTTTTGGAACAACAGCAACCAATACAAAGTTAGGCATATTATGGGTACTCAGTGCTTGTTGATTTTAAAATGCTTCCCCAGAAAATACAACAATCACCTCTTGATTACGAAGTTGAAGCAATTTACGGATTACCTTTGTCAACTTTTTAAAAGCCATTTAACTGCAGGTGCTTCCCTGGTGGTGCAGTGATTAAGAATCCGCCTGCTAATGCAGGGGACAGGGTTCGACCCCTGGTCCGGGAAGATCCCACATGCCACGGAGCAACTAAGCCCGTGAGCCACAACTACTGAGCCTGCGCTCTAGAGCCCACGTGCCACAACTACTGAAGCCCACGCACCTAGAGGCCTTGCTCCACAACAAGAGAAGCCACTGCAAGGAGAAGCCCGCGCAGAGCAACAAAGACCCAACGCAGCCAAAAATAAAAATAAATAAATAGTTATAAAAAATAAAATAAAATAAAAACCATTTCACTGCAAACCAATCTTTTCACCAGATCTGACAGAGGAAATAAGCTTAAAACAGCTTTCTATTCATAGTTAAGAAAGCAAATGTTAATTTGTGAATTACTGGTTATAGATTTATTCTTTCTCCATCAGTGAAGGATTAAATACACATTTAAAACTGAAACTATAAGCACAGGCAACAAAGGGAAAAACAGATATACTGGACTTCATTAAACTTTTGTGCATCAAAAGACACCATCAAGAGAGTGAAAAGACAACCTACAGAATGGGAGAAAATATCTGCAAATCATGTGTCTTGATAAGGGTTTAATATACAGAATAAATAAAGAACTCTTACAGCTCAACAACAACAAAACCCCAAACAACCCAATTAAAAAATAGGCAAAGGACTTAAGTAGACATTTCTATCTATTAAAAGAAGATATTCAAATGCCAAATGAGCACATTAACATCACTAGCCATTACAAAGTGCAAGCCAAAACTACAATGAGATACCACTCACTTCACACCCACTAGAGAGGCTATAATTTTTAAAACGGGAAATAACAAGTGTTGGTGAAAATGTGGAGAAACTGGAACCCTCGTACGCTGCTAGTAGGAATATAAAATGGTACAGCCACTGTAGGGAAGTTTGGCAGTTCCTCAAAAAGGTAAACACAGAATTACCACATGACCTATCAATTCCTAGGTTCTCCTAGGTATATATCCAAAAGCACTGAAAACAGGGACTCAGCTATGTGTACACCAAAGTTCACAGCTGCATTATTCACAACAGCCAAAAAGTGGAGACAATACAAATGTCATCAATGGATGAAGAGAGAATCAAAATGTGGCGTATATATATACAATGAAATATTATTCAGCCATAAAAAGGATTTAGTATTGATACTTGCTACAACAGGATAAACCTGGAAGACATGTAAGTGAAATATACCACCAACAAAACAATAAACATTGTATGATTCTGTTTATATGAAATATCTACAATAGGCAAATTCAGAGACAAAACGTACATCAGCGGTTACCATAGGTTGGGAGGAGAGGGGAGCAAAGATACTGCTTAATGGATCCAGAGTCTGTTTGTAGTGATAAAAAACTCTGGAAATTCACAGTGATGATGGTTGCACGTTGTGAATATAATTAATGCCACTGACTGTACACTTAAAAGTGGTAGGGGCTTTCCTGGTGGCGCAGTGGTTGAGAGTCCGCCTGCCAATGCAGGGGACACGGGTTCGTGCCCCGGTCCGGGAATATCCCACATGCCGCGGAGCGGCTGGGCCCGTGAGCCATGGCCGCTGAGCCTGCGCGTCCGGAGCCTGTGCTCTGCAACAGGAGAGGCCACAACAGTGAGAGGCCCGCGTACCGCAAAGGAAAAAAAAAGTGGTTAAGGTGGAGAGTTTTATATGTATTTTACTAAAATTTTTAAAACATAAAACTAGAAAAAAAGAAAAAAACTAGCATTCTTTATTATAGCCCTGAGTTTAAGCTCTGACTCTGCCATTTGTAAGCTATGCCATGTTAAGCAAGTTATTTAATTTCTCCCAGCTTCAATCCATCTATAAAACAGAGATACTATGCACCTCCCAGAGTTGCTGAAGACTAAATGAGAACATAATCACAGTACCTGTTACATAATAAATACTGGATAAATGGTAGCTGTTGTTACTCAAAAACCATTGTTCCCATCAAGTAGGTGTTAAGGCTGCTATAAATGGATATCTGAAAGAATTCCATGATATTCTCAAGACACTCTGAAATAAAACAGTCAACGTTCAGCATTCAGAGTTATCCTCCTGTAAACCTGGAAACTGGTGACCGCCTGGGTCAGTAATCTTGGGATACCACTGAATGTACAGAATAAATGACGCACCCAGAAAGTGAGAACCTACTTTGTACATCACTATTTTCATTAAAGAAATGATCAAAATATGAAAAGAAGGTAACTGGCTGTCTTCAATGAATTTCATTTTATTGTTTTTTCTTCACATATTTCTTATTTTAAAAAATCCTCAGAGATTTAATTACTTGGCAAATGCCTTGGGCTAGAGCCTTGTCTAGAGGACCTAAGTGCCAACCTCAGCATCACAATGTCATAATAAGGTGGAGAACCATACAAAATATGTTGTCTACAAACGTCAAAACAATTGGGAATTCTAGGAGTGTGGAAGCTTGGAGAGACCTGTTAAATAATCTTGCATAACTCCTGTAATATACCTTTCTTGATTAAAATTAGGCATTTAAAAAATGGTCAAAGTAGCTGAAACTCAAAAACTGAATTCTAGGCAAGGTATGCCAGAAGATACAGCAATTGATTCCAAAACAATAGACAACACAAATCCTGTAACATGAATTAAGCCATTTCCATATTCTATAACCTCTTACAAAATTTTCTCAAATTTCTTCAAAGAACTAATCCACCTAGAAAGGAAGTTTTTCTCAATATACACACAATTATTTGCATACTTAAGAGACTTAGATTCCGAGGGAAAGGGAAAGTACAGTATCTCAAATAGCCAAAAAAGTTGGTTTTTTTTTTTAAAGTCATCTTACTAAGTCTGCTGATATTCAGAAAGTGAAGCCATTCTAAAACGGTGATGTTTGCACCACACCATGGATGTAATTAAATCTGTCATGAAAAGCATCGGAAACTGTACTTAACTCCATGCTGATAAAAAAAATTTCATAGGCCAATATGTCCGGATTAAAACTACTAACGACTGTTGTACGTCTGAAAAGTGAAGGATCTGTGCCAACACCCTTAGGAAAAAGTCTTTCCCTTCCCAACAAAAATCTATCATAATAAGCAAGAAACTATTTAACATGTTAACCTGAAACACTCACCTGAGCTAATTCCTTTAAACCACAATTAACTCTTTAACGATCATGACAATAATGAAGAATAAAGGCCTCCCTAATTAAATTCCAGAAGTAATCCTTTTATGCCACACAGCTCATTCCTTCACCCCAGTTACATCAGGGTCATGCCTTCTCTCCAGAAAAAAAATAAAGAGGTTTGGTGATTGAGGTTCCTTTTTTCTAAACTTTATTTCAAAAAGGTAAAGCACAGCTTAAGATCCAGAGAACTCAGTTCTCAAAGAAACTGATACTATAGTTATCTAACTAGATACCATTGGTAATAAATTACCAAAAGCTAATACTTCTTGCTTTAAAAGGCCCATGCTAATAATGCCTGGCTGGTCATAAGTCACACTACCCAAAGGCCATAAAACCATAAATTGGTTCAAGTGCATTACCAACAACAGAAAAACGTTGAATTAGAATATTAAAATAAGTGTGAAAAATTTTAATTAAAACTAAACACTACCTATAACAAGCACACTACCTAAACTTACTAAAAAGTAACACCACCTATAGTTCAGTACCATTATCACCTCACCCGCAGGAAGAATCATCTGACCCCAAAGTTGATCTTAACCTAAGGGTGTTTTCAATCATGCCCTTTTTATCTTCCTGCCCTGTTTTCAGGGCAAATCTCACTGTTAATGTGCCACTGAGTAATTATGCTCTGACTTGAAATGCACTATAAAGTGCCGTTTTCATGGACGATTTTTTCAAGGCACGCTTCGCTGAGCTCTCAAACTATTTACTCAGGACTCAGACATACAGGATGCCCATACATTTTAAATGAAGTGGCATGGCTAAACATCAGGCAATTCAGGACATTCATCAGCCAAACCATTCATGTACATGGTTTATAGATGGAGTTTAGTGACAGGCAAGCAGCTGGTCTAAATGCTAGCTAGCATGTTAAAAAAAAGTTGTAAACCCACCCATCCCCAAACGACTTAATCTAGGAACTTATGCCCCACATTTTGAGACGTCTAACACAAGGCTGGAACAAAACCAACACTGTCATCTTTGCTGTTCCTAAAAGCCATTTCTTATTTAAAACATTCTGTCCTCTACACAAGCTACAGAATGGACTCAGCAAGAGATCATTTAACTAAAAGTAGAATTAACTGTATTATTCTTCTGCTATACTACAACACCGATTGCATTAAAATACTCTCCTCAGCAAACTGCTTTTTACAATAAATAAGAAGTGCGTTTCGTGTTACAAAAACTTTTACAGTACCGATCCTGCTAGGGCAAACGGACTCTCAGGCATTTGTACTTTTATCCTACATATTTTCCTTTACGTAAGACGGACAGGAATTTGACTAGCCCACCCCGACACTGGTCCAACACCCCCGGGCTGCAACAAGAAGCCACGTTTTACTCGGGAAGACCGTTCCCCACCCCTCGTTAAAGTAATGCCTGTGGCCGCTTGAGACTTCCCCAGCCGAGCTCCAGAAACTTGCAGGTTTAAATGGCCAAACTGGAACCAACCAGGGCAGCTGTCATCTGAAACTCAGGAAAGCTGAGACCAGCCAACTCTGCTGAACAAGGACGGGTGCGGAGAGATGTGATGGGGCGCGTCGGAGGGAAGGCATCAGGCTCCCCCCCACCCCCCATCAATTGGCTTTTCTGCAACCCCAGCGCCGCCATCCTGTTCCTGAATAATTAAACCAACTGGAGAGGGAGTGAGGTGGCCAGAGACAGTTTCTGGTCCGAGTTTCCCGAGCCGAGGCGGTGGGGTCGAGAGGCCGAGGGCTACATCCCCGGAGCGCTGAGGGCTTTATCGGGGGCCAGGGAGAAAAGGGGGCGACCTCGCGGCCGGCGGGGCGGCCGGAAGCGGAGCGCGGGGAGTGACGTGGAGGCGGGGATGACAAAGGGGCACGGGGACCCCGGCCGCGCGGCCCGCGGGCCCGCAGGGGCCGGGACAGGTGGCCGGGCCTGGAAGGGAACAATGGGGGGCCGAGGCTGCCCCCTGGCGCTCACCTACCTCCGGTGCCCTCCGAGTTCTCGTTGAGGCTGCCCGAGGAGTCGTGCTGGGCGCCCACACACCCGCCCATGGGGGCCCCCGGCGCCTCGTCCGCCACCGCCGGGCGCTCGTCCGGGCCCGCCGCCGCCTCTGCCGCCTCCGGCGCCGCCGCCGCCGCCGCCACCGAGCTCCGGACAGGCGCGCCGCTCCTCTCGCCCGCCGCGGCCCAGCCTCCGCCCCCCTCGCCGCTCCACCCACCGCCTTGGTTCGGCCCCTTCCTCCGCGCCCACTTCTACCTCAGTCCCCGGGCCGCCCGCCCGGCAGGCCTGTCCCGCGCGCCGCCCTCGCCTCCGGCTCGGCCCCGGCAGGCTGGGGCTGGCCCATCCCGGGCGAGCCGCAGCGCCCGCCTCACCCCTTCACAGCCCCGCACACCCGCGTCCAGGCGAGCCCAGCGCCGGCGCCGCCCGACCGCCAGGCCCCATCGGCCCCCCACGCCACGGCGCCGCCCTCCGCTCCCGAGGCCTGGGCTCCGCCGGGCCACCCCGGAACAGCCAGGGAGGGCGGGGCCGCGGGAAGCCGCGCACTGATTGGCTGCGGGCGGGGCCGCGGGCGGAGGGGTAGCCGGGAGGCGACGAGGCAAGAGGAGGGCGCCTCCGAGCTGGCGGAAAGGAGGTGATTCGGCGATTGCTCCCGGGGACTAGGCGTGGAAGGCAGGCGTGGAAGAGGGAAAGGCGAAGACGGGAAGAAGAAAGGAAGTCGATGAAGGGAGAGAGAGCAGGAAAGGAGGAGCAAAAGTGAGAAAGGAGAAGTGGAAAGGGGCGAAATCGAGTTTCTGACTCCTCGGGCGGCGTCAGCTCTTTCTTGTAGGAGCGGGTCGGGAGCGGAAGGTGGTGGTGCACAGAGCAGTAGTGATGGGAGACTCGCAGGCGGGGTCCCAAATAACTGGCGGAGGGAATGCATTAGGCTGGCCGAAGGATGAAGTCCCAGCACCTTTTGGATTTGTGTAGAGTTCAATGGGTTGGTATCCCGAGTCTAGGCTTACCCTTGCCTGCCCCACCCCCTTGCCCCCTAAAAATCTCTGTGCCCCATTATTAGACGTAGAGGCGGTCATTGTGGTTGCAAACAACTCAGATTACAGAGGCAAGCCATCCGGTGCAGGGAGAGAGAAGCGTGGACCTTAGTTCAGGGGACGTGGGCTAGTTTCATTCTCACAGGACTGATTATTCAGCCACAGTGCTACTTCTCAAGATCCTCCCTTTAAGTATCCTAAATCGTCTTTAGAACAAAGTGAAATATAAATAAATAAAATACCCTGCTTTTTCTAAACTAGAATTTGGTACACTGACCACGCCCGACGTTCTTGGCGGTTGCTGTCCCAGTCTAAGCCAAATTGTTAATGGTCCCTTCAGAATCGTGCTTCTTGCCATGATGCCTTAAAATTTTTATCACCTCGTTTGGGTCTTTCTAAAGCTTATTTCTGCCTAAGAGCTGTTTTAACTATCTGCTCCATTTTTATAATCAGATTTCTTTTTTTAACATCCTGGGTCAGCTTTTGCTTAGCATTAAAGAAACAGTTTTAAGTAAAATACCTAGGAAAGAGACACTATGCAGCTTGGAATTTGCGTTTAAATATATCTTCATACACTGCTGGTGGACGTGTAAATTGGTTCAATCTTTTTGCAAAGCAATTTGGAAACACAGATCAAGAGCCTTAGAAATGTTCATACCCTTTGACTCAGGATTATCCCACATGTGGGAATCTAGCTCACAGAAATAGTCCAAAAGAGAGACAAAGATTCATTTGATAATCAGATTAAAATGAATGTCCAACGAACAAACAAAACCCTATACTTATATGAAAACACAGAAACGCCTTGTGAGAAATAGAAATCTGCTATATTAAATTTATACTGACAAATTAGCGTTGTCCTGGGTACTCATGAACATTCAAAGAGCTTATATACAAGTGACATCTTTAAGAGTTTTCAGAGGGTTCTCTGATATTCAGTTACTGTGTTATAAAGGCTTCTATCCGATCACTCTCTGCTAAGTATTCACATTGGCAGACGGACACATCACTTCGTCACTTCCCCAAAGGAGAGAAGCTGCATACTGATATCTTCAAAGGGATTGCTTTGTTCTAAATTTTGCTCTAGAAACTGTAGAAACCAAGACTTCCACAATGTCTATTAAACAGATGGTAGGCACCCAAGTGATGAGTGCTTTCTGAGGAGCATTGAGGAGCTGGCACTAGGAAGAGAGAGCAATGTCATTGAGAAATTCTTAGCCATGGATGTTCTCCACCTTGCCTTTATCTTAGACCAGAGACAGAAATTCCCAGGACAGAGTAATGTGGTAGTTAAGGGCCCCACAGAATCTGGCTTCTATCCTGTACTAGTGTATGACCTTAAATTTCTGTACAGCTCAGTTTCCTCACCTGTAAAATTGGGCCAATAATAATTCTGCAAACCCTGTGGGAACTCCTTATTAACTCTCCTCCTTACTTCACCTCTAGTCTAGCATCACCTGTCTAACCATACTGCATGACCCAATCTACTTAAGATGTTTTATATAAACATGTCTTTGTGTGTGTGCTTTTCTACTTTTTTATAACATCTTTATTGAGGTATAATTCATATATCATATATTTCACCAGTTTAAAGGATAGGATTCAAATAAATTGGTGCAGCCACCATGGAAAACAGCATGGAGATTCCTCAAAAAATTAAGAATAAAACTACCATGTGATCCAGCAATTCCACTTCTGGGTATTTATCCAAAGAAAATTAAAAACACTAACTTGGGACTTCCCTGGTGGCGCAGTGGTTAAGAATCTGCCTGCCAACGCAGAGAACACAGGTTCGAGCCCTGGTCCAGGAAGATCCCACGTGCTGTGGAGCAACTGAGCCCGCATGCCACAACTACTGAACCCGCATGCCACAACTACTGAAGCCCACGCACCTAGAGCCTGTGCTCCACAACAAGAGAAGCCACTGCAATGAGAAGCCCATGCACCTCAACAAAGAGTAGCCCCTGCTCACCACAACTAGAAAAGGCCACGCAGCAACGAAGACCCAACGCAGCCAAAAATAAATAAATTTATTAAAAAAAAAACACTAACTTGAAGAGATGTGTGTACCCCCATGTTCACTGTGGCACTATTTACAATAGCCAAGATATGGAAACAACCTAAGTGTGATCAGTGGATGAACAGATAGAGAAAATGTGGTGTATATATACAATGGAATATTATTGAGCCATAAAAAGGAGACCTTGTCATCTGTGACAACATAGATGGACCTCGAGGGCATTATGCTATGTGAAATAAGTCAGACAGAGAAAGATAAATACTGTATGATCTTACTTACATGTGGAATCTAAAAAAAAACAATGTAACTCATAGATACAGAAAACAGGTTGTTGCCAGAGGCAGCAGGTGGTGTGTTAGCAAAATGGGTGAAGGAATCAAAAGGTACAAACTTCCAGTTATAAAAGAAATAAGTCACAGTGATGTAAGGTACAGCATGGTGGCTATAGTTAATAACACTGTATTGCATATTTGAAAGTTGCTAATGGACCTTTCATACAAATGGGGATCATATGAGGTCTTTTGTGACTGGTTTCTCTCATGTAGCATAATGTTTTCAAAGTTTATCCATGTTGTAGCATGTATCAGTACTTCACTCCTTTTTATGACTGAATAATATTCCATTGTGTGGATATACTACATTTTGTTTGTCTGTACATCAGTTGGTGAGCATTTAGGTTGTTTCCACTTTTTGGCTATTATGAATAAAGCTGTTGTGAACATTCATGTACAAGTTTTTCTGTGAATGTAGGTTTTCAATTGTTCTGGGTAGATACTTAGCGGTGAAATTGCTTGGTCATATGGTAACTCTATGTTTAAGTTTCTGAGGAATTGTCAAACTGAATTTTCTGAAACAGCTGTACCATTTTATGTTCCCACTAGCAGTTTATAAAGGGATATAAAATGATGCAGCCATTTTGGGTATGTAGTGTATGTCATTGGGATTTTGACTTGCATTTCCCCAATGACTAATAATGTTAAGTGTATTTTCATGTGCTTATTGACCATTTGTATATCTGTTTTTTGGAAAAATGTCTACTCAGATCCTTGGCCCACTTAAAAATAGGATTATTTGTCTTTTTATATTGAGTAGTAAGGGTTCATCATATATTCTGATGAATAGCCCTTAGCAGATATATGATTTGCAAATATTGTCTCCCATTGTGGATTGTCTTCTAATTTTGTTGATAGTGCACCTTTGAAGCATGAAAGTTTTTAATTTTGATAAAAAGTCTATTTTACCTATTTTTTCTTTGGTTTCTTGTGCTTTGGACCTCATACCTAAGAAACCATTGTCTAATCCAAAGCCATGAAGATTTATACTTGTTTTCCTCTAAGAGTTTTACAGTTTCAGCTCTGACTTTTAGGTCTTTAATCCACTTTGTGCTAATTTTTGTATATGGTATGAAGTAGGGGTCCAACTTCATTCTCTTGCATGTGGATTTCCAGTGTCCCAGCATTTGGTGGAAAGACTGTTCTTTTCTCCATTGAATTGTCTTGGCATCCTTTTTGAAAATCAGTTGACCATAAATGTTTGAGTTTATTTCTGGACTCAATTCTATTTCTTCTTTATGTCTACATTAGTCTTTATGTCTGTTTTTATGTCAGTACCACACTATCTTGATTACTGTAGTTTTATAGTAAGTTTTGAAGTTGGGAAGTATGAACCTCCAACTTTATTCTCCTTTTCAGGATTATTTTGGCTTTCTAGATTTCTTACATTTCCATATATATTTTATCAGCTTTTCCATTTCTGCAAAAAAAAAAAAAAAGACAGCTGGAATTTTGATGGGAAATGTATTGAAACTGTAGATCAGTTTAGTGAGTATTGCCATCTTAACAATATTAACCTTCCAATTCAGGAACATGGATGTCTTTCCACTTATTTATGTCTTAAATTCCTCTCAATGACATTTTATTGTTTTCAGTGTACAAGATTTGCACTTCTTTTGTTAAATTTACTCCTAAGTATTTTATTCTTTTTCATGCTATTGTAAATAGCATGATTTTCTATTTACAAATAGATTTATTGTCTTTATTTCCTTTTCAGATGGTTTGTTACGAGCATATGGAAATACAATTGAGCTTTGTATATTGATCAAGTATCCTACAACCTTGCTGAACTTGTTTATTAGCTCCAGTAGTTTTTGTTTCATGTATTTTGGGGCTTTGTTGTTAGGTGTTATATGCTTACAATTGTTATACCTCCAGTGCCTTCTTTATTCAGCTAATTCTCCAAGGAGAACTGGCAAAGGGAAAGGAGGAAGGAGAAGAAATGGGTAGGAGGGGAAAAGGGAAGGGAGAATGAAGTCCAGTAGCTGTCAAACTCTAGTGTGGATTTCAGTCACTTGGGGAGCTTGTTAAAATCACAATTTCCCAGAGATTCTGATGGTGGAGTCTTGGAACCAGCATTTTTAATGCATGCATCAGGCGTTTCCTGATGCAGTTTGGTCCACAGATGGAATTTCAAAGAACACATGTTCTTGACAAAACTTGATTCTCCACATTCCCTGCCAACCTGTTTTTACTTTAGTCTTTCTCATCCTCTACAAATGGCACTATAGTCCATCCAATTGCTCAAGCCTCAAACTTAAGAGCTATTGGTGATTCCTCCATCTTCCTTACCTCCTGCACCCAGTCCATTATCAAGTCCTTTATATGCTATCCATTAAATATATTCTGAGTCTCTCCTCTTTTTCCCTGTCTGTGTTGCCACCAGCATCTCTCACTTTGGCTACTGCAATACCCTCCTAACTGGCCTTCCTGTACCCTTTCCCACCTCCTCCTATAATGCATTCTCCAGTCAGCAGCCATCATGATTTAAAAAATTTTTTAACATAGTACACTGCACATACTTAAAGTGTATACTTTTATAAGTTTAACAAATATATACACCTATGAATCCATCACCACAATCAACATAATGAATATATCCATCACCCCAAGAGGTTTCCTCATGCCCCTTTGTAATCCCTGTCTACTGCAACTCCCAAGTCACCTGTCCCCAGGTAACCACTGATCTGCTTTATGTCACTATAGATTACTTTGCATTTTCTAAAAATTTCTGTAAATGAAACCATACCGTATGTACTCTGTTTGGTATGGCTTCTTTCACTCAGCATAATTATTTTAAGATTCATCCATATTTTAGGGTTTATTCCTTTTAAATACTGAGTAGTTTTCCACTGTATGTTTATGCCAGTTTGTCCAATCACTTGGTGAACTTTTGGGTTGTTTCCAGCTTTTCGTGATTACAAGTAAAGTTGCTATGAACATTTGTGTACAAGTCTATGTATAGGCACATCCTTTTCTTTCTCCTGGGTAAGTATCTAGCAGTAGAATGGATCAATCATATGGTCAGGTTTTTTTTTTGGGGGGGGGGTTGTTTTTTTGTTTGTTTTTAAAGAAACTACCAAACTATATTCCAAAGTGGCCTTACTGTTTAGATTTCCATCAGTATTGTATGAAAACTCCATTCCTCCACATCATCACCAACACTTGGTTTGGGTCAGTTTTTAATATTAGCCATTCTAATAAGTATGTAGTGAGTATCTCACTGTAGTTTTAGTTTTCATTTCCCTAATGACTAATGATGTTGAATATCTTCTCCTGTTATTATCTACCATTTGTATATCTTCTTTTGTGAAGTGTATGTTCAAATCTTTTGACCATTTGTAAATTGGGTTGTTTTCTTATTACTGAGCTTTGAGAGTTCTTTATATTTTCTGGATACAACTCTTTTATCTGATATTTAATTTGCAAATATTGACTCCTCTTCTTTGCCTTATCTTTTTATTCTCTCTCTCTCTCTCTCTTTTTTTTTTTTTTTCGGTACGCGGGCCTCTCACTGTTGTGGCCTCTCCCGCCGCGGAGCACAGGCTCCGGACGCGCAGGCTCAGCGGCCATGGCTCACGGGCCCAGCCGCTCCGCGGCACATGGGATCTTCCCGGACCGGGGCACGAACCCGCGTCCCCTGCATCGGCAGGCGGACTCTCAACCACTGCGCCACCAGGGAAGCACTCTCTCTTTTTTTTTTTTAATTGGCCGCACTGCACGGCTTGTGGATCTTAGTTCCCCAACCAGGAACTCAGCAGTGAAAGCACGGAGTCCTAACCACTGGCCCACCAGGGAATTCCCTTTATTCTCTTAAAAGTGTCTTTTGAAAAAACAAAACTTAAAAATGTTGATGAAGTTCAGTTAATCAATGTGTTCTTTTGTAGATCATGCTTTTGGTGTCATATAGAAAAATCTTTGCCTAACTCCAAGTCAGAAAAACTTTCTCCCTTTTTTTCTTCTTGGCTCTTTATAGTTTGGGGCTTTACATTCAGGTTTATTATCCATTTTGGGTTAATTTTTGCATATGGTGTAAGGTATGAATCAAAGTTTGGTTTTTGTAATTTTGGTTTTGAATATAAATATACATCATTTAGGAACATTTGTGGAAAGACTGTCTTTTCTCCTCTCAACTGTCTTTGCGCTTTTGTAAAAATAAAGGGTTGTCCAATTTCCAATAGCCAAGACATGGAAGCAACCTAAATGTCCATCAACAGATGAATGGATAAAGAAGATATATATACAATATATATACAGTGGAATACTACTTAGCCATAAAAAATGAATGAAGTAATGCCATTTGCAGCAACATGGATGGACCTAGAGATTATCATGCTAAGTGAAGCAAGTCTGAACGAGAAAATCAAATATCATATGATATCATTTATATGTGGAATCTAAAATATGATACAAGTGAACTTATTTACAAAACAGAAACAGACTCACAGACATAGAAAACAAACTCATGGTTACCAACAGGGAAAGCGGGAGAGGGATAAATTAGGAGTTTGGGATTAACAGATACAAACTACTATACATAAAACAGATAAACAACAAGGTCCTACTGTATAGCACAGGGAACTATATTCAATATCCTGTAATAAAACATAATGGAAAAGAATATACACATATATATGTATATGCATATATATATAAGTAACTGAATCACTTTGCTGTACACCAGAAACTAACACAACACTGTAAATCAGCTATACTTTGATTTTTAAAAAAAGAGTTGTCCATATATGGGTAAGTCTATTTCTGAACTCTCTACCCTGTTTCTGGATTTATTTGTGTCTCTTGATGCCAAGATCACATTGTCTTGATTACTGTAGCCTTATAGTAAGTCTTGAAATCAGGTGTATTAATCCTTCAACTTTGCTCTTTCTTTTCAAAGTAGTTTTGACTATCCTAGGTTCTTTACATTTTCATGTGAATTTTATTTTTTTACATATTTATTTATTTTTAATATTTACTTATTTATTTATTTGGTTGCACCGGGTCTTAGTTGCGGCAGGTGGGCTCCTTAGTTATGGCTTGCCAGCTCCTTAGTTATAGTACGTGGCTCCTTAGTTGTGGCATGCGAACTCTTAGTTTCAGCATGCATGTGAGATCTAGTTCCCTGACCGGGGATCAAACCCAGGCCCTCTGCATTGGGAGTGTAGAGTCTTACCCACTGCGCCACCAGGGAAGTACCCCCATGTGAATTTTAGAATCATCTTTTCAATGTTTTTTTTAACCAAAAAGACTCTAGTGATTTTGATTGAATTAACATTGACTCTATAAATAGACTTTGGGACAACTGACATATTAACAATATTGAATCTTTTGAAGCATGAACACAGTATATATCGCAGTATATTTCTGTTTACATCTTCTTTAATTTCTCTCAACAATGCTCTGTAATTTTAACTGTGAAAGTTTTTGTTTGTTTGTCTTTTGACTGTGCTGTGTGGCTTGTAGAATCTTAGTTCCCCAACCAGTGATTGAACCCAGGCCCATGGCAGTGAAAGCACCGAGTCCTAACCACTGGACCACCAGGGAACTCCCTAAGTGCACAAGTCTTGTATATCTTTTGTCAGATGTATCCCTAAGGACTTCATTTTCTGATGTTATCAATAACAATATTGTTTTTATAATTCCAATTACTGCCTGTTTGTTGCTAGTATATAGAAATACAGTTGATTTTTGGGTGTTGATCTTGTTCAATCTTGCTAAATCATTTGTCAGTTCTAGTAGCTCTTTTAGAGATTCCATTGGATTTACTAAATAGATGATCAGGTTGTCTGTGAATGAAGAGAATTTTACTTCTTCTTTTCCAATTGGTATGTGTTTTTGTTCCTTGCCTAATTTCACTGGTTAGTAGGCATTACAATGTTGAATGGAAGTGGTAAGTTCAGACATCCTTACTTGTTCCTTATCTTAGGGGAAAAGTATTCAGCTTCACCATGAAGTATGATGCCAGCTATAGGCTTGTTTTTAAATAGTCTGCAAAATATACATACCATGGTGTTTATCATTTGAAAGTGTACAATTCAGTGGCATTAAGAGCATTTATGTTTGCAACCATTACTACAGTTTAGTTCCAGAACTTTTTACTCACTGCGAAAGGAAACCTGGTGCCCATTAAGTAGTCACGCCCCATTCCTCTTCCTCCAAGCCCCTGGCAACCTCTAAAATGCCTTCTATCTCTATGGATCTGCCTATCCTGGATATTTCGTATAAATTGAATCATAGTACAGTGGCTTTTTGTGTCTGGCTTCTTTCACTTAGCAGGTATCAATACTTCATTCCTTTTTATGGAAGGATAATATTTTATTGTGGATTTTATTATGGATATACCACATTTTGTTTTTTCATTCATCAACTGGTGGACATTTGTGTTGTTTCTACCTTTTGACTATTGTGAATAGTGCTGTTATGAACGTTCACATACAAATTTTTGTTTGAACACCTGTTTTCAATTGATGGCTAGAACTGATGGGACATATGATAATTCTATGCTTAATTTATTGAGAGGTCACCAAACTGTTTTCCACAGTGGCTACATCATTTTACCTTCCCATCAGTAATGTATGAGGGTTCCATTTTCTTCACATCCTTAACACTTGCTATTGTTGCAACTTGAGTTGTTGTCATTCTCCTCCCCCCTCCCCCTCCCCCTCCCCCTTCTTCTTCTTCTTCCTCCTCTTCTTCTTCATCATTGGGTGTGCAGTGGTATCTCATTGTGGTGTTGGTTTGCATTTCTCTAATGACTAATGATACTGAATATCTTTACATGTGCTTTTTGGCCCTTTGTGTATCTTTGGAGAAATGTCTGTTCAAGACCTTTTGCCCGTTTTTTAATTTGGCTTTTCTTTTCATTGTTTAGTTGTAAGAGTTAGCTATAGGTTTTAAATAGATGCCCTTTATTAGACTGAGGAAGTTCCTTTCCATTCATAGTTTACTGAGATGTTTTTCTTTTTTCTTTTTAAATCAAAAATGGTTTGGGACTTCCCTGGCGGTCCAGTGGTTAAGACTCTGCACTTCCAATGCAGGGGGTGCAGGTTTGATCCCTGGTCAGGGAGCTAAGGCCCCACATGCCAAAAAACCAAAACGTTGTAAAACAGAAGCAATATTGTAACAAATTCAGTAAAGACTTTAAATATGGTCCGCATCAAAAAAATCTTTAAAAACAAAATAAAACAAAACAAATGGTTTGCCAAATGCTTTGGGGGGGCATCTACTGAGATGGTCCTATGATTTTTCCATTTTAGTTTGTTATTATGATGAATTACACTGATTGATTTTCAAATGTTAAACCAAGCTTGAATTCCTTGGAAAAATCTGACTTGATCATGATGTTTGTCCTTTTTATATACCGTTGGATTCACTTTGCTAAAATTTTGTTCAAAATTTTTCCATCTATGTTTATGAGGGATATTTGTCTATAGTTAGTTTCCTTTAAAGTTTTTTCTTTAGTTTTGGTATCAATATCATTTCAATGTTTTGGAAGGGGAAAAGTAACTCTAAAGACAGAGGAAAGGCTGACTAAGAAGCAGCCACAGCTCTTGGGGCTGAGATAGTGCTCTTAATTAAGGAAGGCATCCCTCAAAGGTTGAGAGCCAGACCTTCTCAGAGAGGACACGGCCCTGGTTTGGTGAGTACTAGAGTGGTTGTTGTTGTGCTACATCAGTGAAATTGCTGGAGCTCCACACTCCAGGACTGGCTAGAAATCTGTCCAGTAGGGTGCTAGAAATTGTCTCACTGGAGCCATTCTGCTATGAATCTACCTGAGGGGAAGTGCCTGGGGAAGCTGTTTGCTAGGTGTTGGTTCCTGTGCATTGCAGGAGTTGGATCTTGGAGAAGCTGCTGCCATTGCAGGAGCCTGCTGTTGAAGCAGTTGTGTATCCTGAAGGAGCTTCATGAGAGAAGCCGTTTGTGCTACAGGAGCTAGGCCACGGGCAGGGTGCACACATCACAGGAACCTGGCCCTGGAGAGGTGCACACATCACAGGAACCTGGCCCTGGAGAAGTTACCCATGCTGCAGCAGCCAATGGGAATTCCTCCTGTAGTGTCTCTCCAGTGCCCTCTATTATCAAAGCTAAACACTGTGCCTACTGACAAAGGCACAATATTTAAAGGGCTCATATCCATTTTTGCAAAGCAGGCAATGAAGAGTGATTTTGGATCTGGGTTGCAATAATTTGATAACTGGCATAATTTCCTACCTGGAAACTTTTAAACCTTGTATTTAACAATGTTTGGATATAAGAGAATCACATAAATTACAGAATTGCTACATGTTAGAATCTATGGTTTATATGTAAGGCATATATCCCAAGGAAAATTCATATATATGTCCAAGGAAAATTCATAGCCCTAAAACCTACATCAATAAAATTAAACAGAATTAAATTAAAATTATTTAGATTCCCAATTTAAGTTAGAAAAAGAACAAGGGAAACCACAGGGAAAAAAATAATAAAGATAAAAGCAAGAAGTAATGAAGTAGAGAACTAGAAAACAGTAGATCAAAATAAAAATTCAGTTTCTTTGAACAAAGTCAGAAAATAGACAAACAGCTAGGCAATTTAATTTTTAAAGTGTGTATGGAGGAGAAAGCAGAAATCTGTAGAGAAAGAAATGACAAGAGAAAAGTAGCTATTAACACAGAGGAAGCCAGAAGGTCATAAAACAGTCCTTAATTTACATACATAGTGCCATGCAAAAACTGTGAACCTAATAAAATGAATAACGTCTTAGGAAAATATAGTTGACCAACACTGACCCCCCCCACCAAAGATAAAATTTTAAACAAACCAACTTCAAGGAAGAAATATAGAATGATATCAAAAACTATCCCACATCAAAATACCAAGCTCAGATGTCTTCACAAGAGAATTCTACCAAATATTTAAAAAACAGCCCTATTGCTACATAAATTGTTTCAGAGTAGAGAAAAATGAAGATAAGCTTCTAAATTTTTTCTATGATGTAGGTTAACATTGATAGTGCAAGTTAAGTGCCACACACCACAAGATAAAATTATAGACTAATGTTATTTACAAATATTGATTTAAGAATCCAGAATTTAGCAAACAGAAAATTAAGAAAATTATAAACCATGACCAAGAGGGGTTTAAAGTAATACAAGGATGGTTCAACATTAAGAAATCTATTAATATAATTTGACATATTTATATCTAAGAAGAAAAATCATGTTGTTATTCCCATAAGAACTAAGAAGAAAAATTATGTGATTATCACCATATGTGTTTTAAAAACTTTAACAAAATTCAACACCCATTCCAAAAAAACAAACAAAAACTAATGAAACAAACAAAAAAACCCTCTTGAAATAGGAATGGCTGGACACTGCCTTAACATGATAAAATATATATACCTTAGTCCTAAAGTCAGTATCTTACTTAAGTGAAAAACACTAAGGATCAGGAATAAGGCAAGGATACCCACTAACTCCACTAATATTTAACATTGTGTTGAAGGTATAAGCTAATGCAGTTAGACAAGAAAAGTCAAGGAAGGCATAAGAATTGAAAAAACATATTAATTATAACATGTTCTATTGGCCAAAGACATGAGAGTGTACCTGGTAAACTCTCGGAAATCAATGACACTACTAACTCAAACAGTAAAAGAATTCTGCAAGGTACAGCATATAATATTAACACACAAGGGGGTGAGTGGCCAAGATGGCAGAGTAGGAAGACCTTGAGCTCACCTCCTCCCATGGGCACACCAAAATTACAACTATTCACAGAGAAACTATCAATGAGATCAAACTGAAGACTAGCGAAAACGGGCTTCCCTGGTGGCGCAGTGGTTAAGAATCCACCTGCCAATGCAGGGGACATGGGTTCGATCCCTGGTCTAGGAAGATCCCACATGCCGCGGAGCAACTAATCCCGTGTGCCACAACTACTGAGCCTGTGCTCTAGAGCCTGGGAGCCAGAACTACTGAGCCCACACGCCACAACTACTGAAGCCCTCGTGCCTAGAGCCTGTGCTCCACAACAAGAGAAGCCATTGTAATGAGAAGCCCGTGCACCTCAACGAGATGTGGCCCCACTCTCCGCAACCAGAGAAAAGCCCACGCGCAGCAACGAAGACCCAACGCAGCCAAAAATAAAATAAAAATAAATAAATTTAAAAAGACTAGCAGAAACGATTTCTCACAACTAAAAAGATATCAAAAACAACTGCAAGACAGGTAGGAGGGATGGAGACATGGTTCAGTCAAGACCCACACCCCCAGGGAGGTGACCAACAAGGGGGAGGATAATCACAATCAAAAAGGTTCTCTCCAAGGAGTGAGAGGACTGAGCCCCACATTGGGCACCCCCGTCCAGCAGTTCTGCACCAAAATACAAGCCCCCAGAACATCTGCTTTAGAAAGCCAGTGGGGCTTGACTTTGGGAGAGCTGAGAGGCTGTAGGCAACAGAGACTCTGTTCCTAACGGGTGCACACAAAACCTTACATGCTCTGAGACCCAGGGCAGAGTCAGTAATTTGAAAAGATCCTGCATCAGACCCCACTCGCTGATCTTAGAGAGCCTCCCAGAGAGGCAGGAGGCAACTGGGAACTCCCCCTGGGCACACAGATGCTGCAACAGACATTTTTCAGAGCTCCATATACCACAAGGATGCTGGCTTCGACAAGTGCCATTTTGGAGTCCTCCTTCTAACCTATTAGCACCGGGAGCTTACTCACCCACCAGCTGGTTGGCACCCGTCCCAGGACCACCCAAGCCAAGCAGCCAGCCAGTGGGAATCCAGCCCCCCCTCCACCAGCAGGCCCAGGACCTGGACCCGGCCACCAGCAGATCAGAACCAGCCCCAGGACCCACTGGGCCCCAGAGCCAGTGATACCAGGAGCCAGCCCTGCCTACCAGCGGGCCAGTGCCAATACTGGGACCCCTAGGCCCAGCTGCCACTCCTGCTGGAACTCAGCCCCACCCAATCAGCAGCTCCACCTGAGGCAGGGCCCAGCAGCCAAAGAGAAATTAAGAAAACGATCCCATTTATAATTTGCATCAAAAAGAATAAAATAGGGCTTCCCTGGTGGCGCAGTGGTTGAGAGTCCGCTTGCCGATGCAGGGGACACGGGTTCGTGCCCTGGTCCGGGAAGATCCCACATGCCGCGGAGCGGCTGGGCCCGTGAGCCATGGCCGCTGAGCCTGCGCGTCGAGAGCCTGTGCTCCGCAACGGGAGAGGCCACAACAGTGAGAGGCCCGCGTACCGCAAAAAAAAAAAAAAAAAAAAAAAAAAATTACCATATCACCCAAACAATCCACAGATTCAATGCAATCCCTATCAAAATGCCAATGGCATTTTCCACAGAACTAGAACACATGATTCTGAAACTTGTATGGAAACACAGAAGACGCTGAAAGCTAAAAAAAATTCTTGAGAAAGTGGTAGGGATGAAAATATTACCTTTTCCTCTGTTTTTTCCTTTAAAGGGGCAATGTTGTAGCAAATAGACTAGTTCTTCCAGCCTGCCTTATTGAGACATCATCTCCACTTGCTGAGGTTTTCCAATATCAGGAACCTGATTTTATTTTTTCCTTTTTTTTTTTTTTTTTTTTTGCGGTATGCAGGCCTCTCACTGCTGTGGCCTCTCCCGTTGCAGAGCACAGGCTCCGGATGCGCAGGCTCAGCGGCCACGGCTCACGGGCCCAGCTGCTCTGCGGCATGTGGGATCTTCCCGGACCGGGGCACGAACCCACGTCCCCTGAATTGGCAGGCGGACTCTCAACCACTGTGCCACCAGGGAAGCCCTGATTTTATTTTTTCATGGAGGGTGAAAGCTCAGGGAAATGACAAGGAATAGATACACATGATGGAATGCCACACTATTCATTTATGCCTGGGAAGATAACGCTCCAGTCCTGGTCGTATGTGCCAGTCTTCCTCCTAATGCCGCAGGTGGGACCTTTCAAGAGACCAAGTTCAGAAGGTTGCTTGGTAAGAAAATAATTCAAGCAGGTGGCGCTGGATCTTCCTAAGGAATGTTTCTGTTATCTGTTTTCTATCTTTTCTTCCTCCAGTCTGAAAATAAGCAGATATACTTTTCTCTGGATAAATGGATTCAATTCTTAAAATCAGAGTATTCTGTCCCTTGGAAAATGTTGAAGAGATCCTATAAAATCTTGCTCTCTAACGCAATTTTCTGGACTCCATGTAGAAAACTGTATTATGACTAGACAGTGGACTTACTGCAACAGCTGAATAAAGGTTAGATTTGAGTGTGTGTAGTTTGCGCTTGCCTAGTATTCATTAATTCTTCCCTTAGTAACAGTGCCCTGAATTCCCTTTGAAGAACGAATTCCTCCCACCCATGACTCCGTCCATATGGTTCTGATGGGGCACACACCATCTCCTACTTCAGGGTGGTTCCAAGACCTAGACTTGAGCCAGTCAGTGCATTCTAAAACCATGATGGGTTTAGGATGGGCATGTGAACCATTTTGGACCTATTAGAATCAGATTCAGGACTTTTTTTTTCCACAGTGGTTTAGAAGAAAGAATCTTTTTTTTTTCTGAACACGAATTTGGGAGGACATAAACTTGGAGCTACCTGGAACCCCCGTCAAGGAAAAAATTGGGGCCACTTTCCAATAGGAGAGGGCCTACCCAAGAGACAAGGCAAGCCAGAGGAAAATACAGCTGAGAAACAGGGAAAAAAACCAAGCCTTGAACACGATGTGAGCTGGATCCGGCAGTGCCTAAATCTACTGCCTGGAATTTTCAGTTCCATAAAACAATCCATTTTCACTGTATTCCCTGTAAGTCTGCTTGAGTTGGGATTCCCTTGCTTGAGGGTAGGAAGTAGGTTTTATCTATCTTTGTCTCTCAAGCACCTAGAACAATGCCTGGCACACATCTTCCTCATGTGTCAGGGTAAAGAGGCTTAGACTTTATCTTGGGCAGGTGAGGAGTAACTGAAGGGCTTTAGGTAGCAGACACATGTGGCATTTTGTGTATCAGAGCTACGTATGGGTAGAGTTTGGCATTTTTGCTGCTTGCAAAAGCAAGCAGTGGTGAACATGATACCCTTACCTCGTAGCCCACCTGGCTGAAATTACACACCTGCTGACAACAGGAGGACGGAGCTGTAACTGAGTTATATGCCCCCTCTAGAGGTATGTGAGCGATAGGCCTTCTGTCTGGACTGCTCCAGCAAGGAGTCTCCAAGGTGTCCACGAGGCAGGATTGCACACATCGAGAGCCGGCGGTAAAGCACGCTTCACAGGGTAACATCAGGCACTCATTAAAGGAATGCAAGAGCTGTGGGTGATTAAAATCTAATTGAAACAAGCATCCTGTGAATGGCTTCCAGAATCCAGGCAAGAGAACATTGTTAAACGTCTGCAAATTATTTTATGGTCAAACACCCCCCACTCCCTTTTCCCCCAGACAATCCTATGGCAGAATTGATGTTTATCTTCTATTCTTCTTTTACTCTCATAGTCTCTCAATTACCAGATGTATTGTGGTATGACTGTAAAGTGCAGTGAGGTCTGTATTCCCTTCTAGATGTGAACCTTGAGGGCAGAGACAGTTATTCGTGTTTATTTCCCTGCTGTCCTCACACTCTCCACGGTGCCCTCAGTGCCCATTTGTTGAATTGAATTGGTGAAACTCCATCTCTAGATAAGTCTGATCCAAAAAAATGATCGGAGATACACATATTTGCTGACTCCCTATGTATATTAGGACTCTCTGTGACTGCTGCTGGAAACTCAACTCAAACTGACCTAAGCAAAAAATCAAAAAACCAAAAACCAATCATCGATCACCTTTAGGCACAGCTAGATCCAGATTTTCAGTGTCACCCAGACTCTTTTTCTCTACATCTTTTGGCTCTCTGCTTTCCTTTGCTTTAGGCTTCATTCTCAGGCAAGCTCTGTGCTGGAGATGACAAGGATGCTCACCAGCTTCTATAGGCTAAATTCTGCCAGTTTAGCAAGCCCAGCAGAAAATAGTTCCTCTTCCTCAATATCTCTGGCAAAGGTCCTGAGATCAAGTTTCATTAGCTTGGCTCAGGTCATGTGCCCATTACTAAACCAGCTGTAGCCCGGAGACTGGGCTGCACTAATTGGCCAGGTCTGAGTCACATGCCCATTCTTGGCACCAAGGAGTGAAGCCCCTTCCAAATCACATGGATTGAGAGTAGGGGAAGAGTGTTCCCCAGAGGAAAATGAGGGTCATACTACCCGAAGAAAGGAAACTAGATTATGGGCAGCTAAAACTCACAATGTCCATGCTATACAAACATTTGATAATTTGTGTATGTGATTATATCAACAACAACAATAATAGTAATGGTAGTCACCATCAACTAAGTTGTTTCACATTAAGACAACATAGGTTAGAAGCACAGGAGAGTATTTGATTTTTTGTCTTCCCCTTCCACCACCCAATCGGCTGGGCCATTCACACAGCAAACACTGAGCTCTATAACGTCTGAGTCTTCTACCAGATACTCAGAGAAAAGTAACAGGAGATCCCTGCCTGGAGGATGCCAGTCTGGTGGGGGAAGACAGACATATAAACACAGGATTACCACACAATGTGGTAAGTGTTAGAGCAACATTCTTTAGAACAAAATTTTCCTTTTGTTTCCTTCCACACAAAGGGTTTTTAACATCTTATTATAATTCAGTGGTGTTATGAAAAGAGGCTCAAAGAATTTCGATTAAAATCAAAATTATTGGGCTTCCCTGGTGGCGCAGTGGTTGAGAGTCTGCCTGCCGATGCAGGGGACACGAGTTCGTGCCCCGGTCCGGGAAGATCCCACATGCCGCAGAGCGGCTAGGCCTGTGAGCCATGGCTGCTGAGCCTGTGCGTCCAGAGCCTGTGCTCCACAACAGGAGAGGCCACAACAGTGAGAGGCCCGCGTACCGCAAAAAAAAAAAAAAAAAAAAAAAAAAATCAAAATTATTTCTACCATGGACCTCAACAAGCATTATTAGATCCAGAAAAGAGTGGTCAGAATGGGGTGATCCTGGTCAAATTTCTCTTTGCAATTATGAAAATGTACATACTGCTCCCCGTCTGCCAGCTTCAGGGTGCCATGTCCACTCTGACATGTCCACCTCTTTCAACATATCTAGTCTATGTGCAATTAAATTGTCCTGTGCCCCCTAGACCTCACAAAAGCATCCAGATTAATCCACTATCTTTTAAAGTGTAGGAAAGGCCATTTGGGGTGGTATTCTCATATGTGTGAAATGCCATCAAATTATGGTGTGCAATTATTACCATTTCCAGTACTCTTGTAATTCTTCTGTTTTATTTTTATTTTTTTATTGAAGTAGAGTTGACCTACATAATTCTTCTGTATATACTTCTTCTTCATATAGTTCTTTTAATGAAGTATAAAATCTCATTTTGGTGTTGTCTTTAACACCTCCTTAACACGTGCTAATCTCCTTTTAGGAGAGAGAGAGAGAGAGAGAGAGAACCTCAGTGTCAGAACATTTAACTGGTAACTAACTGTACCTAGCTGGAACTCAGTGACACTATTTTGCTTTCATTGTGTTTACTTTTAGAGTTACCTTCTATTTATGGAAAACCATACAGGCTTTCCAACTGTCGTGATACAGCTTCCCTTTAAGGAAACATATTTAACTTTTGGGTTAATCAAAGTAAATTATTAAGGAAATGCTGATACAGGTGGGATGTGGACATAGCAACATTTGTGAGGGTGTCACTCAGCTCAAGTTTAGGGAACACTGCCCTCACCTACTGGGGTCCCTATTTTTGACCTTTTGGACAGCTTTTTATTTTTATTTTTTTATAAATTTATATATTTATTTTTGGCTGAGTTGGGTCTTTGTTGCTGGGCGCGGGCTTTCTCTAATTGCAGTGAGCGGGGGCTACTCTTTGTTGTGGTGTGCGGGCTTCTCATCGCCGTGGCTTCTCTTGTTGCGGAGCATGGGCTCTACGCTCCGCGGCATGTGGGATCTTCCCGGACCAGGGCTCGAACCCATGTCCTCTGCATTGGCAGGTGGATTCTTAACCACTGCACCACCAGGGAAGCCCTGGACAGCTTTTTTATAATCATCACCCCTAGGCAGCTTTCCCTTCCCACTCTGTGTCCTTCAGACATTTTGTGCAGTATTCTCTTATAACTCTCCTACGTGTAGTTGTCTGTAGGGCAGTCTTTCCAGCTAGACTATATTTTTCTTATTTATTTCTCTGCCCTCAGTTCCCAGGACTGAACCTGGCCCAGAGCAGGCCCAGGATTAGGTTGGTTGCCCCTGTGCTCTCATGCATGAAGATGGAGGTCTCAGGACTCTCCCTACAGGATCAGGACTCAGCTACCTCGTGCCAAAGCAGTTCTGCCCCCTTGGAAGTCTGTCTGTCATGGATCTGCTGGAGTCCACGTGGACGTCTGGGAAGGAACTTCAGCCAGGGCACGCTGGATCCCTGACGGACGTGAGTGGCAAGGGAACCACATAGCCCAGGGTATGTTCTTGGCCAATGTTACTGACCCACTATTGGAGCGGAGGGGCACACTTTGACTCTGAAGGGTACACATGGGCCCCGTAGGCTGAAAGAGAGCTGTCGGTAAGGGGCTGCTGACTCTCTGTTCTCCCTGCCACCGGGCCACTTGCTAGCCTGGCCCTGGGCAGCCGTCTTTCAGCTCACGTAGAAGGGACACGTTAGTTGATGTTGGAATATCCAGCTTTCAGTGATGAGTGATAAGCACAGAAGTGGGAACCCTTATCCTGTTCATCGGGCCTGCGTATGTGTATTGGTAGGGGAGGGCAGGAGACGAGGAGGTAGCACCTGAACACCAAACCTTGGTCTTCTATGAGTCCCTGGTCCTGATTCTGAATAGTCGAGGGGTACCTTTGGGAATCCAGGAGTTCCCTTTCCACCCTCTGCCCCGACCCCAGACTTGCATCCCTTAGCTGAAAAACTATGAATTTTTTTAAGGTAATTAAATACAGGCAGAACTTAATGGAGGCACTACCCATCACAGGACCAGAACTAAAAGACTTTTGAAAAGCAGGAGGTTCTTGGAAGCATTGGCTTTTATAAACAAACCCGTTCTGCCTACACTTAGAGCACCAGCATGGAGCGTATTTCTGAGAGTCTCTACAGCGTATCCCCCATGGCACATCTGGTTTTGATTGATAATAAGCCCAATGAGCAGAGGTGCACCTGGAAAAAGGAAGTCTCCTGATTGGCTTTGCCCCGCTTGCCAGTGGCAGGAGTGGTTAATCGCTTAGTTTCCTCAACTTTGCTTATTCAAGTTCTCTCAAGGGGCCTGGGGCCTGGGGCCTGGCCTGAAGCAGCCCAGTGAAGCCATTTCTTTGAAGTCTGCAGTCTTATCTTAAAAATGCAGGCGAGTTTTATATTCTATAGCGTAACATATCCCTGTTTGCTTCCATATGAAAATGCATAAAATAACTTCCTGGTGAAATTGCTTACATCTCTACTCCCAACTTTTTTTCCTATCACCAACTTTTGGGGAAAAATCAAGTCCCAGAAGCAGCTTTGAGTATCTCTTAACACACTTCGGCTGTGTGCTCCCAGGGAGACTGCCTGGGTGAAAGTGAGTTGCCGGGTGATCCCAGCACCTTTCAAAGGTCTTCCAGAACATACACAGAGCTTCTGTAAGCCCTCCTCCATGCATGCAGGGTGCTTACAGGAAGTGGAGAGGTTGGTGGTAAAAAGAGTTTCCCATTGGAGAGCATTTGTCTGCTCATCCCTAGGGCTTGGCAAAGTTAAGGGGAGGGTTAGGATTAAAAAGGAAGACGGTGTTTCTTAACTTGGGTATACAACTTCTGTATGAGAATGTTTAAATTTTGCATTTCCATTTTGATAATATATTTTTTTAATGGATAGGCATATTCTAGATCATCTGAATGTTGGCCTCAGCAATAATTCTGTTAGCAAGTGAATTGTGGTCCCAGGCTAGTACTTTCAGTTTCATGGGTTAACGAGAAAAGAGCCAAGTTTAATTTAATACATGTTATGGACTGACTGTTTGGGCCCACCCCCCATTCATGTGTTGAAATCTAATCCTTGATGTGATGGTGTTTGGAGGTGGGGCCTTTGGGAGGTAATTAGGTCATGAGGGTGGGACCCTCAGAATGAGATTAGCATCCTTATAATAGAAGCCAGAAAGCTAGCTTGCTCTCTTTTTGCCCTGTGACCGTACAATGAGAAGTCAGCAGTCCACAACCCAGAAGTCTGGCCCTCATGAGAACCTGACAATCACTCTGGTCTCAGACTTCCAGCCTCCAGGACTGTGAGAAATAAACTTCTGTTGTTTATAAGCCAGTCAGTCTATAGTACTTTGTTATAGCAAACTGAATAGACTAAGATAATATGTAAGTGATGTATTAACTATTACATTTAGAATGGGTAAACAACAAGGTCCTACTGTATAACACAGGGAACTATATTCAGTATCCTGTGATAAACCGTAATGGAAAACAATATAAAAAAAGAATGTATATATGTGTATAACTGAGTCACTTTGCTGTACAGCAGGGACTGGCACAACTTTGTAAATCAACTATACTTCAATTTAAAAAAATCGAAAAAAAACGTATGCAGACATAAGTGATGTATTTACACCAAATGAGGGCTAAATGCACCATGATGTGCTGCTTTAACAAAGGTTTTCCCGGTATTTCCATTAGAGAAAGATGAATTGTCATAATACACAGAATACATAGACAGATTGACTCCAAAAAACTTGCTCCAATGTGGTTGTTTCTATCCTGTCATTGTTAGTGGAGATATAGTTTCAGCAAAGCCAGATTAGCTCATATATATATATATATATATATATATATATATATATATATTTACCACTAAAACAAATGAACAAAAAAAGCAACATCAGCTCTCCTGTTAATGGTGTTAAGATAAATTCTGTTGGTTTTGTAGTTGTGTGTCTAACCTCGAAAAGTGTTCAATTTTATTTGTATCCTCGCTACAAAAAGAACATGTTTATGCCTGGTTTATGTTAGGTAACATTATAATTAAACTCATTTAAGTCTAAACACTGGGAGCCTGTAAGAATTTTATTATCTTTAAAATGAGTGGGTACAAACTCAACTTTGAAAAGTCATTTTTAAACATAAGGAACTCTATCTCAAAAATGTGTTCCAGGGACTTCCCTGGTTGTCCAGTGGTAAAGAATCTGCCTTATAATGCAGGGGACACAGGTTCAATCCCTGGTCGGGGATAAGATCCCACATGCTGTGAGGCAACTAATCCCATGCACCACAACTGCTGAGCCTGTGCGCTCTGGAGCTCGCGTGCCACAACTAGAGAGAAGCCCACATGCCGCAACGAAAGATCCTACATGCCTCAACTAAGACCTGACGCAGCCAAATAATAAAATAAAAATAAAAATAAAAATGTTCCATGTTCACCCTCACCACTTTTATTCAACATAGTATTGGAAGTCCTAGCCAGAGCAATTTAAGCAAGAAAGAGAAATAAAAGGCATCCAAATCAGAAAGGAAGAAATAAAACTGTCACTACTTGCAGATGACATAATACTATATATAGGAAATCCTAAAGACTTCACCAAAACCAAACCAAAACAAAAAAGCCCCCCCAAAACCCACCACCACCACCACCAACAAAAACTGTTAGAACTAATAACAAATGCAGTAAAGTTGCAGGATACAAAATCAATACATAAAAATATGTTGCATTTCTCTACACTAATAACAATCAGAAAGAGAAATTAAGAAAAATGATCTCATTTATAATTATAGCAAAGAGAATAAAATACCTTAGGAATAAGTTTAATCAAGGAGGTGAAAGACCTGTACACTGAAGACTATAAGATGTTGAGGAAAGAAATTGAAGAAGACACAAATAAATGGAAAGATACTCCATGCTCATGGATTGGAAGAATTAATATTGTTAAAATGTCCATACTACCCAAAGCACTCTACAGATTCAATGCAATCCCTAGAAAAGTTCCAATGGTATTTTTCACAAAAAGAGAGCAAACAATCTTAAAATTTGTATGGAACCACAAAAGATGTTGAAGAGCTAAAACAATCTTGAGAAAGAAGAACAAAGCTAGAGGCATCACATGCCTTGATTTCAAACTATATTACAAAGCTATAGTAATAAAGGTAGTATGGTATTGGTCCCAAGATAAACACAGGGAGAAAAATCAGCAAACCTGCAGCTCTTGCAAACTGAAGACCAAGTTGGCCTGTTTACTCTGCAGAAGATAGTAACTAACACACAGCATCCAAGCCACATTTCTCAGGTGGATGCATCATGATGGAGCACAAACTCAATTTAATACAGTAATAATAAAATTCTGCATAGCCATTAAATTTTAGGATCTACAGTAGCATTTTCCAAAGTATGTTCTGTGGGATGTTCATAAATGTTACGTGAAAAAAAAATTCTGTTGTGAAATACACTTTGGCACATTGGATTAAACACGTTAAACAGCTTCTTTACTGCAGGATTCTCAGGGCTGTGCTAGTATGTGACACGGATTCCAAGTGGGGAGGCTTGGAGAATACTCAGGCAAGTGGTTGCCAAATGGATCTGACCACACAACGCTTTTTCAGGATCATGTGAGGGACTGATGTTCCACAAACACACTTTGGGGAAACTTTCATTTAGAGAAAAGTAATAAAACAGGAGATGGATATACACCTGACCAGGGTGTCAGCAAACTATAGCCCTTGGGCCTAATCCATCAAACTGCTTGTTTTTTCACAGAACTGAGAATGGTTTTTACATGTTCAAGTGGTTACATTTTAAATAGTTATGTAAGTTCTTGCATAACATTCTAGTTTTGCCTCTTGGCTCCCAGAGCCCCAAATATTTACTATCTGCCTCTTTAAGAAAAAGTTTGCCAACTCCTGTACTAGGCCGTGAAAATATTTGAAGACTGTTCATTCTTCTTGACTCTTCACAGAAGCAATAATAATTATGATGTCCTGTTAGAAGTACCTACTATGTGCTAGGCATGTATTATTTCCATTAATCGTCACAACAACTCTGTGAGAAAGGTGTTATGGTCCCCATTTTACTTTATGGATGAGAACACTGAGTATCAGAGAAGTAAGGTGTGTATCAGAGTCAGAACTCAAACCCAGGTCTAACCCCAAAGTCGGTCATGGTTCCTTTATCAGTGGTTTATAAAGTAGGGTCCGTGTATCCTGGGGGCGGGCAGATAAGACAAGCCATTGGAGCTCAGTGAAAAATTAGATCTTTTCATTACATGTATTTTTAGCTTATCCTTCACTTTAAATTTTGTATATATATTTTATTATAATATATAATAATTATAATAATAATAAATCAGCTAAAATTAGCCTAAATCAGTAGCCAATAGACAGTTTTTTAGGAGCCTCATAAATTTCTCCCCTTTCACCTCACCTCAATTCCCAACTAACTGAGAGAGACAGAGGGATCTGGGGACTGGAGAACGAAATGCCACCTTTATTCTTGAGAGAGCCGTGGAAGAATCTGTCTTAGGTGAGGTGTGCGGCAGTTATGGGCTTCCTAAGGCTGAATTCCAGAAATAGTCATGTTCTTTGATCCAGTCACAGACGCCCCTGAAAAGCACAGGATGCCTTTTGTGGGGTCCTCTTTACCACTAAGCCTCCCACTGTCAGGGACAGAGGGGAAGGTGTGCTTCCTGAGGACATCTGTCCCCATAGAAGAGAGAGGGAGGGGCTGAGCTATGCATGCCTGGCTCCTGCCCCCCTAAATATCAATCATCTAGATAATTCCCCCTTCTCCCCTAGGGAGAGGGAGGAAGGGCTGGAGCGTTAGGCTAATGGAGCTCTTCCTTTAGGTGGAAGGGAACCCCATGCATTGGGTGTGAGAATTTTCCACCTAACAATATTGTACATGATGTATCTATTTAGTAATATATGTATTTTATATAGTTATTACTGCATATATGCTAAGCATTTTTCTATCAATAAACCATCAGGTACACAATGAAAACCATCTGAAGACCACTATTCTATACTATACCGTACAGGTATGTGGCCAAGTTCCCTGTAGTTGAAAAAGAATAGGAAAACATAGTTTATTGTAGGATCTGGGCCTCCTGGGTCTTAAGAGGAGATGAACCTTGGCTTTACTAACTTGCATCTAAATGTTCTGAACACCACCACTAACTTACAGGTCTCTAAAGGAAAACTTGTGTTTGAGCCAGAAAACAAATTCCATTCCTGGCAGCTATTTTCTGAACAGTTTCCTACTTGAGTGGCGATCTTACTATGGGGAAATCCACTCAGAGAGCTCCAAGTTAGACCAATGGCAAATAGGAAACCTTGAAGTTCACGTGTCCATTCAAAGAAGTATTTTGTACTCACCATGCTGTGAATGTTAGCATTGAAGCCTGGGCTGCAGTGAGAGGTGGAGTTACAGCTGGAATTAGGAGGAAGCGGCTAAGGATTGTGGTTCAGAACTCAAGGTAGGGCTTCCCTGGTGGCGCAGTGGTTAAGAATCCGCCTGCCAATGCAGGGGACACGGGTTCGAGCCCTGGTCCGGGAAGATCCCACATGCCACGGAGCAACTAAGCCTGTATGCCACAACTACCGAGCCTGGGCTCTAGAGCCCGCAAGCCACAACTACTGAGTCCACGCGCCACATCTACTGAAGCCCCCGCGCTCTAGAGTCTGTGCTCCGCAACAAGAGAAGCCACCACAATGAGAAGCCCGTGCACCACAACAAAGAGTAGCACCCACTCGCCACAACTAGAGAAAGCCTGCGTGCAGCAACAAAGACCCAACACAGCCAAAAATAATAAATAAATAAATATAAATAAATAAATAAATAAAAAAGAACTCAAGGTAAAGTTGAAATGTAAAATTTGACATTTTCCAGAATTTATGACATGAAATACTGCCCTTGCTAGATGCTCTGTGAATGGCTTCACAGTCAAGTACAGCTGAAGAACCCGATATTGATAACGCCCCTCTCAGATAATCACACTGAATGTTTTTATGCAAGGAACTTCAAGAAGTTCTGCAAAAAACCCCCAAAAACCAAAAAACTGTTTAACTTAATTTTACCAAGCATTGCTCAAACGAATGTGTCCACATAACACTTTCTTTTTTAAAAAATAAATTATTTATTTATTTATTTTTGGCTGCGCTGGGTCTTCGTTGCTGCGTGCAGGCTTTCTCTAGTTGTGGTGAGCCCGTGCTGCTCTTCATTGCAGTGTGCAGGCCTCTCATTGCGGTGGCTTCTCTTGTTGCAGAGCACGGGCTCTAGGCATGCAGACTTCGGTAATTGTGGCTCACAGATTCTAGAGCGCAGGCTCAGTAGTTGTGGCGCACGGGCTTAGTTGCTCCATGGCATGTGGGATCTTCCTGGATCAGGGCTTGAACCTGTGTCTTAACCACTTAACCATTGTGCCACCGGGGAAGTCCCCCACAGAACACTTATTTCAGACGTTACGTGTTGACATTTGTTCTGGAAAACACTGAAAAATGCTGAATGGAAAGATTATAGATTTGGGAACTGTGATGGCCTATTAAGGAGTTAGAGGTCCAAGGTCATCTTCATACTAGCTGTGACAACGTGTAAACAATCTCTCAGACTATTAATTTCCTCATCCATAAAATGGGTATAACAATTCTTACCTAGAAGAATTGTAGTGAAGATGAAAGAGATAATATCTATAAGGTAACCAGCCCATAGCATGTACTCGAAAAAATTAGAATTTTCCCCCTTAATTACAGCATTAGGTTTTGGAAAGAGAAAGTAGTTCTTGAATATGATGAATCCAGGAAAGAATTACATCAGGATGAGATATGTGCCTTGATTAGCATTTGGGAGGGGGCATAGTATGGGTTAAAAAGGCCAGTTTTAGGACCAGACATGCCACACACTAGCCATGCGAGACCTTGGGCCAGTGCCTTCACCTTTCTGAAACTTAGCAACTTCATAGGTAAAATGCAGATATCTACTTCACGGAGCATTCTGAGGATGAAATAAAATTGTAGGTAAAGTGCCCCACAGGCCTGGAACACAGCAAATGCCCAGAAAAATAACGGTGCCATTGATCATAATAGCATGAAGCACCATTTTTTTTAAAAAATAAATTTATTTATTTATTTATTTTTGGCTGTGTTGGGTCTTCGTTTCTGTGCGAGGGCTTTCTCTAGTTGTGGCAAGCGGGGGCCACTCTTCATTGCGGTATGTGGGCCTCTCACTGTCGCGGCCTCTCTTGTTAAGGAGCACAGGCTCCGGACGCGCAGGCTCAGCGGCCATGGCTCACGGGCCCAGCCGCTCCACGGCATGTGGGATCTTCCCAGACCAGGGCTCGAACCCGTGTCCCCTGCATCGGCAGGCGGACTCTCAACCACTGCGCCACCAGGGAAGCCCCTGAAGCACCATTTTTGAACACATACTATGCCAGGTAAGGAAGGGGCTGAGTTTGGCCATGTCTTCAGAGTGGAGCATGCAGACCATTTCCTCACAATGTACTTTTTAAGGATGCAGATTCCTGCTGATTTTGACTTTTGGGGGATGCAGCCCAGGAATGTGCACTTTGGCAAGCTCCCTGACTGAATCTTCTGGTCACTGAAATTTGAGAACCAATGATTGGGAGGCATGGGTTGCCAGATGGTGAGGAGGCACACCTGGATCAGATAGGCATGAACTAGAGAAGGAGTGGACATTAAACACTCTGGACTGGGAGAAGAGTGGCCCCTTGATATGAGTTTTGGACCCCCAAATTCACCACGACCCCTTAGAGAAGGGAGTTTGCAGGTGTGTGAGGGGGTACGTGCTTGGTGTGGCATTCCTGGAACAGGATAGCAGTGCTGAGTGTGCCGGTTCCAAGTTAGAACTGAAGGAAGCTAGTGGGTAAGAGACCCCAGAGACACAAAGTCAGGTTGATTGCTGACCGCGGGCCAGTTCCCATCCCATCCCACGAGGCTCAGGGGCCCCTGCACGCCTGCCCTGGGAAGCCCATGCCATGGTCATTACCAGATGTATTCTTGAGACTAAGCACTCCTGGTTTAGGAGATTTGGGACAAAATGCTCCCAGGGTATGTGGGGTACGGGTGGTGGCGTTAAACCACATAATGACTTTCCTTTCTTATGGGAACAGAGCTTAATATATGAAGAAAGATTATTCCTAAGTAAGGTGCACCAGAAAGAAGATCATTGCTTTAAACTGTTTCCTCCAAGGTGGAATGAATATTGTATCTAAATCCTCCCCTTTGAACTTCTGTGCTGGGACTCTGCTGGTTCTATTCTTCTCTTCCTAGGAAGGTGGGGTGGTGGTGTCCTTTTGGATTCACCTGGGACCAAGGAGGCTCCGCAGCGGTGGTTGGTTTTGCCTTGGCGCTGCCTTTGGGAAAGTAATAAAACATCAGGCAATGCTCTCCACCTCCTGGGAGCAGGCGGCTTGGGCAGTCCCTGTGGCCCAAACGTGGCTGCATGCTCCTACTTCCCTGCCCATCAGGCAATGCCAACGAGAGGTTCAAACTCCCTGGACATGTAAAGTTTTCCACCTTTTGGCACAGAGCGGAGATGTGGGAGATACCCAGTGAATACAAGGAAGCTTTCTCTTGGTTTCCGGACATTGTAGTTAAAAGAATCAAAGTACACTAGGGCCCAGAGAGAGGAGTCATCCCTATTTCTGAGCAATACCCAAACCTAGCTCACACAGGCTTCTGTTTTTTGATCCCCAAATCCAGGCCAAGATGCCAGGGCACAAAGCTACTCACCCTTTCTTCAACCAAATAAAATACATAGACACATCTTCACAATGAAGCTTGAAACCAGTCAAGCACTTTTTTTTTATTAAAAAAAAAGAAAACATCTAATGGTAAAGTATATAGTCTATACATGCTACAGCTAATTCATTGTTCATCACCCCTCCCCCCTCACATTGTATATCCTCATGTATTTTTCGTGTGTGTTAAAAGGAAACAAAGACACCACCAGAATGTGTCAGCTTGCCAAGGGTATGAGGAGTGCCGAGATGTCCAGAGATCTCCAGCATCATCCTGTGAGCGGACGCAAGGTGGTGGGGCAATGCTGTCAGAGCCCACTGCTCCTGGAGGGATGCAAGAAATGGCCTACTTGGTGGGTCCCTGAAGCAGGGAATGTGGGTTGTAGCCAAGGTGACCAGTTTATCACCCCATGAGTGAAAGGGGTGCTGCTATTAACAATTACATGGCCACAATGTCACAGACGGGCGTACACTGGGGTAAAATATGGACACCTTAGTTGTGTCAGGATTGCTTATTGCCATCATAAGCCTGGTGGGTGCACCTCCTCTTGTATGTTTATAGGCTGAAGACGTTCAGGTCTTCTATAAAGACCTGAAAGTGAAGGCTACTGGCTGTGGCACTGGGTTTAGCCTCTTCAAGGACAACAGAAGTTGAGTCCCTTGTCCCTGATTGGAGCCAAGAAGGCCTATTTGGGAGTAGACGATAAAAACGGGAAAGGTGGAATGTTGAAACACAATGGGTGGCTTGAAAACTCCACAAGGTAACACCAGAAAGCAGACGTTACCCCATGGGGCTGGACGGTCAAGTCTGTGAGAAGGGTCCTCAGCAGGTGGCACGTTAGAAGCTTAGCTATGTTAGGAGCAATTCCTCCAGGCTAAAGGAGGGCTTGCAGCACCCTCAGACCTCAATGCAAGCCAGTTTCCTACTCATTCAGGCCACACAGTTTGACAATAGGGTATCTTCGGTCTATGGTCTGGTATGGTTGTTTGCAGCAAAAGCCCTGAAGGATGGGCCTGACAACCAAGGAGGGGACTAGACTGCCACGTGTGACTCAGGCTGTTACGTATACATGGTCACAGCCCAAAGTGAAGGGCAAGACCTGACCCAACACTTAAAAACTCAGAAACAGTGGAAGGATGGGAGCCAAGCCGAGCCACGAATGTTCTCGTTCTTGATGATGTTGAGTTGCCAGCTACCTGAGGCCAGGAGCGATTTCTCCTTCATCCCACTCAGGGCCGTGTACTCAGTACAAACTAAATAAATACTAGACTGTCCATCCCTCAGCCTAAGAATAGGGTCTTCCAACCTTGGGGAGATTTGGCATCTGTCCTTTAATATGGCAAGTTTGTTTTCCTACATTCTACCTGGTAAGGAAATCCCCTGTGGGCCCAGAAATGTTTTAAGGCCAAGAACTTTGTCTAAGAAATCAATCATGTGGAGGGGCTTTGTGGAGGACGTGTAACATGAATACTGGAAGCCTGGTGAGGTTCTAGCAATTTCCCGGCAGGGCAGGGCATTGAAAATGGTTTGAGCTGCAGCCCAGCTCCCCAAGTCTCATCCTGGGGCAAGGACATAAACCCATCAAATGGCAAAGAAATTCTGAGTAAAAAACTTGAGTAAAGGCCTATTTTATCAAGTGGTGGTCCTAAAATGCAGATTTTCCAAAGATTTGGTGTTATGACTACAAGCTGTAGTTTTGCCCTAGGGTGTAAGATAAAATAGCCATCCCAAGAAAGTATGCAGGGGTGAGGAAAGGAATAAAACCCACCCTTGACTGCCTTTCTGGGCTGGCATTTGGCCTGTGACCTACTGACATGTGTGATCGTGGGGTCAGGAGAGGAAAAACCTAAATTAAGAGGGAGGGTCACCTGTTTCCCTGGAAGCACCATGAACATTTCATTGTTGATGGCAGAGGAAATGTCATGGGCACTGGGGAGAAAAAGCTGGATTCAAGTCTCAGCTTGGTCAATAGTTGGATGACGCCGACTTCATCCTCTGAACCTCAGTGCTCTCATGACAGATTGGGGCTGACCCTAGGCACCTCACAGGGTTGAAGTGAGGATGACATTAAAGGAGGGAGTGTGCGTAGGCACCGGTAACCTGCCCGGAGCCTGGCACAAAAGTTATTCCTATGGCCCTGGACATTTACCACGGTGGTGACTCCAGGAGATTTTGCATCTGCTCTATCAAATGCGCACACAGTGGTGGCTACAGTCCTGGATGGTATCAACCTAAGCCCCCAGATGAGGACAGCTAGGGAGAGCCATTGGCCATCAAGACCGTCCCTTGCAGCTGCCTGGGGAAGTGCCCTCACCGTGGTAGGAGGAGCTGGAGAGAGGAGTCCTCAGGCCACAGATGTGTCCTGAGGAAAGAACAGTGAACAGAGAGAAATGTGGCTTTGGTACCTTCAGTTCATGCCAGAATAATAACAATAAAAAGGCTGATTACTTTTTCATGTGCAGGGAAAATTTTCTATCCAGAAAAAGGCGGAATTAGTCCATTCCCACCCAGCTGACCCTTGGGAGGAGGAAATGAAGCCAAAGACAAACGCCTTCAGTGGAATCTGCACACAAAAATCAAAGTTCTTCACAGCCAGGCACGGAGCCGCCCGCAGCCTGGTCTACACCCAGCGCCTAGTACATAGTAGGCACTCACAAAATACTAGAAAAGGTCAATGAAAGCTGAGAGATAATCAGAAAAAAAAAAATTTAGAGTTTTGTCTTTTGAAATGTAGTCAAATCCTGCGTAACAGCTTCACGAATGGTGTTTAAACCAAAATGGGTCAAAAACTCGGGAAAACGTGCTGTGGGGCCTCCTCCCCAGTGAGGGGACCTTGGAGGGTGGATGGCCCTCTCCCATTCTCCCTTCTGCCCCTGGCTGCCACCTTCCCCCCCTGGTTGCCACCTTCCCCCCAAGGTTCTGGGAACAGGCCTGGGGGCAAGTGGGTGCGGCAGGGCACCTCAGGGCCCTGTCCCAAGACTCTCGGGGTGTGGGATTTACAGACCTACTGAAGGAAGGAATAAAGATGCGATTGTGGATCAGGGGAGAAGAATCCAGAGCCCATGTGGCAGTGAGGAGGGATGGGGAGGGTAGGGGAGAGTGGGAGAGCTGTTTGCACATAAATTTTGGCACTGCAGGTGGATGGCGAGCATCCCTGGGAAAGCTGCCCTTGTGGTCCCGAAAGCATGGCAGCAGATGACTACTCTGCATCAGAGATCTCTGGGGGCAGGGCCAGAGGGCCACTTCCTCTTGTCCTGCGGAGTAGGGTGGGATGAGGAGGGGTGCTGCATTCTCACCCCCCAAGGCAGCCTGGACCCCAGGCAAGAGCTCTGGGCTGGAAGCCAGAAACCCTGGGTCCTGATTCTCGTTCTGCCACTGTAGCTGTGTCTCTACGGGACTCAGTGAACCACATCAGTCAAAATGGGTGCAAGGGCTGCCCTGGCTTCCTTCCAGTGAGACCACAGAGAGGGAGAGTGCATGGGAAAAAAAAAAAAAAAAGAAAACTACTCTTCGAGTGCCAGAGAGCAGGAAGCAGCAGCAGAGAGAGACAGGAGGTTGTGCCTGGCCCTCGGGTCCCCGTCTCCTTATGGGACTACTGCCTACTCTGCCCAGTTTGCTGGAGACTCAGCTGCTGGCCCTTGTGCCACCAGGGTCCCTCAAGGCTGGCATGTGAGACCACCTTGGCTCCCTTTGCTCCGTAAGTTCTATCCCCCGGGGTGGGCACTAGCATAGGAGCAGGAAACAGGGCTCTGTGGCAGCACCGGGGTCCTGGGCAGCCTCTGTGTGGAGCAACCATATGGGGTCCAGGGCAGCCTTCAGTAGATGCTACAATGGGTTGGAGGAGTGTTGGGTGTGGGAGCAGCCACCCGGCCCCCACATGCACAGCCCAGGGCAGCCAGCTGGCGTCTCCCTCTCCCCGCCTGGTTTGCCTCTTACAGGGCAAAGGGCACAGGCATGGAAGTCAGGCCAGCCTGGATGCAAATCCTCTTTCCTCCTCTTCCCAGCTAGTGTGCCCTTGGGCCCATTGAACCCGAGTTTCCTCATCTATAAAACAGGTATAATAGCATCAGAGAGGGCTGCTGTGAGGGTTCAGCATGAATGTAAAGTGCCAAGTACAGAGTTGGGCACCTACTAGCTACTCAGCAAAGAGGAGCTCCCAAGGGGCGTGGCTTGTGAACGGTCCCCTTATTCAAACAAACCTTGAGATTCTTGCTCTAGGTAGGCAGAAGTGAAAGGCCCCCCCAGAAGCAGGCTGGGGATTCTTGTTTAAAAGCCCTGGGTTGGACCACAGCCTGCAGCAGGAAAAGTGGAGCATGCTTGGAGCTGGAAGCATTCCTTTAGAACTGATCGGCGTCCCAGCACAGAAGGGAGGCAGTGTGGCTGGGAGGACCTCCAGGCCCACTCCTGGGGCAGCTGCATCTGCTTGAACCTGAGAGGCCCATGGACCTGAGGCCTCGGGGAAGACACCACCTCCCTGGAACTGGCAACGGAGCTGACTTCTACAGGATGAAGCTCTTTCTGGGACCAGGCATTTTGGAAACTGAATGAATCAAGTTGCTTGACATGAATGAACTGGGTGGGGTGCTGGGTCGGGGTGGGGGGGAGCTTCCCATATTCTGCCTGATCCGAGCAACAAGAGACCCTTTCTGTAGTTTCTCCAGATGATGGATTCCGGTCCTAGAGGCCTTAGAGAGTCATGGTCCAGCTGTTGGGTGGGCAGGGAAGCTGGGTGGCAATGCCACTGGCCTTAAGGCAGGGATGCTGAGTAGAGAGAAAGGGGTGTGGCCTCTGAGCCTCCAGGGGACGCTGTGATGGGAGGGATCCCTCTCCACCCAGAGAAGGGAAGAAACCACAGTATTCCAGTCTTCCTTTCTTTGAAGCTGTGTGGAGGATGATAAATTAAGAGGCATATTAAATATGTAGGTAAAGCCGGCAGGGTCGTGCAGGACTTCCAGGCAGGAAGGGAGCAGGCTAGGGCTTCTTTCTGAGATAGTTGGAAGGAATCCACCCTTCCCAGGAGGGGGCCCCGCTTTGCACCTGGCAGAACCACCAGCCGCTGCTGTTCTTTTCCCGGACCTCGAACACCGTCCCCTCCTGGAAGCCGCTGGTACCTTCGTCTCCTTCAAAGTTGGCCACGGCCACATACAAGTCCTTGGGGCCGTCTGCACTGGGGAAGGGGGCTGCAGCCACTTTCTCCTTGTTTTCTCCCATCTTGCCCATCATCCGTGGCCCCAGCCCACCTTTGCCTCGCATGTCATCCTGCCCCCCTGAGGAGTTGGAGAGAAAAGGTTTGGCTTTTGGGGGGACAAGCAGGGCCCGGCCTGGGACAGGAGCTGCCTTGCCTTCGGTGGGCTCCCGCTGCGGCCCTCTGACCTCTGGAAGGGGCCCTCTGACCTCTGGAAGGGGCCTGGACGACGAGGAGGTTTTCTTGGGAGGTGGTGGTCTCCGAGGAGGGACCACAGGTCTCTGCTGGGAAGACTCTTGGATAGGGACCGGCACATTCTTAGGCACAGGTTCTGCGGTCTTGGCCGGCCTGGGAGGGGCTCTGCAGGACGTCTCCTTTGGGCTGAGCCCATCCTGTTTGCTCGTCCTGTCCTGGGTGCGGCCAGGCCCCTCCCCTGGGAGGAAGCCACGGCTGCTGGCCACATCCTGGCCTCCCCCAGCCTGGGGGCTGCTCTCTCCGTCCAACGAGGGTTTCTCTTGGGACTTGGCAGGCCTGAGCTTGCTCCTGAGGTTACAGATGTCCAGTTGGTCTTCGCCCTGAGGTGGCTCTGTCCTGGGGGAAGGAGCTGGTTTGGGCCTAACCTGAGGTTTGGACTTTAAGAAGGGATTCTGGGGAACAGCTTCTGGCTTCTCCTCCGGTGGGTCAGCTTTGGATTTGGAGACAGGCCGGAGGTTGGGCTTCTTCACTTCCTTGGCCAATACTTTGTGGCCACACTCCAGCCCCATCTCATTTTTCAGCTGGAACAACTTGCTTTTGTCAGGTTTGGGCTCTGGTCTCCTGCTGTCCCGGGCTGGAGGCGTGTACTTGGTTGGGATCATTGGCAAGATCATGCCAGGAGGCTTGGGGGAAGAACCTCTGAGCAGCTCCCCTTCCGACTTGATGATGGATTCTTTCCGGGGAGGGAGGCTGGGCTTCTCCTCCAGGTCGGGGTCCGAGATCTCCTCGTAGCCTGCACACGAGGACGTGTCTGAAGACGCCTTCCTTGGGACCTCCTTACCACCCTTCCAGTCTTTGGACCATGGCATGGCGGAGTCCACAGCCCCATGTGGTGCATTGGGTAGGGGCCGGGACGGGCCGACGGCTTCACCGCCCGTGCAGTTCTCCATTGCTGCTGCATCTCCCAACCGGAGCTGCGCCACCTCATTGGGCAAGGGAGCCAGGAAGTTGGGTCTTGAGGCATTGCTGGTTTTCTTATACTTATCGATGAAAGTCGCTGGGGCCCAGCCTTCCTTATCTTCAATCTGAATGTACCACCAGCCGCTCACGTTCTTCTCGATCACCTGGAAGGGAGGCCAGAGGAAAGCACTGAGTAGGTATGGTGTCAGGGCCAGTGGGCCAGGATGGGCTGGGAGCACCCACATGCAGCTGGGGTGCTGGAATCAGGGATTTTACATTCGTCAGATTCCCCGACAATATCTATGGGGGACCATCTATGAGACTGCTGTGTATCAGAAACATCTTACGTGGGGGTAGGCGCTCGTGTAATTTTGGATTGCCTCAAAATCAGTCCTTGAGATATGAACTTGGGTGTAGGTAGTTAATTTGAGAGATGATTCCAGGAAGCCCAAGTGAGGAACCGAGGAAAGGGCGAGCCAGTTAGGAGCAGGTTAATGCTCTTGGGCCAGTGGGGCTTAATTTAAAAGGGATCCTCTGAGAGACTGTGCAGAATCAGACATTGGGGGTGGGGACACTTATCTCCTGACCCCTAGTCCCTCCCCCTCCCCAAGACATGAACCCTCCCCCTCTCTGGGTGATGCCCTTAGGCGGGCATAGGAGGTGGGAAGCAGTCGCGGGGTTGGGATACAGGGCAGGCCACCAGCGGTGTCTGCTAAAATTCTGAAGAAGTTCAAGGCAAACCCCCGATACAGCCCAAACTAGCCTTGATCGCTGCTCCTCTGGTTGAGCACCAGACAAAGCAGTTGGCTGGTGTTTATATGCCATGCTGTATGAAACATGTGCATCCTTAAATGTGGGGATCACACCTAGCTCATGTTTAGGTACAGGGGAACTGATGCTGATGGAGGTACAACAAACTTTCATCTCATCTCCCTCTCCCTCTCCCTCTGGGATACACACCCATTGATTGGAATGGTGGGTGGAATCACTCATGTTATTTAATATCTTACGTTTCCTGTCTCCTTTTTGTTTAGTACCATGTGGCTAAATTCACACGGGTGAAAGGTGCACAGGCTGCATGTTATGGGCTGAATTGAGTCCCCCCCAGATTATATGTTGAAGCCCTAACTTCTGTACCTTAAATTGTGACTGCATTCGAAGACAGAGCCTTTTAAGAGGTGATTAGGTTAAAATGGGGTCATTAGGGTGGGCCCTAGTCCAATATGACTGTCGTCCTTATAAGAGGAGATGAGGACACACAGAACATTCAGAATGAGGGACGACCACGTGTGAACACAGAGGGAAGGTGGCCAGCTGTGAGCCAAAGAGAGAGGCCTCAGGAAAAGCCAAACCTGCTGACACCTTGATCTTGGACATCCAGCCTATAGAACATGAGAAAATCCACCTCTGCTGTTTAAACCACCCAGTCTTTTGTGATGGCAGCCTGAGCAAACTAATAAACAGCAATACCACAGCAGGCTCTGTGCACAGGAGAGCTGATTAATGACTACAACCACCTGATGAGATGGGGATTGTCATCCCATTGTATAGATGCAGAACCAAGCCTCAGGAGAGCGAGGAACTTGCAGAGGGTCACGCAGAAAGTCAGTGGTGGAGGCGGGAGTCAAAGGCAGCTTGGTGGGCTCCAGAGCCTGAGCCTATACTACCCAGCCCTGCCGTGGAAAGTGGACACTGCTTGGGGGGGAGCCGTGCCTGAGGTGAGAAAGCGCTAGGGGCTGAGGGCTGTGGGTATGGTTCTGTTGTTGCACTCTGCCACCCAGATCAGAGAGAAAGGCAGCCACAGACCCAGTGCAGGAGCAGAGGCTGGCCTCTGGGGCTGCAGTCCTGGGTTCTGGTTCTGGCTGCCTCAACAGCCCTGGGTAAGCCACAGGCCTGAGATGCCACATCACAGAACAGAGAGGATGGTAAGAACAGTAAAGCCTACTTGTAGGGTTTCCATGATGACCACATAAGCTAATGCGTACAACAGCACTTGGTAAAGGCTGAAAGGAAAATGTTACCTATTAGTATTAAATTACAGGGGAGAGCACTGAGAACGCAGCAGGCATGTGGCAGGCATATACTTAACACGTCCCACTGGAGTCTCTCCAGGAAAGGGTACTGATAAATGGAAGCCCTTTACGTGCTGGTGACCACCATCTTATCAACACTTGGTAGCTCTGGTAATGACTGAAGGTGATTCTGGGCATACAAGTCATTGTCAGCACATCCGTGAATTCAACAACTGTAAGACTAAGTATGTACATGAGCAAATGAAAACAGAACAATAATCAAAATGAAGTCTATCAATGAGGATTTGCTAAGCTTACACTCTACTATGTACTATGGCAGAAGCTCTCAACCTTTGTGTCCTTAATTGTGATGTATGGGAGTTTTCATTTACTAGATAGAAGCTAAGAGCTATTATGAATACAGTCAGTCATACCTCATTTAAAATTTTTTAAAATTAATTAATTAATTTCTGGCTGCATTGGGTCTTCGTTGCTGAGTAAGGGCTTTCTCTAGTTGCAGTGAGCGGGGGCTACCCTTTGTCGTGGTGTGCAGGCTTCTCATTGCGGTGGCTTCTCTTGTGGAGCACGGGCTCTAGGCACGTGGGTTTCAGTAGTTGTGGCACACAGGCTCAGTAGTTGTGGCGCACAGGCTCAGTTGCTCCACGGCTCGTGGGATCTTCCCGGACCAGGGCTTGAACCTGTGTCCCCTGCATTGGCAGGTGGATTCTTAACCACTGCACCACCAGGGAAGTCCCCAGTCAAACCTAATTTTATTGCATTTCAGTTTATTGCGCTTTGCAGATACTGCGTTTTTTTTTTTTGTTTTTTTTTTTTACAAATTGCTCATTTTCACAATATTTCAAACTTTTTCATTGTTATTATATGTGTAATGGTGATCTGTGGTCAGTGATCTTTGATGTTACTATTGCAAAAAGATTACAACTTGCTGAAGGCTCAGATGATGGTTTGCATTTTTTAGCAATTAAGTATTTTTTAATTAAGGTCTGCACTTTTTTTTTAAAATAAATTTTTTCATTTTATTTGTTTATCTTTGGCTATGTTGGGTCTTTGTTGCTGTACGCAGGCTTTCTCTAGTTGCGGCTTTCTATAGTTTCTCTACTCTTCAGTGAGGTGCTCAGGCTTCTCATTGTGGTGGCTTCTCCCGTTGTGGAGCACAGGCTCCAGATGTGCGAACTTCAGTAGTTGTGGCACACGGGCTGTGCCACAGGGAAGCCCGGTCTGCACATTTTTTTAGACATAATGCTATTGCACACTTAATAGATTATAGTATAATGTAAACACAACTTTTATATGCACTGGGAAACCAAAACATTCATGTGACTTGCTTTATTGTGATACTGGCTTTATAGGGGTGGTCTGGAACTGAACCTGCAATATCTCCTAGGTTGGCCTGTAAAAGCAAATGCAAAGTCACAAGAATGGAGATGAAAGAATATAGCCTGGGCTTTAAAACCAAAGAGATTTGGGATCAAATCCCAGCTCCACCACTTACCAGCTATGTAACCTTGGACATTTACCTAACCTCTCTTTGTCTCAGATACATCTGTAAAATGGGCTGGGGACTTCCCTGGTGGTGCAGTGGTTAAGAATCTGCCTGTCAATGCAGGGGACATGGGTTTGAGCCCTGGTCCGGGAAGATCCCACATGCCGCGGAGCCACAGATCCACTAAGCCCGTACGCCACAACTACTGAGCCTGCGTGCCTAGAGCCCGTGCTCCGCAACAAGAGAAGCCACCGCAATGAGAAGCCTGCGCACCACAGTGAAGAGGAGCCCCCGCTCGCCGCAACTAAAGGAAGCCCACGCGCAGCAACAAAGACCCAACGCAGCCAAAAATAAATAAACAAACAAACAAACAAACAAATAAATAAAAATAAAATGGGCTGAATATATTGACCTCTTGGGACTTGTTTGAAGATTAGTTATGAAGGACGTAAGGTACTCGGCACACATAAGTGTCTGTATCATCATTATCATCATATCATCATTAGTAAAACATGTTTTGAAGATACACAGACCAAGCAAGGAACTAAGGTATTCCTTGTAGTTCCACTGCTAGAATACTGTGGTTCCACTAATGAATTCTGAACACTAAGATGATGTTGAATTGAACCAGGAAGCAAAACTGGAGGAGAAGAAAACAAAGGATACAGTGTTTATCATAAGAACTCTTGGTTAAACCAAAAACTGTAGGGTCAACTATTTCTCACTCAAGTCCTTCAAGTCATCACTAGCAGAACCTATGCTGACATCACAGAACAATAATAAAGCAGCGAAGTTTCAAGAATGGGTTACATTTGTGCTTCCTGGAAAAGAATGCTGGGTATGTGAGCTATTTATTGGCTCAGGTTTAGCAAAAGCAGACAGAATAAAAGCCAGAAACGAGACAGGGGAATGGTTCTGGTTGAAGTGCGGGTGCAGCCTTGGAGGGAGACTCCCCAGCACCTCCAGAAGACCCCAGGGATCCATTTACTCCCTACTGCACACAGAGTCAGCCCTCAGCTTCAGTGCATTGTCCGGAACACCTTGAGCTGCCCTAGGTGGATTTCGGAATGCTCTGAGCCAGGGAGTGCTGGTGCGTATTGGCAAATGCCCTGTTTGCCAGCACGTTGAAACAATGGCGTGTGTTTGTACAAAATGCTGGAAACTCATTGTCTTAAAGGAGAAGAAGGTTTTATCATGTTCTTCAGTGCTCTTGGGAAAAAACAAACAAACAAAAAAACTTTTATAATATGCAAGCCAGACTTCTGGTTTCAAGATGGGAGATGGAATGAACAGCAGTTTCCCCTTAATGCAATAAAGCCAGGAAACAAATGAATATCAGTACAAAGCCAAGCGCAGAAAGAGGAAGGGGAGAAGTTAGTGGACTAGGAATTGTGAGGAATCACTGACGGGCAGAAGCTGCAAAGGGGGGCTGTGGCCCAGGACTGCTGCAGGGGCTTTTGTTGCAAAAGGTAGTAGCAGTGGGAGGCCTGCCAGACTTTGAAGGGGTAGAATCTGAGACTAGGAAGGCCCAGGGGCAAGTGACAGGGGATTAACTGGGATACCACGGCAGAAGCAACAAGGCTGGTTGACCCCTCTATGCCCTTTATTCCATTCCTGTAGGGTAGGTGGTGTGAAGGAGGTGATTGCTCACGAGTGGAACAGTGAAAGAACGAGCTTGGGTCAGAGACAAGACACTGCTCAGTGGCTGGCTCAGAAGTCCCCGATCTGGCACTGAAGCCAGTGGAAGTCAACCAGCCCCTTGCGTACACTCCCCAACTGGGCTGCTTGACTGCTTCCTCTTCTTGTACTGCCCAAGACAAGTCCTAACACCGTGAAAAGAACTGAAATAAATACCAACACCACTGTGAAGGATCTACAACCGAGGAGAGAGATCATGAACAATAACATATTTAATATCCTTAGACAGATACAGAAGGGCATCGACATCATGAAAGAACAGGCTGTTATGAAATGAGAACACGTAACTATGAAAAGGATCAATAAGTGCTCTTGGCAATAAAAATGACAGCTGTTGAAATAAAATAAGAAACAGACTGAATTGTTAAAGAGCAAATTATTGGACTAAAAGATGAAGCAGAATGCTCTAGGAATGCAGTACAAAGGGATGAAGGTGGAAAATATGAAAGAAACGTTAAGAGACATGGAAAATAGGGGCAGAAGCTCTCATACTGTTTCATAACCATTCCAAAAGGAAAGAATAAAAAGAGTGAAGAGAGTCATTATTTAAAGAAGTAAAAGTGATGGACTTCCCTGGCGGTCCAGTGGTTAAGACTCCGTGCTTCCCCTGCAGGGGGCAAGGGTTTGATCCCTTATCAGGGAGCTCCCCTACCACCCCCACCACAAAAAAAAAAAAAAAAAAAAAAAAGAAGTAAAAGTGGGAAAATTTCTAGGAAGATTTCCTGAGTCCTTAGATTGAAAAGACCCACCACATGCTGAGCAGGATATAAAAATAAAGAAACATACCTAGACATGCTTTAGTGAAACGTTGGCATTTTAAAGACAGTGAGGAGCTCCTGAGAAAGTCAGAGAAATGACAGTTAATGAAAAAGAGAACAAGGACCAGATGGATAGTAGCTGCTTCCTAGCAACACTAGATGCAGGAAAAGAATGGGACAATCTATTCGAAGTGCCAAGGGAAGATGACTGGAATTCAAAACTCAGTCACTGAAGAATGAGGGGAGAATATTTTTCATAATGTCAAGAAAGCATTATGTACACAAATGAGGGCCTGTTAAGGATTGAGATGTATGGTCCCATAGAAGCTAACGGAAGGGTAGGGAAGGGACACCAGTGTGAACCCGGGGAGGCTTCCCAGAGGAGGCAGGGATTTGAAGAATGAGGTGGATTTTGATATGCCAAGTTCAGTTCTAAAAATGGCCTTGACAGCCTTGTATAAGAAAACAGGTAGTGGGCTAGGAGCTGGGTTAAAGGAAGGTTAAAGGCAGAGAGAGCAAGAGAGGTGAGGAAGGGCCAGCTGAACCAGTGGGGTTCAGAGGAAAGCAGTGAAAATAAGGCTGAATAGCAATGGGAGGAAGAACAGCCCTTGATGTGGAAAGATGTTAAGAGACAGGCATATGTTTCATGTCAGAATAACATACATGTTTTAAACAGCAAAATGGGGGAACTGGGCACAGAATTATCTTGAAGCACAAGCAAGATGCCTTGTGAGTTCTCTCTGTGGATTTGAAGTTAGAAAGAACAGATTGGGAGGAAAAAAAAAAAAGGAGCAGATAAAAAGCCTTTTAGAGCCTTGGAGGTATTTCCACCGTCCCCTCAGTTTCTCTGTGAGGACTGGGATTTGCATTTAAAAAAATTAGTTTGACAGGCTTCAACCCAGGTTCTTTAAACACCCCTGCAGACAGCCCTCCTGCTGTCTGCATGGATTAAAGGACACTTGGCTTGAGGAGAACTTTCTAGAGAGGCTTGGGCAGAATCAGTGGTGGTGAGACCCTGGATGCACCTTCGGGAAGTCACCTCCTCCCGGGCTCACTGGGCAGCTGTCCTGGGACTCGAGGGGGAGGCGGGTGGGCAGGAGGTGTCAAAGCGGGAGGGAAAATGGCGGGTTCTTTGGAGGCCTAGAGAAGTGACTAAAGACCCTTAGGACACGTGCCACAGTTATGCAATGGCTCAGTAATCATTTGTTCACTCTTTATTTCCTTCGTTCATTCAAACATTCATTCATAAAGGAATGGCTCTCTGAGCACCTACTGTGGACCAGTCCCAAGGCCAGGGTTAGAGATGAGAATGAAGAAGAAAACACTCCCTGGTTTTCTGGGTGTTAGCAGGAGGCTAGTGGGGAGATGGATTTTCATTGATTCAACAATATTTATTGCATATCTATCACGTGCCAGGCACTGTGCTAGCTGTGGGAATACAGAAGTAAAAAACAGATATGATCTCCATCGTCCTGAGATGCCCAAATACTGGGCAGATAAACAGCAGGCTGTCAATAGCCCTGGTTCTAATCTGGAGACAGACATGGGTTCAAATCCTGACTCTGCCACCTTTTGGCTGTGTGACCTTGGACAGCACCTTTTTTCTGAGCCACAGCTTCCTCCTCTGAAAAATGGGGATTGTAATAGTCCTGCCTCACAAGAGTAAATGACGATATGATTAGGCAAGATATGGCATGTGAGGTGCTTAGTGCAGTGGCCGGCACCTAACTGCTATCCCATTACTTACGGGCTTTCCTGGAAACATGGGAAACACCTTCAAGCTCTAGCCCCATGAGAAAGAAAAGAGAAATGGGAGGGGAGAAAGGATTTATGATGCCCTTTACGTAGGGAACGGAGTAGACAAGCAAAGAAGTGGGAAGTAAAGGGGAGAGGAGAGGCAATCAAGGAAGGAGGAGGTGATAAAAAGAGGCAAATCTATAGACACAGGAAATAGATCAGTGGTTGCCTAGGGCTGGGGCAGGGGCACTGAGAGGGATTGAGGGGACGTGGGGAGGGACTGCTAATGTGTACAGGGTTTCTTATTTGGGTGATGAAATGTTCTAATGTTGATGGTGGTGATGGTTGCACAACTCTGTAATTAAACTAAAAACCACTGATTTTTTTTTTTTTTTGCGGTGCATGGGCCTCTCACTGTTGTGGGCTCTCCCGTTGCAGAGCACAGGCTCCGGACGCGCAGGCTCAGAGGCCATGGCTCACGGGCCTAGCCGCTCCGCGGCATGTGGGATCTTCCCGGACCGGGGCACAAACCCATATCCCCTGCATCGGCAGGCAGACTCTCAACCACTGCGCCACCAGGGAAGCCCCAAAACACTGAATTTTATACCTTAAATCACTGAATCATATGGTATGTGAATTATACCTCAATAAAGCTGCTACTAAAAAAAAAAGAACACAGAAATAGGAGATGGTGCCTAGAATCAAAAATCACAAGTAGTACAAGCTTTTGTACAGCAAAGGAAACCACAAACAAAACGAAAAGACAACCCATGGACTGAAAAAAATTATTTGCAAATGATACGACCGACACGGGCTTAATTTCCAAAATATACAAACAGCTCATATAACTCAACAACAAAAAACCAAACAACCCAATTGAAAAATGGGCAGAAGATGTAAACAGACATTTCTCCAAAGAAGACATACAGATAGCCAACAGGCACATGAAAAGATGCTCAACATCGCTAATTATTAGAGAAATGCAAGTCAAAATTACAATGAGGTATCACCTCACATGGGTCAGAATGGTCATCATTTAAAAATCTACAAATAAATGCTGGAGAGGGTGTGGAGAAAAGGGAAGCCTCCTACACTGTTGGTAGGAATGTGAGTTGGTGCAGCCACTATGGAGCACGGTGTGGAGGTTCCTCAAAAAACTAAAAATAGAGTTGCCATATGAGAATGGCATATATTCGGACAGAATTCTAATTCAAAAAGATACATGCACCCCAATGTTCACTGCAGCACTATTTACAATAGCCAAGACATGGAAACAACCTAAGTGTCCATTGACAGATGAATGGATAAAAGTGTGGTGTGTTTACACACACACACACACACACACACACACAATGGAATACTAGTCAGCCAGAAAAAAGAATGAAATAATGCCAGTTGCAGCAACATGAATGGACCCAGAGATTATCATCCTAAGTGAAGTAAGTTGGAAAGAGAAAGATAAACATCATATGATATCACTTATATGTGGAATCTAAAATATGACACAAATGAACTTATCTATGAAACAGAAACAGACTCATAGATAGACAGAATAGACTTGTGGTTGCCAAGGGGGAGGTAGGTGGGGAGGGACAGACTGGGAATCTGGGATTAGCAGATGCAAACTATTATATATCATACATAGGATGGATAAACAACAACATCCTACTGTATAGTACAGGCAACGATATTCAATATCCTGGGATAAACCATGATGGAAAAGAATATGAAAAAGAATGCGTATGTATGTATAACTGAATCACTTTGCTGTACAGCAGAAATTAACACAACACTGTAAATCACCTATACTTCAAAAAAATAAATTAAAAACAAAAAGAATCACAGGTAGACAAAGTGAGACCACGTCCACTCACCTCGACCTTCAGGCCCGCCTGGAAGCTGATGCCGTCAGGGATGGTGGTCTGGAATTCAGCAATGGTGTAATATTCTTCCTCCACTTGGGGTGGGATGGGAGGCTTGGGCAGACCTCGAGGCTGGTACAATTAAACACAGTGTTAAATCTGCCATAAGTCCATTCCCATGGTGCTGAATGGGAGGCGCTAAGGGATTGGGGCAATCACCCTCAAGGGGGCGCTGGCGGACCCATTTGGATTCTAGGACAAAACAAAGGGGACCACTCAGATCATCGTCTTCTAGATAGGTCACTGGCCTTTCAGCTTTAGGGCAATGAGAAAAAACATGGGACATTTGCCTATAATCATGAAAATTTGAGGCAAGACAATATTCTCTGAACTTAAGAGGCAACAAGGGTTGTGAAATGAACACAGGTTTGCGAGTCAGATCCATTGGTGTGACTTTGGGCAAATCCCTTCTCCTCCTGGAGGCCTCAGTTTTATCTCCTGTAGAATGTGGGTAATAACAGGATCTACCTGGTGGGGTCACGGAGAGCATTCAATGAGTTCACGTAGTGAAACTCCGACATACTGCCTGGCACCCAAAAGGTGCTCAATAAATGGCAGACATTAAAAAAAGAAAGCCCATTTTCAAAGTATTGCTTACAGAGTTAAAAATGGAGTATGAAAGTAAAATACCAGAATGGCACCACAAGCGAAAAGTGTGCCTTATCCCATTTTGGTTTCAAGTTACGCTATTCAAGAAGACTTATCTAAGATAAAGCCGAGTGGGCTCAGGAAGCAGAAAGTACATCCTGAAACCTAATTGTCACAAAGCCATGGGCGAACTGTTTGATCTCCCTGGACCTCAGTCTTTCCACCTGTCAGTGGGATTAGCTTCACAAGGCTGCTGGGTGGGCAGCAAGGAGTGCATCCTTGGAGAAGGCGAGGTGAGTGTCAGGGGTCTAGTCTCAGGTCAGGGTCTGGCTCCCCAGTTGCAAGGGTCCACTTACTATGGTCATATCCCGGCGAGGAGGGGGTCTCTGTCTCATCTTGGGTGATCCTATAAAGAGACGACAGATGAAATTCCTGAGGTGGACACCACGAGAGATCTATTCTCTCCTGCAGGAGATTAGGCATCACATTCAGCACAGGCATCAGCGAGCGACTGCGATGCTTCCTGTGGGAGAGCCCAACTAGAAAGGGGACACTCAGACTGGGTTCAGGACTCTCCATCAACAAGGGGATGGTGCCCAGTCCTGGAGTGATGGAAAGCTTTCCAGCAAAGGCAACAAGTGCAGGCTTCAGAGTAACGCAGAGGTGGGAGGCTACAAGTCATGTGACTTTGAGCCGCATGGTCCTCTTCTGGAGAGGGGGTGATAATGCCTGCCTCCTGGAAGCAGTGGTGGAGATGAAAGTCAACAATACAGGTGAGGCTCTTGGCATGTGGCAAGCATGCATTAATGGTACAGCCCCTGGCTTTGTGCTCTGGAACAAACCCAAATTAAACAATGCGTAAACAGAGCCAAACAAACTTGGACTGAGGACTTCAGGGGTTTTTACTCTGGAGTTGGGCTGCCCCTGCTCTGGGCCTCAGGGTCAAGAAGAGGATGGCTCTGCAGTGGTCCAAGGCTCCTGGCTAAGGGCAGAACACTGAGGAAGGCACCCCACATGCTGTCAGAGCTGGTTTAGCGTGGGTCTACACAGAGGTGTAGTTTGGTAGTTGGCGTGTAGAGGAGACTGCTAAACTTTTTTTTTTTTTAATTAATTAATTTATTTATTTTTGGCTGTGTTGGGTCTTCGTTACTGTGTGTGGCTCTTCTCTGGTTGTGGCGAGTGGGGGGCTACTCCTCACTGCGGTGCATGGGCTTCTCATTGCGGTGGCCTCTCTTGTTGCGGAGCATGCGCTCCAGGTGTGTGGGCTTCAGTAGTTGTGGCACACAGGCTCAGTAGTTGTGGCTCACGGGCTCTAGAGCACAGCCTCAGTAGTTGTGGCACATGGGCTGAGTTGCTCCACGGCATGTGGGATCCTCCCGGGCCAGGGCTCGAACCCGTGTCCCCTGCATTGGCAGGCAGATTCCTAACCACTGCGCCACCAGGGAAGCCCTAAACTCTTAAATACCCATTTTTCCTGTCTTCTATTAGAAAAAAGTCACAACAGAGTTTTAGCCAGACACTTGACTGCCTACATAAAGACTACATTTCCCAGACTCCCTTGCAGCTAGGTACTGCCATGTGACTAAGTTCTGGCTGATGGGATGTGAGAGAGTAACAAGTCTGTAGCTTCTGAGTCCAGTCTTCCACTTCTCCCTGCCTCATTTTCCTTGGCTGGACTGGTGGTGAGCCCTCCTGGACCAGGAGGATGAGGGCAACACAAGACAGATACAGCATAACAAGACTCGTGGCTGGACAGAGTTGCCACAGCAGCTCTGGACATATACCTGACTGCTCCGTGAGAAAGAAATAAGCATCTAAATTACTTGAGCCATCGTTATTGGGTGTATGTGTGTGATAGCAGTGGGGAGTCTTTGCTTGAGCATCTGAACCTATATATCCTAACAGAGACACGGGCTTTCAGATTTTCACTCGCTCCTCTAGTGTTAACAGGAATCCTCCTATGCTCTTGGCCATGGTAGGTTCCTGCCATGGCATGTCAGTGTTTTCTCAGAGTGGCTGAGAACAATTGAGAGACTCAAGAAGTTCACTGACCATAAGAGTCACTTTAAACAGCTGGAGAAGCCCAGCGAGGGGCAAGTGACTGCATCCTTGTGGCTAGTTTTTAGTCCTTTCCCAACAGACAGACTGCTTCTGCCCTGTACAGGGTCACATGCTTGAGGCTGGCATCCTGGGTATGCAGCAGACAACAATAATGAACCTACTCTCAGGTGTGCTGGGAACATTAAATGGTAAAATAGATACAAGGAAGCTTTGAAAAGCAGGATGAGTAAAGAACTATCTTTGGAATAAACCCAACACAGGGTCCACTTTTTCTTCCCCTGGCTCAGAAATGAGGCCCTGCAGAGAGACCATCGGCACTTGAGTCAGAGGGACCTGGGTTCAAGTCCTGGCTCCACTGTTCACTAGCTGGGTGGCCTTGGACAAACCCCTTCATCTCTGTTTCCTAACCTGTAAAATAAAAGGAATAGGTCCTTCAAAGGTTGTTACAAGGAGTCAGTGAGACTGATTATAAGATTCCTGGCACCTAGTAGGGGCTTGAGAAACAGGAGCTCTGGTGATATGAGACGGTGGAAGAAACATGGTTTGAGTAGGAAAGCCACGTCTCTCCACTCAGGTTCTGCAACTTGCTGGCTGAATGATCTGGAACGAGTGACCTGGGGTTTGTGAGCCTGTTTTCTTACCTACAGGATGGCGGGCAGCAGGGCTGCTGTGAGGATGAGGGACAACATGTGAGGACCTCTGGGCACAGAGCCTGGCACGTAGTAGGTGCCCAGCTGCCGGGAGCTCGGGTGGGTGTCACTTACTCTGCTTGACGTCACTGTCGGGCGCCGGGCGGCCTTCAAACCGGCCATCCCTCTGGTTGTTGAGCAGCTCCTTCTCCCGGCCCACGGAGTTCTGCTGCCGGGAGATGCCGTCCAGCTCGAGGACGCCCGCGTGGGCGGGTGAGCCTGGGCCCAACTTTGGGGGTACAGGCTCCCCGCTGCTCTTCTTTAGGTAGGAGGCTGGGGCCCAGCCCTCTTTGCCCTGGTACCTGGGAGGAGGGGGAAGGATGCCCGTCAGGCTGCTCTGCCAGGCCCATGGGGAGAAGCTGCGCTCCTCCTGTGAGTCCCACTTCGGGTCCCAGACGGCAGGAACGGTGGACCACGACCTGCCCAGGGCCAGAGGCTGGTCACCGCTTGCTGCCTCCTGATGAAGCCTAAGCCCTCACCTGGGCCTCCCCAATCTGGCCTCTCCTTACCTCCCCAGCCTTGGCTCTCACGGCAACCCCCATGTCCCGCCCACCCCACACAGCTTGCGCCCAGAAGTTCCACCATCTCTCACCCCCCTGCCCCTGCTCTTAGAGACCCTCTGCCTGGAAAGCCCATTCTCTCTCTCTTTTTTTTTTTGCGGTACGCGGGCCTCTCACTGTTGTGGCCTCTCCCGTTGCGGAGCACAGGCTCCAGACGTGCAGGCCCAGCAGCCAGCAGCACGGGCCTAGCTGCTCCATGGCACGTGGGATCTTCCTGGACTGGGGCACGAACCCGTGTCCCCTGCATCGGCAGGTGTACTCTCAACCACTGCGCCACCAGGGAAGCCCAAGCCCATTCTCTTTTGTGTTCTTCTTTCCCAGCTCTGCTTAATACCATGCCCCCTCTCAAGCCTCTCCCGAGCCTCCCTCCACGGTGCCCCCACTGTCTCCTGCACACCCCACAATCCCAGCACCTATAACACACAGTGACACTTGACTGTGATGGTCCTGTCTCCCCACTTAGAACTCGAGCTCCTGGGGGCGAAGATCATGGATGATTCATCTCTGTGTGTGAGGGCCCTCGCTCCCTGTGAGTTGAGTGAAGAAAAAAGGGGACAAGTGGACAAATTGCCAGTGGACCTGGCAAGGGTGAGCAGCCACAAAGTTCTGCTACAGTCATTGTCCCTGTACAGTCATCACTACTGGGACAATGATGATAAGGATAAGTGACACTTAGTGAGCACCTACTCCATGTCATTCCTGTTCCAAGCACTTTACAGGTATTGCTATAGTTCATCCATCCAACCTGGGGGTTGGCAGAAACGGATTCAGACCTAGAAAGCTGGCACCAGAGTCTGTGCTGCTTTGCTGCCTCTTCCCAGAAGCCCCAGCTCCCAGCACAAAGCCTGGCATAGGCAGGCCTCCAGTCATACTGCTTAACAAGTAGATTAAACACGCGTTCAGATGAGAACGAAGCAGGTCTGGGGTTGGTTCCAGGGTTACCACAGGTCACTGAGCTTCAGAGTGACTGAGACCCTGACAGACCAGCTCACTGAATTCCAAAGGGAATTGAATGAATGTAACAATCATTTAATTCTCTGCACTATGGAACTCGGTTGAATAGCATGACCAGAGGGGTTGATTGGGACCAGAGGTGTGCTGGAGTCAGCTCACACCACTTGTGACAGCCAGCTGTTCATATCTCTTCCCAACTGGGCATTTAGTGCCATCACACTGGAAGCTTAAAATCTGCCACGGTGGGAGTATTTACACCACGGAAATTGGCAAACACCTCAAATCAAGAGCATTTTCCCCTGGAGAGCTGGCTGTTAAAATTGCCAGCACCCCACTGGTCTGAACCACAAAACAGGTGCCCACACCTTTGGGGACGACATCTAACAGCCTGGAGATGATATATGGCAGGGTCACATCTCTTGTCAAGAATCACCTTAAGAACTAAATAGCACTGCGTTTCAATTAAAAAAAAAAAAAGTCCTTTGTAACTAGAAGCAAACTTAAAAGGAGGCAGAAATCTGCAGTTTGGTGTCTATCAATCTTAAAATATCCTCTGAGACGGACTAAATCTTGTGCTAATTGGAAAACGTCAGACTACACACAATCCGGGCATCACTATGAGACAGTTCATCACTTGGGGGCACAAAGCCATAAGCAGAGAGGCAACACATGCAATGCTGAGTGGGCTTTGGGGTCAGAAAGGTATGGGTTCAAAACCTGGCTCGGTCACTTTCTAGCTTCAGTCAAACCTTCTGATGACCGTGGCAACATCCACTGCAACCTCATGAGGGACCCTGAGCCCAGTCGAGCCACCTGAATTCCAGAGTCACTAAGTTTTGGGATAATTTGTTATACAGCAAGGTAACACATATAATCCAGATACGTGAGTTATCGTTGTCATTACTCCGGCTTCAAACCTCAGTTCTGAGGAAGTCTTCCTGACTCCCGGGCTGAGGAGCCCTCTTCTGTGCTCCAAAGTCCCCTGTGCAGCACTCCTACACCCCACTCGCCTCCCTGCCCTGTACTTGTGTCTGAGTCTGTCTTCTATGCCTGTGGGTCTGAACTACTGTCTCTTTCTCACTGTTGACTCACCAGCTTTCAGTAGAGAGCTTGGCCCAAAATAGATTTTGGTGTAGGTTTGCTGAATGAATGAAGGGTCACACACTCAGCCCCATGTGAGTGGTCCCAATGTCCTGCCTCTTGTCCGGCCTTACATCACAGCACAGACACCAGGTGGCAGGGACCTCAAGCTTCTTCTTTTGCCCTAATTTCCTGAGGTTGCACCCTGCCCGCCCGGGTAACCAAAGAGGGAGTTCCCCGGACTTTCATTACTAAAAATCATTACTAAAACTGGGAAAGTCCCAAGCAGAGCAAGATGAGTTGGCCACCTTTGCCTATGAGCTTTCAATTCCATCACATAGGTGAAAGAGCTGTGACAAAGTGTTTGGCAAGCCGGTCTCCACTGGACTCTGAGACATGACGGCAAATGATCAGCTTTAGGATGGGCTACTGTCCATGTGGTGTTTAGCATCCTGTTGCTCTCAGAGCGGGGCTGGAGTGGGAAATCACTCACACAGGGCAGCTTCAGCCTCCACTTACTCATTACGAGACATCTGGAGGTGGAGACCAGTCTTGCTCAATTGGGTTACTGCTTTCGGTGGTTCAGTGTGTTTAGAGACGGTTTTGCTTATTATGGATTTTTAGAGAAGGATATGGGTAGGAAAGGAAGCCAAACAGCACAGAGGAGAAGCATCCTTTTATAGCTCAGGCTGAAACCTCACCTCCTCTGCAACTGCTTACAGATATCTGTGCAGCTGGAGCCTATATGACCTGAAACCCACCCAGCTGCAGAGGGTACCTGATCTTCCACCAGCCTTCCAGGTTTTTCTGGATGACCTCCACCACAGCTCCTCTCTCCAAGTTCATTTCATCTTGGTCACGAGCTGTGTATGGGTAGATGACTGTGTACTTCTCCTCTGTGGGGACAAACAGATGTTGGGGTAAGTCAAGGACACTATATAAGCCCCGGGATGTTGATGGCCAAGGCTGTGATCTGAGAGATGCCCTCGTAAGGAGGGATTTCCTCCAAAGACTTCTGTGCACCATCTCTGTTCCCACCACCCCACCCCTGGCCCCCAATAAGTGACCCTCACTTAGTCCTGGATGACCCTGTGCAAGCAGCAACAGGACACAGGACAAACGGCAGGTCAGTTCCTCTGAAATCCCTCAGCATCATACATTTGCGCTCACCTTGCTCAGATCTGTGCCTCAAGGTCACCTTCCTTGACCTTGCCTTACGTAATACCCAGACCCATGGCACCCTCATCCCCCTTACCCGGGTTTATTTTCCCCCCTTACCAGGAATTACCTTCTAACATACCAGATAATTTACTTATATTATGTTCCATGTCTGTTTCCCCCGCTAGAGTAAGAGCTCCAGGAAGGCAGGGGTTTGAGTCTGTCTTGTTCATTCCTCTATCTCTAGCACTGGGCACGGTACTGGGAATATTTAGGAACTATTTAGTAAAATAGTCAATGTTTAGTAAATGAACAAGTCCCGAAGGCCTGGTGGGAGTCACCTTGCTCATGCTGCAGCAGGGGTGGGGTGGATGTTAAACCCTCTGTGGCTCCTCTGCAGTTCTTAGTGGTGGAGGGTCAGGGACAAGCTATCTGGCAGCATATGGTTTGGGGTGGAATCACTACCAGGGAGGAGACAGCTAGCAATGCTCATTACCTAGCTGGTAGCTGATCTCCATTTTTCATTGTTTTCAAGCCCCTGGATCCAACCACGCCTGAAGCTTCAATTTTATTTTTTAAAATTTATTTTTTTAATTGAGATATAATCGACTTATGGGTGTACAAGTTAATGATTTGAGATATATATCATGAAATGATTGCCTGCTTCTGTTTTCATCAACACCACTGGGGTGCCTTCCATCCCACTCTCAGTGGTTCCCTGCTCCTACCCCCAAAGCCAAGAGATGCCTCGGGCTGTGTCCCTCCCACAGCAGGACCGTGTCCTTCCCACAGCAGGACCGTGTCCTTCCCACAGCAGGACCGTACCCCCAACCCCCTGCAGGGCCCCGCTGGCAGGGTTGTTCATTGTCACCCTCAGGCAGGGCCCTCCAGAGAGCAAGAGCATAGCTCCCATCCCCAACACTATCAGCAGTGACTGCTGAGACAGATAACAGATGAGTGTCCCAGGGGAACCAGTGAGGATAGGAGCGGGCTTTCCTGTTTTGGTTACATTGCAGCCCGCAGGGAGGGACTGAGCCAGCTGTGGGCTGACGTTGATGGTTAGTGTGTCCGGGCTGCCTCTCTCTCTCTCTCACTGGGAAAACACCACAGGCTGTCTGTGGCCTTCCCAGCTGGTGTAGAGGGAGGCGGAAAACACACAGGGCGTTTATTTATTTATTGATCTAGCCCCCTGACCTGCTCTGTGGGGGCTGAGCTGACTCAAGCTGCACACATCCTGTATACAGCACAGTCATCTGTTCTCCTCACTCACAGATGCAGGCTGGGGTGTGGGTGCTGTGAAGGGTGCTGGGAGCAACTCAACCCCGTGGATGCACAGAAGTTTTGTCTGGCCAGGTGAGAAGGGACACTGCCTGGGTCCCGGACTAAGTACTTGTCAGTACTACAGGCCCTGGACTACTGGGGATTCTCTAGCAACCAGAGACCCTCTCTGGTCTCTGGTAGGATGCTCAGGGTTCCCTAACAAAGGGAAGTGGGAGAGCTTGTAGACTGCGTGGTGGGTAACACTGCCTGCTTACCATCCATCTGCCCTTCCTCTGGTGGCACTGCCAGCCTCCAGCTACATGTTTGGGTGAGGCTGACCTCGCCACCACCCAGAGGGATGGGGAGGGTGCATAACGCTGGCCTGGCCAAAGTGACTGGCCACCGTGATTAGTTCAGGGATGGCATATGACCCAATTGGGTCAGTTGGAACCAACTGATCGTGTTGAAGGAGAAGCACTTTCTTTGGTGGGTGCCCCTGAAGGGTGCCTGGAACTACTGTCACCATGAGACAATGGTTCCAGCAAGGTGGAGAATGGGAGCTGAAGGTGGCGAGAATAAGCCTCAGGTGCCAAGGACAGGTAGAAAGGGAATGTTGCCTGCCATCAAGCCATGAGCCACTGCAGTCACCCCCAACAGTGCACCCTGAGGGGAATTTGGGATGGATAAAAACAGGAAGCATTCTGTGCTCTGGATTCTGGCCTTCGATAGTTCAGATGCACATCTAAGGAATAATTTCAATGAGACCAGATTCTTGCATCTTTCCGTTCATAGAAAAGCACTAATATCATTAACTTAAGATATCTGCGGCTTCCCTGGTGGTGCAGTGGTTAAGAATCTGCCTGCCAACGCAGGGGACACGGGTTCAAGCCCTGGTCCAGGAAGATCCCACATGCCATGGAGCAACTAAGCCCGTGCGCCACAGCTACTGAGCCTGTGCTCTAGAGCCCGTGAGCCACAACTACTGAAGCCCGCATGCCTAGAGCCTGTGCTCTGCAACAAAGAGAAGCCAGTGCAATGAGAAGCCCACGCACTGCAACGAACAGTAGCCCCCACTCGCTGCAACTAGAGAAAGCCCGTGCGTAGCAACGAAGGCCCAACGCAGCCAAAAATAAAAACAAATAAAATAAATACATTTATTTAAAAAAAAAAGATATCTGTTTTTTGGGATTAGCAGTAATCTTTTGATGTTAGACTACATGTTTTGTTTTGTTTTGCTTTTCCAGCCAAAAACTCCTATGTATCCTGGTTCCTCCCTTACCTCTTTAGAGCAGTTCCTCAGAGCTATCTGAGAGGCTGTCTCCCAGGCTAGAGTCCTCAGTAAGGTGCCTGTATAAAACTTAACTCACAACTTCTAGGTTGGGCATTTTTCTTCAGTTGTCAGACATTTTCAAGCTCCTGGATCCAGCCATGCTAGAAGCTGACCCTACCCTAGGGTTTTCAATGACATGAGTCAATACACTTCCCTTTTGCTTAAGCTGGTTTGACATCGGTTTCTTTTCCCTGGGCACTCAAATGCACCTGATGAAGTGAACAGGTCACTGGCTCAGCATTACAGGGGCCCCCAGGTATCATTTTTTTACCCTGGGAAACTTTAGGGCCCCAGGCTGACAAACACCCTAAGCTCCCTCCTCCCAGACCTACATGCCAACACACACGGTACAGACCAGATCACCGTTTCTCACATGCAACAGGCAAGGGCAGTCCCAGAGCATGCAGATGCAGGGACCCAGTTCCGAATACCGAGCGGGGAGGAAAACTCTGAAGTAGGCACCTTGACGCCAGCTGATGGCATACAGGTCCCCCAGAGTCCGGCGGCGGCCCATGGGCTGGGGCAGAGACCAGTATCTCCATGAGACTGGATGGGCAGCATGTGGAGGCGAAGGTCAGAAGGCAGAGGTAAGAAGAAAGCAGTTCCAGTGTCTTGAGGCAAAGGCGGCACCAAGCACGTGCTCCCACTTAGGAGCAATTAGTTCTGCGTCTATGCCACGCCCCAGGTGTCTCAGAAGGGCCAAATTCCTGAGTACTAACCTTGAACTTGAGTGAAGAGCCACCCAATAGACACAATGTTATTCCCAGCATGATTATAAAGAGGCACTAACAGAAGCCCTCATGGCAGGGGGAAGAAATGTACAAACCCTTAGGAAAATGTGGTCTCTCTCCCATCTTCTAGCTGTGTGACCCCGGGCAAGTGTCTCTACTTTCTGAGCTTCTTTTCTCATCTGTAAAATGGGGACAATCGTCAGTCCCTTACAGAGACATGCCCCGTGGTAGGAATCATTAACTGTCTAAGGGAGCTATAGTTTCCAGGCAGCACATGACTACCCCTTAATCTGAGTTGATTTTTGCACTTTCTCCTCATGAGCGCCACCCCTAGAGCCTGGTGGGCCCCACAAACGCAGAGCAAAACAAGGCATTTTACTCTGCGGGTGCTGGCTGCAATAAAACTAAATGTAAACCACATATGCATTTTTTTTTCTTTTTTGCTAACCTTTGAGCATACAAATATCCCTTCTCCTTACCCTCTTTTCTGTGAAATACATACTTAAGTGGCCTTGTGTTTTCTAAACAGTCAACTAAAAGCCCCAAATATTCAACCTTAGGTAAGGCATAGCTCTATGATAATAACTGTTCCCAGTTAGTCATTGTTTTAGGTTCTTTGCCAAATGCTTTGCATGTGGGATCTCATTTAATTAAAAAAAAAATCCCATGACATAGATACCATCGTTTCCATTTTTAGAGGAGGTGGCTGAAGCACAGAAAGGTTAAGTTGCTGGCCCAAGACCACTCAGCCAGTAAGTGGTACAAATTCAAATTCGGTGGTGACAGTCAAATTCAGGTCTGACTCCAAAACCCTCCTGTTTATTAGCTAAAGCGAACTCGTACTCTAGATTTAGGAATGCTCCTGGGGGAAAAGGGGAGTTGGCTGGGCCTTAAGATTTCTGACACAGCGGGAACCATTCTTTAGGATACCTGTAGGGAAAGTTCTCTGGGAAACAGAAGTGTGTGTGGGTGAGTGGAGAGGGTCAGCTCTGATCCTGACTCCCAGTCAGGGCCATTAAACCAACACAGAAAGCAGACAAAGCAGAGATCTTTACGGATGGCTTCAGATGTCTTGTACATGAGCTTGGAGCAGCCCCAGCACCTTGGCCACCAGGATAATTCAAGGGAGGAAGAGTGAGGTGTTGACAGTGATCTGGCTGGGCCCCACTGAGGTCCCATGGAGGTATCAGGGCCCCAGCTCCAGCCAGGCTCACCTGGGTTGGCTCCCCAAGGCCCCTAAGAAAGGGCGGGCTTGCTCTGACCCAACCACAGGGCCTGGCTTCATGTCCACAGGCTCTAGGGCCTGAGCTTGTGAGCCACTGAGGCTGGGAGGCAGAGGCTGAAGGGAAGGGATTGGGTGCCACCGGCCCTCACGGTCTCCCCAGTGAGCCTGAGGCCCCGGCTGCTTCCTACCTTCTTCAGGCTGTAGGGAAAACTCATCCTGCACACCATCCTGTCCTTCGAGGCAGGTTGCAGGGACCCAGCCTTGCTCTTCAGCGGTGCTGACGAACCACCAACCTGGGAAAATGAGAGTGCAGACTGTTATTAGTTGGGTCAGGTGTGAGGGCCGGGCGTCAGAATATAATATTAGATTCAGCCGCTACAGGAGCCAACGCGCAGCGTAAGGCTCAAAAGTCACCATTTTATTAGTAGAACACAACTACCCATGTTAGCTGACTGCTAACTGCTAGAGACAGGATAACAGGAAACCTGCTCTTGAGCCTGGGACGGGGCTGTGGAGGGGAGTTGGGGATGGGGGTGGGGAGAAAGGTTGTCCTAAAGGATGAGAGTAAAGAACGTAGCTCCCTTCGCTAAGGTGTGCAAGGCGCTAATCATTTTACTTGCATTATCTTATATCATCTTCACATTATCACCCCTACTGCACAGATGAGGAAACTGAGGCTCCAAGAGGCAAGACTCCTGCAAGTTCACACGGCTTACGGCCAAGCTGCGACTTGCACCCAGGGCTCTCTGATACTGAAACCACTGCCCTAAAAACTTACCTGAGACACTGATTTTGCATCTGTTCATGTCAAGGTAAATCTGGCTGCAGATGTAGCAGTTTGAGAGGCTGTTCACTGAGACTCAGGCCCTCCCATTTGAGAGAAAGGGCTCCCATGGAGCCTGTGGTAGGCAGAATAACAATGCACATGGCAAAGAGTTCAAATTAAGGTCACAGATGGGATTAAGGTTGCTAATCAGCTGAACTCCTAAATAGGAGGTTATCCTGGCTTATCTGGGTGGGCCCAGTTTAATCACAAGGCAGGCAGAAGGGTCAGGGGAGATGTGGCTAAGGAAGAAAGGTACAGAGAGGGGCAACACTGCTGGTTCTGAAGGTGGAGGAAAGGGTCACGAGCCAAGGGATGTGGCTGGCCTCTAGAGAATGGAAAAGGCAAAGAAGCAGATGCTACCCAGGCCTGCAGAAGGGAACACAGCCCCAGCAGTGCCTCTTTTTTCATCCACTGAGGCCCATTTTTGGGCTTCTACCCTCTAGAACCATATGATGATAAATTTGTGTTGGTGTAAGTCACTGAATTTGTGGTAATTCGTTATAGCAGCCACAGGAGGTTAATACAGGGCCCAGCTGACTCTGCACAGCATAAATGGAAAAGTAGGATCTGCTCCCCAAGATCACAAACCTCCAGGCCCTGGAGACCCCAAAGGAGAAGAGAAGGAAGGGGCAGACTGTGGACTAGCTTCCTGGTCTTACAGGGAGGCCTTTGCTTTTGAGCACCCTGAGGTAGAAGCCACCTTCTGCTTTACTTGACTGGATGCACCTTTTAAAATACACGTTTTGGGGCTTCCCTGGTGGCGCAGTGGTTGAGAGTCCGCCTGCCGATGCAGGGGACACGGGTTCGTGCCCCGGTCCGGGAAGATCCCACGTGCCGTGGAGAGGCTGGGCCCGTGAGCCATGGCCACTGAGCCTGCGCGTCCGGAGCCTGTGCTCCGCAACGGGAGAGGCCACAGCAGTGAGAGGCCCGCGTACCGCAAAAAAAAAAAAATAAAAAATAAAATAAAATAAAATAAAATAAAATACACGTTTTGGTGGCTGGGGAGAGAGAGAGAGAGAGCGAGAGAGAGAGCGAGAGAGAGAGAGAGAGAGAGAGAGAGAGAGAGAGAGAGAGAGTGTGTGTTTGATAAACCTGCAGAAAACCAGAAATCAGAAATATGCCATATATGCCTTCCTAAGGACTCCTATTTGTAGGTATCTGTGCAGGGTTAAGGAACGTGTCACAACAGCAATGACAGCAAAGATGCGCCAGACTGTCTCAGTGTTTCACATCTGCTACTGACTGGCTGAGTCCTCATAGCAGCCTGTGAGATGCATTCTATTACTGCCCCATTTTACAGATGGAGAAGCCAAGCTCAGAGAGGGGCAGTGACTTGACCAAGGTCACAAAGAAAGTGGTAGGGCCGGGATTCGACCCAGGCCATCTGGCTTCACAGCCTCAGCTCTTAACTACTGGCACAAATGCCTCATGCATTGCTGGATGGAGAGTAAATTGGTATGGCCACAGTTTGGAAGTAGGTCATTTGGCTGTATCTTAACATTTAAAGTATGTGTATATTATGGTCCAGCAGTCTTCTGCAAATCTAACCTAAAGAAACACTCACCAATGTGCACACAGATATACTGTTCATACTAAAGGAAGATATGGCTTATAGTATGCCATATTTTCAAATAGTATGCAGATGTTAAAAGAATAAGAGCTAAATGCTGACTTAAGAAAAAGCATGTTGCAGGTCAAAATGTATAGAATGATACACCACTGGGCTTAAAAAACCTACAAAATTATATATAGATGCATGAAATATGATGTGTATGTATGTGTGTACATACAGTTATATATATGTACGCATGTGCACATATATGTATACACACGTGTACAAATGTGTACACTGTGTACATACATATATACCTGTATAGAGTTTTTAAAAAAATAAATAAATAAATAAATAAATAAATAAATTTATTTATTTATTTATGGACATGCTGGGTCTTCGTTGCTGCGCACAGGCTTTCTCTAGTTGCGACGAGTGGGGTCTACTCTTTGTTGCAGTGCGTGGGCTTCTCATTGCGGTGGCTTCTCTTGTTGCAGAGCACGGGCTCTAGGTGTGCGGGCTTCAGTAGTTGCAGCACGCGGGCTCAGCAGTTGTGGCGCAAGGGCTTAGTTGCTCCGCGGCATGTGGGATCTTCCCGGACCAGGGCTCGAACCCGTGTCCCCTGCATTGGCAGGCGGATTCTTAACCACTGCATCACCAGGGAAGTCCTCTCCCTGTACACATATTTATACACATGTATGTATACAGTTAGCAAGAAGCATTCACCCCAAACTGACAGAAGGGTAATCTGGGTTTGGAAAGGGGACTAGGCCTGAAGCTAGCGGAAAAAAATAGACTTTAACTTTATCATTAATGTTTCAAGAAGAACATATCCATATCTTACTTGGATAAGTAAAAAGTAATTGAAAACAAATGTTGAGTTTGTTGGCCACTTGAAGATCTGGACATATGCCTTTTCCCTGCTGTCCTCTGGACACACCAGGCTTGGCCCCCACCCCATCCTACCTCCTCCCCTTCTCCCAGCAACGTGTTCTTCCTGACGTCGCTTAAGCTGGCAAAGCAAAGCGGGGTGGGGGTGGGTGGGTGCTCCCTTCTTCCATCCCCACGGAGCATCCTAGTCATACCCACAGACTGCCTGTACTCATTTCTAGGAATTAGAACGTCACATGGCCTTGGGGCCAGCTGGAATTGGTTAGGAACTCCAGCTCGGCAACCCGTCACAAGATCTGGGGCGAGTGACTGAGTCACTTGGAGTCTTGGTGCCTTCAGCTGTGAAGCAGGGATAACAACTGCTGTACTGTGTAATCAAGAAGTTTTGGTTGGCTAATGTTCATCTCCTGACGAATGGGAACATGCTCCAGAGGCTGCCGGAAACAGTCTTTCCCTGTTTGTTGGACCTTAACTAGCCACTGAGATATCACAGAGATTGGCCCACTAATATTGCTAGTCAATGCCACATTTTAGCTACAACAAAGCCAGTGGGGGTTTAATGCCACTTTTTCCTGGAGAGGATCCACTCATCCCCTGCTCCTTGCTCTCTGTCTTCAGTGGTACCAATGCCCTATTGCGGCTAAAGAAGGCAAAAGGGAAGGAAACACATTTTTGAGTACCTGTGTGCCAAACACAGGCTTAGGCACTGTCTATGTACTGTCTCATTTAATCCTTGAAGCAGCCTCCTCAGCGAAGTGACCTGGATGGCTGTGAAATGCGGAGTTCAGGTTGAAACCCAGGCTAAGTGTCTCAGTCACATCACATTCTGTCCCGGCCAGTGTACAGGCAGACCTCGTTTTACCGTGCTTTGCTTTATTGCACTTCATGGATAATGTGTTTTTTACAGATTGGAGGTTTGCAGCAACCCTGCATCAAGCCAGTCTATTGGTGTCATTTTTCCTATAGCATTTGCTCACTTCGTGTCTCTGTGTCACATTTTGGTAATTCTCCTGATATTTCAAACTTTTTCATTCTTATTATATTTGTTATGCTGATCTGTGATCAGTGATATGTGATGTTACTGTTGCAAAAAGATTACGACTTGCTGGAGGCTCAGATGACGGTTAGCATTTTTTAGCAATAAAGTATTTTTAAATTAAGGTATGTACATTGTTTTTTTGACATAAGACTACTGCACATTGAATAGGCTACAGTATAGTATAAATGTAACTTTTTTTTGCACTGGGAAACCAAAAAATTCATGTGACTCGCTTTATTGCAGTGGTCTGGAACCAAACCCACAATATCTCTGAGGTCTGCCTGTATGTGACCAGTGGTCCCTGTGACGGCAGGTGGGCTGAGGCAGTGTGTCCATCCCACCAGAGCCCACAGCTGACAGAACCTTCTTGAGGACTCCCACGGTAGCCAAAGGCAAATCAACAGAGCAAATTTCCAGTGGAGTGCTGGACTCCATGTCTCCAAGTACTCTGAAACCAGAAGGAATGTTCATAAAATGTGAACCTCAGGACAAGTCGATAACATCTGACCCAACAGGAGCTGTGAGCTGTGAGTGGTAAGCTGTGAGTGGTGAGCTGTGACCAAGTGGAGTACTCAGGCACTGTGATCAAACAAGGCCAGCTTTCTAGGAGGGCATCAACCAGATCCGTGGAAACTGACCAGCCTGGATTGGCCATTGCAGCTTTTGCACTCCCAAGCGTTTCCTGTCCCAGAGGCTTGGTGACAGTGTAGGGTGGAAGGGAGGTGGTCTAGGTCTCCTACCTGACTCGTTCTTCTCGATGATGTCTACCACTTGCCCCACGCTGAGGCTGATCTCCGAGCTTTCCTGCTTCTGGTAGTCTGCCACCACTACATACTGCTCCAGGACCATGGGGTCCACCGAGGTTAGGTCGCCCCCTGGGGACACAAAATGCCATCACACAACCCATGTGTGAAGGAACAGGAGTCAGTGGGTAGGGTGGGTCAGGAGGACATTCCAAATAGAGAAAGCTGTGACAGGACTTGTCTCAGGGTCACCTCATCCATTTATTCTTTCATTCATTTGCTCACTCAACCACCAAAATTTACCAAGTGCCTGTCCTTGTGCAGAGGCACTGTGCTAGGCACTAAGGATTCAGCGTTGATGTGGTACTTGCCCTGAAGAAGCTGACACCGTAGTGGGAAGGTTCATTCATTCATATCTATCCACCCATTCATATCCATCTGCCATTATTCAGCCATCACCGTCCACCCAACTAAACATACATTCATCATTCATCCAACCAAACATCCATCTGTCTAGCTATCCATTACCATCCATCCATCCAAAATCACTCATCTATTAATTCACGAAGTCACCAGTGATGTTCCAAACACTCTATTAGATTCTGGGCATACTAAAGTGAGTGAAACAGACATGACTCCTAGCCTCAAGCAGCTCAGTCTAGTTGGGGAGAGAGACACATACACAAGTACATATGATCGCTAAGGATACAGGATAATACTAGTTTTGGATTGACGCATTGCTGGAAACAACCAGGATGCCAGACAAAGAATGAGTGGGAAAAGGATGCTACATTAAATGGAGCGGTCAGCAAGACCCCTCTAGGGAGGTGACATAAAGCAAAGACCTCTGAGGCAAGGAGGCATGAGGAGGATGGGGACGGAGCGGTGCAGGCAGACTGTGGGATGGGAAAGGGCCTGGAGCCTTCTAGGAACTGGCAGGAGGTGGCTGAAGTCCAGGAGTGAGCAGAGGGCAGTCCTGTATGAGATCACCCTGGCAGGCGTGGGCCAGAGCAGGCAGGACATGCTGCGCCAAGGCAAGAAGTTCGGATTTTTTGAAACCCTGAAGTAGAAAGCCACTGAAGGGCTTTAAGAAGGGAATGACAGGGCTTCCCTGGTGGTGCAGTGGTTGGGAGTCCGCCTGCCGATGCGGGGGACGCGGGTTCGTGCCCCGGTCCGGGGGGATCCCGCATGCTGCGGAGCGGCTGGGCTCGTGAGCCATGGCCGCTGGGCCTGCACGTCCGGAGCCTGTGCTCCGCGGCGGGAGAGGCCGCAGCAGTGGGAGGCCCGTGTACCGCACAAAAAAAAAAAAAAAAAAAAAAAAAAAAAGAAGGGAATGACAAGATTTACATCTTTAAAAAGACAGTTCTGGCTGCCACATGGAGACTGGATTACAGCCTGGCAAGAAAAAAAGCAGGAGACCAGATGGAGGACATGGTGTTTGCAGACAAGAGATGATGGTAGCTTTGGACCAGGGCAGAGGCAGTTGGGGAGAGGAGCCCATGGGGAGGCCATTTCCACAGGATGTAGTGCTGTGTGGCCCTGGTTAAATACTAAGACATATCTGATAAGTAAATGAAAAGATATCACAGAATATGGATGATGTAAAGAGACATCTGAGTTCAGACACTCCAGAGAGAGGGGGCAGCACTTTTAGAGCAGCAGGCTGAATGTGCTGGGAAGGCAGTCTGGCTTTTGTGGCCACTGGGCCCTGGTTTTCTGAAAGTCCTGATTCAAAGGATTCCCTTCTATTGTTTCCATAAACCACTGAAAATATCCATTTATACATTTCTGTGTCCAAATACACCCATAATTAGCCGATTTTGTGCATCTGTTCCCAACTCTGTTGGGTAGTATCTTATTGAAATTGGCCATGGTGGGAGTATTTACACCACGGAAAATGGCAAATGCCACAAAGCAGGGTTTCCCATCAGAGAGCTGGTTGTGAGGTATTTACCAGCACACCGTTGCACCCCAGCCTCTGGCATCTAGAAGCAGCACAAAAGCCCTCTGTTAGAACCACACGTTCTCCACTTCTGATGCGGAAAATCAGAGCAGGGCGTTGCAGCCGGGTGAAGAAAGGTCACCGCTTCTTGGCTCTGTGACCATGTTCTGGCCATTCACCCTCCCAGGCTGAGGGTAACGGAGGGAAATGGGAGGGCTCCAGGGCAACCTTGCCCCTTGTACCCTGGGTGGAGAAAGCATGAGAAGAGAGAAAGAGAGGAGAAAAAAGAGATGGAAGATGTGGGATGAAGGTTCAGAAGTAGACTGGGAGGGAAGCAGCCCCACATGAATGCCTATCACAGGCTACACACTGTGCATAAACCACCTCGACACAACTGCCCTGGAAGGTGGGTATTACTACCCCCATTTTATAGACAAGAAAACAGAGGCTCAGACATATCAGGTGACTTGCCTTAGATCTCACCGCTACCTGGTGACAAGGCCAGATCTGAACCAGGTCCACCTGGTGGCAGTAGGTGAGGAAGGAAATGGCAGGAAGGAAGCGTAGTCTGAGATCTTACTCTCCTACCCCACAGGTCCCCATGACCGCCCCCCAAGTCTCATGTCTTTGCAGCTCCCAGGGTTATCTTCACTACTGCCAGCCTTCTCCTCCTCTGTCACCTCCCACCCAGGTCAGGCCGCAGAGCTGATCTGCTTCGAGCCTCAAGCATGACAGACTGCCCGAGACAGCCCGGCTCCTTCAGCGGTTACATCTTTCAGTGGCCCCACAGCAGGCTGGTTACCGCCCCCTTTCTGCTGTCCCTCTAGACAGTGATCTCTTGACTGTCTCCTTAACCCCCCGGCACTGTGCTTCTAACAGGTACTTATGTGAATGAGTGAAGGCAGACGCTGGCTTGCTGGAGGCTCCTGGCTACTTGTCCTGGTCATTGTGAGCTGGGGACACATGCCCCAGTGAATGCAATAGGTAGAGACTGGGGTCCACAGTTTTTATCCCAGAACATAATCTGCCTCAGGGCTCAGAACCCCAGGAATGCCTCTGCCCTTCTGTTTTAACCTCACGTGGGCTGTATCCAGGTAGCCATGCTTCCCTGTGCCTCAACTGGAGACAAAGAACTGGAGAGGGGAGAGAAGCACCCACTTCACAGTCAGGCTGGAAGCTGAGCCTGCTGCCCGGGTTAGTGGCCAGAGACAGCCCAGGTTTCCCAGGCAGGCGGGCAGTGGGCTGGAGGCGCCAGGAGGTGTCTGTGTTCAGGTGTGGGGATTCTCCGCTGTCCCTCGTGGCAGCCGTCAGGATTCCCTCCCGCAGAGCCATGGGTCTGATGTGGGAGGACCTTCTTGCTAGCACTCCATCACCTTGCTTCACCCACATCCTCACTACGCCACATCCTTTTCACCAGGGTCTGAGAAAGGCTTCTTGTGGCCCGGGGTGTGCAGGCGGGACACCCCGTGATTGGTCTCCATCCTGCCCCTCCAGTCCGTCCTTCATACTGCAGCCAGAGAGCTTGCTCAGAAGTCACAAAAATGGTCCATTTTTGTGCAAGGGGAGCTAAGAATGTGTTTTTATACTTTTAAAGATTTGTAAAGAATAAGAAGGAGAATGAAAGGAAGAGGAAACAAAATATTATTATTAGTGACAGAGTCTGCATGGGGCTTGCAAAGCCTAAAATATTTACTATCTGGACCTTTAGAGAAAAAAACATTTGCCAACCACTGGACTAGAACACGAATGGCATCTACAAAGGCTCAATAAATATCTGAATGAAAGAATGAATATTTTAAAACAGCTTTAAATGACTTCCAACCTCAGGGAGACATTCAAATGCCTTCTCTCACGGCACTTACAACATTTAATTTTGCTTACGTATCTGTCTTTTCTACCAGACTGTGAGGTGACTTCCCACATGGTGTTCCCATGGTGGGAACACCTTTTGCATTTCCCGGGGACCTAGAACAATGTCAGGCACACAGTAGGTGCTTAATAAGCATTGAATGAATAACTGTGTCTGTCTTGTTCACTCAGCACAGAGGCTCAATGAACACTTGTGGCGTGAATGAACAAAGGATGAATGGAGACATCTAGAAACTCTTCCTGCCCTACACTGCTCAGGCCTCCTCCTGAGAACACACAGTGCTGAGTTACTGGCAGGCACCTGTCTATCTTATGAGCAACCAAAGACTACTTCTTGCCTGTAAGAAGGGACAGAGACTTTGGATAAGTCAAGGTCCACTTAAGCCAGGTTACTCTGTCCAAAAAGTTCAATTGTTGCTACCCGGTTTTAACAACTGATGGTGCCCCAGTTGTACCACATACAGTTTCCAGGATTCTGATCAATGGGCTGATCTATTCATTTCTGTACCAGCTCTCCTAACCAGGCTGCCAACTGATTTGGGCTAACTATGAGCAGGGACAGGATCAGTTCCCAGGGAACTGGGGGACTCACTGCGAACAAGACATGAAGCCAGGAAATGAGGAGGGCAGGGAACAGGGCTGAGGACTCTAGGCTGGCACGAGCACATCAGGTGCTGGCACAGGGCTCAGGGCTGGCACTTCTTCCAAGACTTGCTCAGGGGCCAGGTCTGAGCCTTACATATCCTTCCTGTTCTTCTATGACAGTAGCTTTTATTTCTATTTATTTACTTTTTATAAGAATGTGTTAGCACTGTTTCTTTTTTAAAGAATATTTATTTATTTATTTATTTATTTTGTTGAGCCAGGTCTTAGTTGTGGCAGGCGGCCTCCTTAGTTGTGGCTCGCGGACTCCTTAGTTGCAGTTTGCTGGCTCCGTAGTTGTGGCATGCAAACTCTTAGTTGCGGCATGCATGTGGGATCTAGTTCCCTGACCAGGGATCGAACCCAGGCCACCTGCATTGGGAGGGCGGAGTCTTAACCACTGAGCCACCAGGGAAGTCCAACAGTAGCTTTTAGACTAGTTTCCTGCCATTAAGTGGCTCAGGAAAGAGTGCATGGAGTTGCTTTTTCAGGACCAGTTCTTCCAGGGCAGGTTGCCTTCATTTTATCCAGAGCACTCAACTTATCAAAACACCATTCATTTATTCTACTAGGAAGTCTCAAACTAGGCTACATAGACCATTTAGGTGTTAGGTGGAGACATCTACTGGTGGAGTGTGATACTGCAACCAGGCTCTATAATGCATAGTAATTGCAGTACCTAAAAGTTGATGCAGATAGAACTAAGTTCTAGGAGCTACAAGTGTGAAATCAAAGTATTCCTAGATGAGAAATGTCATTCTTGTGGTCCAGCAGGGAATAAGAGGGAAGGAAAAGGCCAGGAGAAAGGAGGAGCTTTGACAGTGGAAGGGTGATTTTATCATTAAGGAAGTGCTATGAAATATTCATGGGACTTCCCTGGTGGTCCAGTGGTTAAAACTCCGCACTTCCACTGCCGGGGTCTCAGGTTCAATCACTGGTCGGGGAAATAAGATCCCGCATTCCATGCAGCGTGGCCAAAAAACAAAAACAAAAAACCCCCAAAGAAACATAAAATATTTGCCAAAGGTAAAGTGCCTCATCTACCACAGAATTTTTAAAATGATGAGTAATGGTAAAAGAGGGCTTTCTTCCTAGAAATTCACTATACTGCCAGTCTTGCTGAAAGAGCCAGTAAACAAGAGAATATTTCAATAAGTAAAGGGTAGAAAAATCAGGAAGAAAAGGTGCTCCTTAAATAATCACGTGATCTGTGAAATTTTGGTGGGAAGATTTTTTTCCTGCAGAATGAGCAGAATTTGAGACCACATTAGCCAAAGTCTGCAGGAACCAGCCAGGCAGTCAGCCACCAGAGGGAAATTCTCAAGAGAGATAAGCCTTCTTCAACTCAGAATTCTCACACAGAAATTTCAGGGCTTGGGCTGTCAACCTTAAATCCTTTTTCAATTTAATCAAGGAGGCTTGTTCTAACATAAAGGGAGTTTTCAAAGGTCAGATAAAAAAATAAGCCAAGTCCCAGCATGGGTTCTTAGTCTGAATGAAGAAAGATGCTATTTTCCACCCAGTTGAACTATAAATAAATCCATCCCCCATCATTGCAGGTGAATGATGTAACAGTGGTCACCACAAATTAGAGCTTCTCTCTTTTCCAGACCAGTCCCCTCATCAAGCCTGTCCTGACTGAATACTTTTGTTTTCACAAACCAGAGCTGTCTGTTTCCTCTCTCCCTCCCACCCGTCCCCTCCGGGAAAGTCTCCGCACACTCAAAGCCAGAAACTCTGTGACCAGACGAAGACTGTCTGCTTCTCTTCTCCTCTCTGCTCTTTTCTAAGAAACATATCATTATCCTCAGGGCTCAAGGGCTATTTGTAGCTTTAGCAGGATGCCACGGCTCCGGCCAGTACCTATTAAGCTAGAAAGCAGAGCTGTAAACAGACTGGTTGGGAAAAGACCGGAGTTCACTCCAGATGCCATACCTTGAGGCGAAGAAATCCAATTCCTCTCCACTCTTCCTTGCAGGAATGGCCTTGGGGCCCATAAAGCTGACCACAGGCCTTGTACCCAGGAAGCAGTAAAGGGACCAGAGTTGTTGAATTTGGAATTGTTACTGATGCTGGACAAGAACACCTGTGTGTTCTGAATTAATAGCAGTAGCATAAAAACAGCACAAACATGTGTCTCTTTCAACATGCCAGGCACTGTTCTAAGTGCTTTATACATATTATTATGAATCCTATAATACTCCTACAAGGTAGATTACTATCCTTATGCCCATTTTACAGATGATGAAACTGAGGCCCATGAGAGAAGGCATCCTTTCCCACTTTTGGAATCTCTGCTTGGTCTCCTCTCCACCCATCCTTATCAACCCCCTCAAACTTCCTGGAGTTCTAGATAAAGAATTTAGAATTACAGAAAGCTCTGAAGACCACATTGGCTCCAGATGTGGTATGGGCTAGGGCCTTTGCAGATGTGCAGGATGTTCTTGGGTTGCAGGAGGACAAAGCTGGGCGACTGTGAATCTAAGCTTATCAACCCCAGGCCTGTGAGAACTCAAATCTTTCCTCTGGGCATATTCAACTTCTCACCTTCTCTTTTTTTGACATAAGGGTCCTGCTGTCCAGGGAATGGAAAGGGTGTTAGGACGGAAGAGAATTGACTGTGGGGAGAGTGAAGTGAGTATGAGAGCTGCCTGCAAGAGCAGCTGTCACCGCCCAGATCAGTGGCTGATCGAAGGAAGCACAGAGCCAGGCCTGGTGCCGAGGCTGGCGAATGGATCAGGCCCAAATCGACTGTATGCTTGCACCTCCCAGCCTGCACGCCGTCCCCTCAGCCCCGAATGTCCTTTGGCATCCATCCATCCATCCATCCATCCATCCATCCATCCACATCACTGTATCCCCCATGCAGTGCCCAGGGCCTGGACATCGCTCAGTAGGGGTATGCTAAACATCGAATGAGTAGGAGAAAATGGAAAATATTCTTACCAGGTTTCTTTTTCCCAACATGTTCCCTGTAGAGGAAAGAATAGGGGTGGGAAAGAGTAATGAGTCAGTATCTTTTCTGTATTGTTATGAGTTATTCCGTTAGGAAACTGAGATTTTCCATCCCACAACATCTCCAGTTAATGAGTGTAAAATCCAAGCCAGTCCCAGGGACCTAGACTCTTTAAAAAAAAAAGAATTCCTTTTAATTTTCTCCCTTTGCCTGATAAGTGCTCTGGTGCCCTGGGGACCAGCATCTCCACTCTATTTGTAGAGTAGGGGGCTCTGGGGAGGAGCTGATAGGCAGGGGGTAGAGGTGGGTATGCAGTCTGAAAACAGGAGTTAGGACCTCACACTGCACTGAGGCTGACGCCCACCTCATCAGGCATGGTGGAGGCCTTGCCCCACTTATGAGCAGTGCCCTGAGCTGTACAACTGGAGCAGAAAGTGCTCGGTGGTGAGTGGAATACACTAAAACCGGGGAGACATCTGGCTAGCAGTGAACCCAGCACATCTCCCTCACGGTGACACAGAGGACACTATTATGGGCTAGAATCCATACAGAATGAGTAATCGCTCCCATACACGTGTCAACCACGTCAGAGTTTATACACACAACTGCATTATGAACAAAATGTTACAAATCAGGTTTTACAACATACTTTTAAGTAAATTATCCCATTAGTAAAAAGCTTTCGGATGTTATAAAAAGTAAAGGGAGGTGATAGGATGGCTGGGTTGAGATAGATATTGTGGCAGCAGTAACATTAGCTAATACTACAAAATTCCTAATAAATGTTATTACCCTGTGCTAGGACCCTGCTAGGCACTTTTAGTTCACTCATTTAATACTCATAATAACCACAGGAAATAAGTACTCTCTTGGTGCCCATTTTACAGATGAGGAAAATGAGGCACAGAGAAGTTAAGTAACTTGCCCGAGGTCACACAGCTTGCGAGAAGCACAGCCAAGGTCTGAACCCAGGTCTATCTCCATTTTAAAAAATTGAAATATAATTCACATACCATAAATTTCATCCTTTTAAAGTGTAGAATGAACTGTTTTTTAGTATATTCACAAAGTTGTGCAACCACTGCCATCAGCAAATTCCAGAAAATTTTCATCACTCTCAAAAGAAACCCTGTACCCCTTAGCAGTTCCTCTCCATTTCTATTCCTCCCAGCCCTTGACAACTATTAATATGCTTGCTATCTCTAAGGATTTGTCTATTCTGGACATTTAATATGAATGGAACCATATAATAGGTGGCTTCTTGTGACTGGTTTCTTTCATGTTTTCAAGGGTCATCCATGTTGTAGCACGTATCAGTGTTCATTCCATTTTATGGCTGAATAATATCCCACTGTGTGGATAAACCACGCTTTATCTGTTCATTAGCCAATGGACATTTGGGTTGTTTCCACTTTTTGGCTATTATGAATAATGCTTTTATGAACTTTGTACACAAGTTTTTGTATGGACATATATTTTTATTTCTCTTGATTATAGATGTAGGAATGGAATTGTTAGGTAATATGGTAACTCTAGGCTTAACTTTTTTTTTTTTTTGATGTGGACCATTTTAAAAGTCTTTATTGAATTTGTTACAATATTACTTCTGCTTTAATGTTTTGGCTTCTTGGCCCCAAGGCACATGGGATCTTAGCTCCCGACCAGGGATCGAACCTGCATCCCCCGCATTGGAAGGTCAAGTCCTAACCACTGGACTGCCAGGGAAGTCCCTAGGCTTAACTTTCTGAGGAATTGCCAGGCTGTCTTCCACAGTAGCTGCACCATTGTAGACTCCCACCAGCAACATTGGGAGGTTCCAGTTCCTGCACATCCTCAACACTTGTTGCTATCTATCTTTTTGATTCTACCCACACTAGTGGGTATGAAGTGGTATCTCACTGTGGTTGGAACTTGCATTTCCTGATGGCTAAGGACGCTACGCTGAGCATCTTTTCATATGCTTCTTGGCCATTTTTGTATTTTCTTTGAAGAAATGTCTATTCAGTGTCTGATTTTAAAGTCTGGGTTTTTAACCACCATGTAATAGTGCTTTCGGTGTAACCTCGAAAGTGGGGGAGCAGGGAGCTAAGCCAAGCCCCGGAGCTTGGGGCTGCCCTCCTGTGTGTCTGGAAGGAGGGGATGGGCTCGGCCAGTCAGTAGTGATGTCCTCTGGCCAGCCATTACCCAGTGACGCTCAGTGTCACTCCCCTGTGCAGGGGAGAGGGAGGGTGACAGTGGAATATCCCAGCTCACATTTCCTGCCACTCACTGTGGACAGCGTCCTGGTCAGAATGCTGTACCTGGACTGGCCCGCAGAATCCTCACATCAACCCTTGAGGGTCACTCCATTTCGCACGTGGAGACACTGAGGGCCAGAGAGGTGAGGCATCTCTCCCAGGACTGGAACCCGGGAAGCCTGGCTGGAGCCCACTCTCCTGACCACACCCTGGACTATCCTGTGGGGGAAGTTGCCTCTTAGCTGCTAGCTCCAGGACACACCAGCAAAGGTCTCTTAAGTGTGCTTCCATGTAAAGCCCTCTTCCCTCGTCGCCATCCAGGCTGCGGCCTGAGCCATGGTCTGGGATACCTGAAATCCCAGCTCCCACACTACCGCGTACCCCTGCCAGTTGTCTCGCTGTCCTAGCTGGAGCACGGGGGGTGAGGGGCAGCTGGGGGCTCTCGGTTTCAAGCAGCAGCTTGTGTGGGATCAAGCAGGCACGTTACTTTCTGTGCGACACGCTCAGGGTGATCTCAAGTTTACCCAGGAATGGTAGCGAAAATGGTGCTCCTCTAAGGGCACCATTCACTTCTTTCCTTAGAAACTGCTGGGAAAGACTCCCAGTCTCCATCACAAGCCCTAACTCAGGTCTGAGCATCAGAATCCTGACCAAGGGACCAACCTCACGGAGCACCTGCCCTCACCATTCATTACTGCCTAAACAACCGAGGCCCAGCTGAAGCTGCCTCCTGTGGCCCCAAAGCCACCCTTGGGGTTCTCAGCACCCTCCTTCCCTCCCTCCCTCCCTCCCTTCCCCCCTCCCTTCCTCCCTCTCTCCTTCCTTCCCTCCTTCCCTCCCTCCCTTTTCCTTCAAAGTCTGGCTTAAGGACAGGAAGGCATCACTAGGTAAGCACCTGCCATGTGCCTGACACTATCACTACCCTTTATGAGCAGGATATTGCCTAACCAAGATGAGAGCAAGGTTAGCCATGGCCACTTTACTGATGAGGAAAGAGAAGCTCAGAGAAGTCAAGTCACTTGTCCAAGGTCACACAGAGGGGAACAGACAAAGAGATTGAAAACTTCCCTTTCCTTCCAGGAAGGCTCTTGGAACTAAATACATCTATTTCAGCAGGATGCTGGTTAGCTTATCTCAGCTGTTACTTTGTGCTTTCTTGGGGTACAGTCTAGGCTGTGTTTTGTATTTTTAGTGGATGTTCTATTTGTGCGTGTGTTTGTGTGCGCGCAGGCCACACGTATCCACATGTTCACATGGCCTTTCCCACCAGTATAGAAGCCCCTCTGAGGGCAGGTGCTGTTTTTCTCTTGTATTATTCCTGAAGGAAGAAAGGGAAGTGATCATTAAACACTATAGATTGTGGTCTTTTTTGTTTTTAAATAAATGGAGCAATAAGATTTCTTCTAGCCGGTCAAAAGGTTCTAACCAGAGGAAAAAACTTTAGATTCTCACCACATGCCAAATGTTGAAATGAATTCTAATCGATTTAATGAGTAAATATTAAAAGAAAACCCAAAGCATAAATCAACTAGAAAACAATTAAGGGAACTATCTTGTGTCTGAATGGTGACTGTCCTTCTTAGACTGAAAGCAAATGAAAGAAACCACAACTAAAAAATTGGTCACCGGATTTGACTTCACAAAAATATAAAACTTATATACATCATAAAATCCAGGAGCAAGATATAAATGCACAATAAAAGGGACAAATATTTACCACAGATACGGAAAAGGCTAATTCCTTACTATATAAACAGCCTGTACAAATCAATAATAAAACTAGCTCAAAAAATGTCCACTGGCCCCCAAGACCCCAAAGGCAGGAACTAGGCTTGTTTTTCTGGACTTTCAGTGTGGGTGGCAGTTGTGGGAAATGTTTGGGGAGTTAACACACTTGAATGGTTGACCCTGTCTTTGCTGGTTTTTGCCCAGAGATGTGGGGGAAGGGAGAGCCATTTGGAAGGCCTGAGATGAAAGATTCTGGTCCTCCCATATGAGAACAAGCATCTCCACATGGTACCCGCTTCTTCCAGTGATGTACAACAATCAAACGGACCAATTAGCTTCTCTCTTACCATCTCATAAAAGATCGCAGAACCCAAGCATCTTGGCCCTGGCAGCCAAGGAGATGTGAAAACTGTGTACCTACTATGTGTCAGGCACTGTGCTCAGCACTTCACACACATAAGATTCAAGCCTCACAGTGATTGTGGGTCCCACATCCATGGATTCAACCAACCTCAGATTGAAAATGTTCAGGAAAAAAATTCCAGAAAGTTCCAAAAAACACAACTTAAATTTGCTGTGTGCCTGGCAACTATTTATAGAGCATTTATATTGTATCAGGTATTATAAGTAATGTAGAGATGATTTAAAGTATATGGGAGGATGTGCGTAGGTTATATGCAAACACTATGCCATTTTATATAAGGGACTTGAGCATCCGTGGATTTTGGTATCCATGGGGGGCCCTGGAACCAATCCCCCTGCTAGTAATGAGGGATGACTGTACTATTATTCCCATTGAAGAAGTGAGGAAATGGATTTACCTTAAAAGTATAAGAACAAAACTCTAATTCCAGGAAACTGGGGAACAGGTCTATCTTTTGAATTATCAAGCATAATACCCAGGGGGGCTCACCACGATTTCAGCCCCCAAACTCCAGAAAACTAGCTGCTGAGCATGTCCTAATTTCCCCACCATTATTTCATTTCAGTCTCCCAATAACCCCATAATGTGGGTGGGGCAGGTGACGTGGTCTCATTTCACAGATGAAGTAAGCGAGGCAGAAGGGGAGGGGAGGGGATTGCTCTGCCCGGGTGGAACAGCTGGCTGCCTGGCCAGCAGACTGGAAGCTCCCTGTGGGCACAGATTGCATCTTTCATGTCATCCCTTTGTCCCCCCGTGCCCAGCCCGTGGGCCTGGCATTCAGCAGGTCCTTGATACTTATTTCCTGAACGGATGAACAATGCTGGTGCTCCAGACCGGGAACAGCACGGGGTCTAGAACTCCCAGTCCTCTGTTCCTTCTACAAGCCCAAGGCAGCCAGCAAGTGGGGAACGTCGGGCTGTGGCCACCAGAGAGCATGACAAAGCTCCCAAACAGCCTCCCTGACATGCCGGCTCCTCTGGAGGGCTGGCTCCCACCCTATGTTCCCCAGTGTCCCTCCTTCCTGCACGAAGGTGCCCGGACTCTTCTCAAGCACAGCGGGCTGCCCCCGGCCTGGCTCTCTCCCATCTCTGTCGATAAGTTGGGCTGATGCCTGCTCGGAGCTGGGGACCCACTCACCACCCTTGCCAGGCAGGAGGCCAAAGACCTCTGAGCATTAACATTCAGAAGGGGCTCCTGGGCGGCGGTTCTTAACCTCAAGTCCCTGAATGGAATTTGGCACAATTGAGGACCTCCTGAAACAGGGGGCATTTTTCTCGGGAGAAGGAAGAAAGCTTTTATTGGATTCTCCAAATGGTCCACGATCCTCCCCAAGGTTAAGATCTCTGGGAGGCTGAGACGAGGTAGAAGAAAACCTAGATGTCACCACGAGACAGGAGACAGGCGCAGGGGTGAGAAGCAGCCTGCCCAGAACCACTCGGATTAAAAGTGGCCAAGCAACCTTCCTTGTGAAAGCCCATCAACTGGACGTCTTGAACAACTCTGGGAGTAAAAACAGCTACAGGTGGGTATCCAGAGAGGGAAAAATACCACGGGCCACCACTTTCTGAGCAGTTGGCAGGTTCCTGGAATTTTTACTTGTGGCAGCCATTCCATCATCACTGTAATCGTAAGGCTCACTGCTATTCCCATTTCACAAGGAGTGAAATCGAGGCCCAAGGCTACACAGTCCATGAGTGGTAGAGGCGAGATTTGAACCTGGATGTACCCAAATGCAAACCCAGACTCACCCAGACTCTGTCTCTTAAGCCCAGTTGTCCCTTCTGTGGGAGGCACACACACAGAGCTTACGAGAAGACTCAGGCAGACCTGGGGAGGATCCACCTCGCCTCTTCCAACCTGTGTGACCCTGGGCAAGTCTCTTTCCTTATTCTGAACCTCAACTTCCTCATCTGTAAAATGGGAACGGCAGCTCCTACCTGGCAGTTTTGTGATAGAATGAAGTAGAAACTGAATACGTTAAGCTCCATATTCTTTGATTCACTTCACCTAGAAATTAGAATCAAAGCCAGGGGCTACCAGCCTGAGTTAGCAGTTTAACCCTGACTGCCTGGGAGCACTATAGACAACAGTCCCTTGAGAATATATCACCATGTCTTGTTATGTCCATAAAAAAAGCTGGGGACTGTTTACCAGGCACAAATGCTAAAGACACCAAGAACAGAAATATTAGCCAGGATGGGCTGCAGGCCCATTAGCAGATTTACACTTATTCTGTATCTTTTCAAAAAAAATTCATGTGTTGGCAAGACGTTCCCTTGTGATGTTTTGATTCAAAAGATTTACTGTGGTCCCTTATGGAATGTCATTCCCATGCTTCTGTGTGCTGGCTCTGAGAAGCTGTATTCACTTACTTCATGCTTGTCACAGGAAATGGTATTTATTGCAATATGTTGACTGTAGAAAGTTTCATCTGTGTGGTAGTTAAACCATTAGTCCTGAGCGATCAGCTCACCCTCTGTGATCTCTGAACTTGATTCTGCATGTAGCTGCGTGTATATATATAAATGGCCTGATTTCATGTGTTAAAGCTCTTTGCTGCTTTCTCCTTACAGGTCTATTTAAAAAGTAAGCTTTGTGAGTTCACCAGATTCACTTCTAGAAAGCAACGTGAGATTTTCCTAGCTCAACCTACATAAAGTGCTTAGCACGTGAACGTTGAACCGATGTAAGTCTGGGTCATTACTGCTGTCCTGGGCAGTGAGTTACACTCAGAACTAAGCGGACCAGTTCACACTTCTCCCGTAACAGCGCCTGGCTGGCACTTCTCGGCCCTACCTGATGGGGCCCCAGTGGACCCCTAACCCTGCCAGCTCTTGCTCCTGTGACTCAGGACAGCCCAGCACCTGTGGTCTGTGTCCTCCTCCCCCACTGTGATTTTTCCATTAGACAGATCCTTTCTTTCTGCAGACGTATATGATGACTTTCCCCGAAAAGGTCTTTTAAAAAAGCATCATGCATCAGTCAGTGTTTCACGCTGGCACGGCTGTTGGTGCCATCAACTCTTGGTGTGTAAAGGCCAGCAGGCGGGTGGTATTGAGATTCTGGGCGATGTGCATTGGGGGACTGGGGAGATGCACTGCCTGGCATCTGGGAGCGCAGCCTGTCCGCTGAGGGGAGAACTGAGATCAAACCCTGGCCCCGTCATTCACTAGCGATGGGACCTTGAGCAGGTCTCAGTCAGTCACGCACTCACATCCCTGATGGTCCTGGGCACATCTACCTTTGAGGACAAGGCACACAGTCTCTGCCTCGAGGGCTCACCGTCTCCCCTGTTCAGGTATGGTGGGTAAACACAGGGCATTAGGGAATTCAGTAGTGCACTCAGCCAGCTTCCTTCACCTGTAAAACTCAGCTATGGCTACCTGCAGTCACTACAAAGGCTACATGAAGTGAGGCCCAGGAGGGGCTCCACTGATGTAGTCTAATTTAATTTTTACTTAGCTATCCTCCCATTCCTCCTGGGGCTGGCCGGCCCAGCAGGAAGGAGGGCTGTGAGAGTATGCTCTAAGGAGATCCACAAACCGACTTACTCTTTGGGGGGATTCAGGTCCTCAGGTCTTGTTTCAAAGAACTGCAGCACCTCATCACACTGAGAGATGTAGGGGGGCAGCTGGATCAGGGCCTGGAGAAGAGACACACAGGTGAGCCCAGAGGAAGGGAAGGGGTGTCAGGAATGCCGTTAAGTCAGGAGTCCTCAGACTTGGGCAGGCATCAGGATCACCTGGGGGGCTGGGCCCTACTCCCAGAGTTTCAGATTCAGTAGGTCTGGCGTGGGGCCTGAGAATGTGCATTTCTAGCAAGTTCCCTGGTGATGTTGCCACTGCTGGTTTGGGGACCACACACACACACACAGTATATATACACACATATATATTACAGGCATATCTGGACAAATAATATGTACATATTTAGACAAAGCAATAAATTGTGAACAAGGTCCTACTGTACAGCACAGGGAACTATATTCAACATCTTATAATAAACCATAATGGAAAAGAGTATGAAAAAGAATATATATATGTATAACTGAATCACTTTGCTGTACAACAGAAACTAATATAAAATTGTAAATCAACTACACTTTAAAAATAAAAATAAAATTGTGAACTTCATTGTTCTTCTACATCACCATCTCTACTGGATACTGGTGTCTAATAGATAGAAATCTCATGTTTTATTCAACTAGCTGCTTACCGGTGAACATTTAGGTTATTTCCAACATGTCTGCATGTCCCAACTCATGGATCTGTTTTTTTTTTTTTGCGGTACGCGGGCCTCTCACCGTTGTGGCCTCTCCCGTTGCGGAGCACAGGCTCCGGACACGCAGGCCCAGCAGCCATGGCTCAGGGGCCCAGCCGCTCCGCGGCATGTGGGATCTTCCTGGACCAGGGCACGAACCCGCGTCCCCTGCATTGGCATACGGACTCCCAACCACTGCGCCACCAGGGAAGCCCCCGGTCTTCACCATTTTTAAGTGTACAATTCAGTGGCATTAAGTATGTTCACACTGTTGTGGAACCATCACCACTGCCCATCCATCCAAGAACTCTTTTCATCTTGTAAGACTGAAACCCTGTACCCATCAAACAACAACCTTCCACTCCCCCTCCCCAGCCCCTGGCAACCACCATTCCACTTTCTGTGTGTATGAATTTGCCTACTCCAGGTACCTCATATAAGTGCAATCATACAGTATTTACCCTCTAAGTGACTGGTTGATTCACTTAGCATTATGTCCTCAAGGTTCATCCACATTGTAGCATGTGTCAGAATGTCTTTCCTTTTCAAGGCTGAATAGCATTCCATCCCATGTATACAACACATTTTGGTTATTCATTCACCCCTTGGTAGCCACTTGGGTTGCTGACCTGACATGACCTTTGAGTCAGGCTCTGACTTTAAGCCACTTCCCCTCTCCTGATGTATGACCTGGCTCAAAACTAAAGTGGGGAAATCTGTAAGGCAAGTGGACATGTTTTATTAGGGTGCCTTCCCTGGTCACTGTCTACTTTCTATGCTGGATAAAGATAGGGTGAAGGATGCTGACCTAAGGGCCTGGTATTTGTGGCTCATTGATTTTTTTTTATTAGCCTTGAAGTATCTCGTGCTCTGTAGCAAATCCCCAGGGACCAGCCTTTTCCAGGCCAGAGGCAGAGAGCCCAAGAGGGAGAGAGTGGATACATCCCACTTCCCATTTCTGACCCCCTTCTCTTTCTGGTTTGGAGCAGCGAGTACTCATTTTCCTGCTGTCTTGGGGCTCCCTGTGGGTGGCTCTTTCCTCTGAAATCCTGCAGCTCTTGCAGTTGGAACCACATAATGAAGGGGCTGATTATATGCTGGACTGTGGTGTGTCCTGGCTGCTTCGTGGGCAGAAATCTTGTGGCTCCCCCGAGACTGCAAACACAACATTCCCTTATGTTGGCTCAGCACTTGATGGCTCCCAAAATGTGTTCGTCTGCATCATGTCATGTCATCCTGAAAGGGCTGCCCCACTTTAGAGACGGTGAAACAGAGGTTCTGGGGAAGTGACTAGGACTTGAGCCCCCCAGCTTCTCTACCCCAAATCCTGAGGATTTCCTCCTGCACCTTCCCACATGCCTTGACAGTGCTGGGAGGACGCTGATGCCTGCTTGAAAGTATCTGCTGGATAAATGATGTGAGGAAGAGGCCTGGCCGTGGCCACGTGGCCCTGGGTAAGCCCTGAGGTGGCCATGGTTTCTGCCTACAGGGAGCCTCTCTGCTGAAATGGGCAGAGACCCCGAATGGACCAGTGCAGAAGGGACAACGAGGCCCATGGAAACCTCCCGACACTGCCAAGTTCTCTTTAGGTTTTGAGCAAATCCTAGGAGGTAAAAGCCAAACCAAACCCCTAAAGCATAATACAAAGCCAAGCTACTCATAAAAGGCAGCACTGAATGCTTTGATATTTGCCCCTTTCATTTTGGAACGACAGGCTAACAGCAAAAACATGACCTGGGGCACAGCAATAGTTCTGCTTCTGAAATACCCCAGAATTGTCTCGTGTTTGGTCAGTATGACAAAGAACTGCAGTTCCAAGAAAACTCTGGTTCTGTTCCACATGGAATCCTGGCCCTTTGGACAGATGTGGCTGCTCGATGCAGAGGCAAGAGGAGAGGTGAGGAGGGCAAGTCCTGCTTGCCTGTGTAATACTGAAAGATCCGGCTCCTGGTTCTGGCTCTAGCCACGTCCTATGACCTCTGAGCCTCAGTCTGCTCATCTGTAAAATGGAAATAACTAACACCCATCCTGGAGGGTTGTGCTACAGAACAAGTGAGCAAGTGGCTGTAAGGTTTCCATCATATACTAGCTGCATGATAAACATTCAGTTAACCCTCTGGCTCTCTGGACTGTACCAAGTACAATAGTGTGCTGCGGGACTCCCCTGGTGGCGCAGTTAAGAATCCACCTGCCGATGCAGGGGACACGGGTTCAAGCCCTGGTCTGGGAAGATCCCAAATGCTCCGGAGCAACTAAGCCCGTGTGCCACAACTGCTGAGCCCGTGCGCCTAGAGCCTGTGCTCTGCAACAAGAGAAGCCACCGCAGTGAGAAGCCGCGCACTGCAACAAAGTAGCCCTCACTGACCGCAACTAGAGAACAACGCAACAACGAAGACTCAGCACAGCCAAAAATAAATAAATAAATATTATATATATATATATATATATATATATATATAAAATATTTATTTATTTATTTACTTAAAAAATAGTGTCCTGCTTCCAGGGACGATTTTAGAGTCAGCAAGGTGATTCAGTTCAATCACAACGCCTCGGCTAGAGAGAGAGAGTTTGTGTCTTCAACAAAATTTTAAGTGCATAGCACAGTACTGCTGGCTATTGTACAGCAGACCTCTAGAGCTGATTCCTTCTTGCTTGACTGAAACTTCATGCCTGTTGATTAGTAACTCCTCATTTTTCCCTCCCCCCAGCCCCTGGCAACCACCATATCACTCTCTGATTCTATGAATTTGACTATTTTAGATAACTCATGTAAGTGGAATCATACAGTATTTGATCTTTCTGTGACTGGCTTATTTCACTTAGCATAATGTCCTTAAGGTTTATCCATGTTGTTGCGTATTGCCGAATTTCTTCTTTTTAAAGGCTGAATAGTATGCTATTGTATGTACAGGCCACATTTAGGTTGATTCTACATCTTGGCTATTGTAAATAGTGCTGCAATGAACATGGGAGTGCTAATATCTCTTCCAAATCCTGATTTCAATTCCTTTGGACAAATATCCAGGAATAGGATTGCTTGACTATATGGTAGTTCTATTTTTAATTTTTTGAGGAACCTGCATACTGTTTTTCATAGTGGCTGCATTTTACATTCCCACAAACAGTGTGCAAGACTTCCAGTTTCTCTGTATCCTCACCAACACTTGTTGTCTTGTTTTGCTTTTTTTTACATCTTTATTGGAGTATAATTGCTTTACAACATTGTATTAGTTTCTGCTGTATAACAAAGTGAATCGGTTATATGGATACATATATCCCCATATCCCCTCCCTCTTGCGTCTCCCTCCCTCCCAACCTCCCTATCCCACCCCTCTAGGTGGTCACAAAGCACCGAGCTGATCTCCCTGTGCTATGTGGCTGCTTCCCGCTAGCTACTTATTTTACATTTGGTAGTGTGTATATGTCCATGCCACTCTCTTGCTTCGTCCCAGCTTACCCTTCTCTCCCACCCCATGTCCTCAAGTCCATTCTCTACGTCTGAGTCTTTATTCCTGTCCTGCCCCTAGGTGCATCAGAACCACTTTTTTTTAGATTCCATATATATGTGTTAGCGTACGGTATTTGTTTTTCTCTTTCTGACTTACTTCATGTTATTGTTTTTGACACTAGCCATCCCTACAGATGTGAGGTGATATCATATTGTGGTTTTGATTTGCATTCCCTGATGAGTAGAGACACTGAGCAACTTTTCATATACCTGTTGGTCATCTGTGTATCTTCTCTGGAGAAATGTCTATTCAAGCCTTTGGCCCATTTAAAAATTGGGTTATTAGCTCTTTTTGCTATTGAGATGTATAAGTTCCTTACATATTGATAGATTGGGGATTAACCCCTTATCAGATATGTGATTTGCAAATATTTGCTCCCATTTTGTAGTTTGCCTTTTCACTCTATAGATTATTTATTTTGCTGTGCAGGAGCTTTTTAGTTTGATGTATTCCCACTTCTTTATTTTTGTTTTTGTTGCCTATGATTTTCGTGTCATATCCATGAGATCATTGCCAAGAGCTCCGAAATAAATCCATGCATATGGTTAACTGATCCTCAACAAAGGTGCCAAGAATACCACGGCAGGGAGAGGACAGCTTCTTCAACAAATGGTGCTGGAAAAACTGGATATCCATATGCAAAAGAATGAAATTGGGCCCTTATCTTATACCATACACAAAAATCAACTCAAAATGGATTAAAGCCTTAAACATAAGACCTGAGACTACTTTAAAATAAAGACTATTAGAAGAGACAAAGAAGGACACTACATAATGATAAAGGGATCGATCCAAGAAGAAGATATAACAATTGTAAATATTTATGCACCCAACATAGGAGCACCTCACTACATAAGGCAAATACTAACAGCCATAAAAGGGGAAATCGACAGTAACACAATCATAGTAGGGGACTTTAACACCCCACTTTCACCAATGGACAGATCATCCAAAATGAAAATAAATAAGGAAACACAAGCTTTAAATGATACATTAAACAAGATGGACTTAATTGATATTTATAGGACATTCCATCCAAAAACAACAGAATACACATTTTTCTCAAGTGCTCATGGAACATTCTCCAGGATAGATCATATCTTGGGTCACAAATCAAGCCTTGGTAAATTTAAGAAAATTGAAATTGTATCAAGTATCTTTTCCGACCACAATGCTATGAGACTAGACATCAATTACAGGAAAAGATCTGTAAAAAATACAAACACATGGAGGCTAAACAATACACTACTCAATAACGAAGTGATCACTGAAGAAATCAAAGAGGAAATTAAAAAATACCTAGGAACAAATGACAATGGAGACACGACGACCCAAAACCTATGGGACGCAGCAAAAGCAGTTCTAAGGGGGAAGTTTATAGCAATACAATCCCACCTTAAGAAACAGGAAACATCTCGAGTAAACAACCTGACCCTGCACCTAAAGCAATTAGAGAAAGAAGAACAAAAAACCCCCAAAGCTAGCAGAAGGAAAGAAATCATAAAGATCAGATCAGAAATAAATGAAAAAGAAATGAAGGAAACGATAGCAAAGATCAATAAAACTAAAAGCTGGTTCTTTGAGAAGATAAACAAAATTGATAAACCATTAGCTAGACTCATCAAGAAAAAAAGGGAGAAGACTCAAATCAATAGAATTAGAAATGAAAAAGGAGAAGTAACAACTGACACTGCAGAAATACAAAAGATCATGAGAGATTACTACAAGCAACTCTATGCCAATAAAATGGACAACCTGGAAGAAATGGACAAATTCTTAGAAATGCACAACCTGCCAAGACTGAATCAGGAAGAAATAGAAAATATGAATAGACCAATCACAAGCACTGAAATTGAAACTGTGATTAAAAATCTTCCAACAAACAAAAGCCCAGGACCAGATGGCTTCACAGGCGAATTCTATCAAACATTTAGAGAAGAGCTAACACCCATCCTTCTCAAACTCTTCCAAACAATTTCAGAGGAAGGAACACTCCCAAACTCATTCTACGAGGCTACCATCACCTTGATACCAAAACCAGGCAAAGATGTCACAAAGAAAGAAAACTACAGGCCAATATCACTGATGAACATAGATGCAAAAATCCTCAACAAAATACTAGCAAACAGAATCCAGCAGCACATTAAAAGGATCATACACCATGATCAAGTGGGGTTTATTCCAGGAATGCAAGGATTCTTCAATATACGCAAATCAATCAATGTGATACACCATATTAACATATTGAAGAAGAAAAACCATATGATCATCTCAATAGATGCAGAGAAAGCTTTCGACAAAATTCAACACCCATTTATGATAAAAACCCTGCAGAAAGTAGGCATAGAGGGAACTTTCCTCAACATAATAAAGGCCATATATGACAAACCCACAGCCAACATTGTCCTCAATGGTGAAAAACTGAAACCATTTCCACTAAGATCAGGAACAAGACAAGGCTGCCCACTCTCACCACTCTTATTCAACCTGGTTTTGGAAGTTTTAGCCACAGCAATCAGAGAAGAAAAGGAAATAAAAGGAATACGAATTGGAAAAGAAGAAGTAAAGCTGTCACTGTTTGCAGATGACATGATACTATACATAGAGAATCCTAAAGATGCTACCAGAAAACTACTAGAGCTAATCAATGAATTTGGTAAAGTAGCAGGATACAGAATTAATGCACAGAAATCTCTGGCATTCCTGTACACTAATGATGAAAAATCTGAAAATGAAATCAAGAAAACACTCCCATTTACCATTGCAACAAAAAGAATAAAATATCTAGGAATAAACCTACCTAAGGAGACAAAAGACCTGTATGCAGAAAATTATAAGACCCTGATGAAAGAAATTAAAGATGATACAAATAGATGGAGAGATATACCATGCTCCTGGATTGGAAGAATCAATATTGTGAAAATGACTCTACTACCCAAAGCAATCTACAGATTCAATGCAATCCCTATCAAACTACCAATGGCATTTTTCACAGAACTTGAACAAAAAATTTCAAAATTTGTTTGGAAAAACAAAAGACCCCGAATAGCCAAAGCAATCTTGAGAACGAAAAATGGAGCTGGAGGAATCAGGCTCCCTGACTTCAGACTATACTACAAAGCTACAGTAATCAAGACAGTGTGGTACTGGCACAAAAACAGAAAGATAGATCAATGGAACAGGATAGAAAGCCCAGAGATAAACCCACGCACATATGGTCAACTTATCTTTGATAAAGGAGGCAGGAATGTACAGTGGAGAAAGGACAGCCTCTTCAATAAGTGGTGCTGGGAAAACTGGACAGGGACATGTAAAAGTATGAGATTAGATCATTCCCTAACACCATACACAAAAATAAGCTCAAAATGGATTAAAGACCTAAATGTAAGGCCAGAAACTTTCAAACTCTTAGAGGAAAACATAGGCAGAACACTCTATGACATAAATCACAGCAAGATCCTTTTGGACCCACCTCCTAGAGAAATGGAAATAAAAACAAAGATAAACAAATGGGACCTAATGAAACTTCAAAGCTTTTGCACAGCAAAGGAAACCATAAACAAGACCAAAAGACAACCCTCAGAATGGGAGAAAATATTTGCAAATGAAGCAACTGACAAAGGATTAATCTCCAAAATTTATAAACAGCTCATGCAGCTCAATAGCAAAAAAACAAACAACCCAATCCAAAAATGGGCAGAAGACTTAAATAGGCATTTCTCCAAAGAAGATATACAGACTGCCAACAAACACATGAAAGAATGCTCAACATCATTAATCATTAGAGAAATGCAAATCAAAACTACAATGAGATATCATCTCACACCAGTCAGAATGGCCATCATCAAGAAATCTAGAAACAATAAATGCTGGAGAGGGTGTGGAGAAAAGGGAACACTCTTGCACTGCTGGTGGGAATGTGAATTGGTACAGCCACTATGGAGAACAGTATGGAGGTTCCTTAAAAAACTAAAAATAGAACTACCATATGACCCAGCAATCCCACTACTAGGCATATACCCTGAGAAAACCATAATTCAAAAAGAGACATGTACCAAAATGTTCATTGCAGCTCTATTCACAATAGCCCGGAGCTGGAAACAACCTAAGTGTCCATCATCGGATGAATGGATAAAGAAGATGTGGCACATATATACAATGGAATATTACTCAGCCATAAAAAGAAACGAAACTGAGCTATTTGTAATGAGGTGGATAGACCTAGAGTCTGTTATACAGAGTGAAGTAAGTCAGAAAGAGAAAGACAAATACCATATGCTAACACATATATATGGAATTTAAAAAAAAATGTCATGAAGAACCTAGGGGTAAGACGGGAATAAAGACACAGACCTACTTGAGAATGGACTTGAGGATATGGGGAGGGGGAAGGGTAAGCTGTGACAAAGCGAAAGAGAGGCATGGACACATATACACTACCAAACGTAAGGTAGATAGCTAGTGGGAAGCAGCCGCATAGCACAGGGAGATCAGCTCGGTGCTTTGTGACCGCCTGGAGGGGTGGGGTGGGGAGGGTGGGAGGGAGGGAGATGCATGAGGGAAGGGATGTGGGAACAGATGTATATGTATGACTGATTCACTTTGTTATAAAGCAGAAACTAAAAAAAAAAAAAAAAAGACCTGAGACTATAAAATTCCTAGAAGAAAGAACTTCCCCAACTTGCTTCCCGCGAGCATGACCAGGCTCTGCAGAGCTTCCTCTGGTAGTAAGCAACAGAAGCTGGCTAGATTTAAAAACAGTTTTTGTTGCTGTTGCATCACTGTTTTTATTTTTACTTTTAGGGTACGTGATACCAGTTTTATATTATGGTTGTGATATAAAATTTTCTCTAAAATATATATTTTTAAAGAAGTTAAAAAAGTGAATTAATATAAAGAAAAATATTAATAATAATATAGGTAGTAGAATATGGTAAAAATCTTTAGGGGAGGTCTCAAGGGACTGGAGTCTGGTAAACACTACTGTTATACTGCCTATAGAGTTTACTTTAAAACCTTAGGGTTGGCCAAAATGTTTGTTTGGGTTTTTCGTAAGATGTTATGGAAAAACCCAAATGAACTTTTTGGTCAACCCAATACTACAGCACAGTAGAGGGGGTGGGGGAGGGAAGTATTGGGAGTTTGGGATTAACAGATGTAAGCTATTATATATAGGATAGATAAACAACAAGGTCCTACTGTATAGCACAGGGAACTATATGCAATATCCTATGATAAACCATAATGAAAAGAATATGAAAAATATATATATATAACTGAGTCACTTTGCTGTACAGCAGAAATTAACACAACACTGTAAATCAACTATACTTCAGTAAAATAAAAAATAAAAATAAAAAAATAAAATACTACAGCACGGGCATACACACTCACATGTTCATAGGTGTGTGTGTGTGTGTGTGTGTGTGTGTGTGTGTGTGTGTGTGTGTGTTAGATTTAACCTACACTCTAATAATGGTGAGTTAATATCTGAAGTACCCTCAACGGGAATGAACACTTCAGCAAGTAGGAGACTAATCATTAGTTCTCATTTCAGAAAAGGCTACTTTGGGGCGTCAGCTATCTTCACCTCTGACCAACACTATAGCCTCTATTTACTAGCATAACAGTTGTTAGAAATAATTTTCTTCACTGGTGAAATGTGGGGTGGCCCTTGCCTGAACAGAACACGGCGAGTCCAGCATTATACATCCTCCTTCATGGTACCCTGGTTCTAGGATTCTGAATCCTCTGTGCCCTACCTCTTCTTGAAGATTTTACTGTCAGACCGTGGTTAGGATTAGCCGATCCTTCCACTAGGATACCACTGCATCTGTCGTAAGGAAACTTTCATGCAAAGCGGTGTCAGACAAGACAGCTGGTATTTCACTGAGTTGATAGAACAACTTGAGAGTCTGTTTAGGGAGCTGCTTGATAACAAATGCTTGTATGTGTGGCAGGATTTGGCTGAGTCGCATTTTCGTTGTGTCTTTTGATGAACAGAAGTCCTTAAATGTACTGTAGTCAAATAAATCAATCTTTTTATGCTTGGTACTTTTTGTGTCTTTAGAAGTCCCTCTATACCTAGAGATTAGGAAGATATTTTCCTATTTTTATCTTCTAAAACCTTTTATCATTACCTCTTACATTTAGGTCTTCAATGTACTTGGAAATGATTCCATGTGTGTGCAAGGCAGGGGTTAGTTATCTTTTTTGTTTTTTCCAATACGGATACCCATTTACTGAGGAATCCTACTTTTCCTCAGTGATCTACAAAGCTGCTTTTGTTAGTATCAAAGTGTCCAAATACACATAGGTCTGTTTCTGGGTTCTCTATTTTGTTCCAATAGTTGTCTATCCTTGTGCCAACACCATACTATGTTAAATACTGTAACTTTATGATAGGCCTGGTAGAGCAGAAAGTTTCTTCCTAGCTGGTAGCTAGGTTTGGGGACATCTACAGCCTTCCTCTATCTTTACCTATTGGAAACTACCAATTTCTACCAAGATAAGGCTGACAGTGATAGATCAAATTGGCTTAAGTCGGCTCACAACAATGTCAATAACAGAGACCAAATATTACATAAAGGTCTATGCAGTCTCTAAAAGACTTCACAGGCCTTGTAACGAAAGGGATGGTTTCATCTCCTTCCAGGAGGGCAGTTCCCTTGAAGCTAAGCCCAGGGAACTTGGCCAACTAAAATCCCCAAATAACGGCTCTGCTTCTTCTTATGATGCATTAATAGCAGGGGTGGTAACTTCCATGCGGCTCATGTAACATAAGGTAACATAAGCAGTTTCTTCCCTGTGGTTAATCCAGGTCAATTCATGATCTCTGGACCATTCCAAGCATAGCCAGATGCAGGCAGCTGCTGCTGTCCCTTATCCCTCCAAGATTTTATATTTCCTTTTCCAAATCAAATGTCCAGGGGTTCGGGAAGCCCTGGGTGAGAGGAAGGTGTGACTGGAGAGAAGTTGGGTGGGCTGGGGAAGCAGCAGGACAGCACACCTGGGCTGAGGTTGCTGGGAAGGTACCAGGTGGAACTTGCCAGCTGGCTAAGGTGACCCCAAGCGTTCAAAGTTCTTGCCAGCAGGGCCTGGACAAAGGAATTTTAGGCTCTAGAGGTTTGGAAAAGGACAAAGAGCAAAGATCTGAACTTTCCTTTGAGATCTGGGAGGCAGCAGTGGTGTCTTTTTGCCTGAGTGACGAGCCCTGCCCCTCATCCCCATCCCTTTTTTAAGGGTATCCTTAGGAGAGAGAAGAGTTTGAGTCTAACTGCTTCTATGAAACACATGCTTAACTACTTTGGCCTCTTGAATTTGTACTTTCTTAGAGAGGCCATAAGTGGTATGCGAGTGCCACGTCCTAAAAGGGCTGGGTTCATCTCTCAAAGTCTCAAATACTGTTATTGTGAGTAGCTTTGTTGGGCCTCCATTTCCTCATCAACACAAAGGGAAAAAGAACACGTCCTCCATGTTATTGGAGGGATGAAACGTGGTCATGTCTGGTAAAGAGAAGATGCTCAATCAGGAGTGATTTTCTGCCCTTCCACGACATCTCCTGCCAAGAGCGGGGCGTCTATCCCCACACTTTCCCCCTTCAAAAATTTTCTACAGACTTATTGAAGTATAATTTATGCACCATAAAATCCACCCATTATAAGTACACAATTCAATGATTCAAATTCAAATTATAGAGTTGGGCAACCATCACCACATTCTAGTTTTAGAACTTTTCCATCACCTCAAAAATGTCCCCGACCTCATTTGCAGTCAATCTCCATTTCCACTGCCCCAAGGCCCAGGAAACCACTGACCTGCTTTCTCTAAATTTGCCTTTTCTGCACATTTCATGTAAATGGAATCATACAATATATATAGTCTTTTGCATCTGGCTTTTTTCGCATAGCATCATGTTTTTGAGATTCATTCATCTTGCTGCATTAATCAGTATTTCACTGTCGAACAATATTTTATTGTATGCCTATTCCACATTTTCTTTATCTATTCTCCAGATGACAGACATATGGATTGCTTCCAATTTGGGGCTATTACAAATTAATGCTGCTATGAAAAATTGCATCCAATTCTTTGTGTGGACAGTTTTCACTTCTTGTGAGTATGTACCTGAGAGTAATCGTATGAAAAATTTCACTTTTGAAGAAACTGCCAATTGTTTTCCAAAGTGGTTTCCATCATAGGTCTCCAGCAGAATGAAGAGCTCCACTTTCTCACATCCTCACCTCTTGTGTGTCTTGTTGATTACAGCCATTCTGGAGGCTGTGTAGGCATCTCATCATGGTTTTATTTTTCATTGCCCCGATGATTAATGATGTTGAACAACTTTTTATGTGCTTATTAAGCATTGTATGTCTTCATGGGTGAAGTTTCTATTCAATCTTTTGTCTATGTAAAAAAAAATTTTTTAATTTATTTTTATTTTTTCTGTGGTACGCGGGCCTCTCACTGCTGTGGCCTCTCCCGTTGCGGAGCACAGGCTCCGGACACACAGGCTCAGCGGCCATGGCTCACGGGCCTAGCCACTCCGTGGCACGTGGGATCTTCCCGGACCGGGGCACGAACCTGTGTCCCCTTCATCAGCAGGCGGACTCTCAACCACTGCGCCACCAGGGAAGCCCTCTTTTGTCTATTTTTTTTTTTTTTTTTTTTTTTTTTGCCATACGCGGGCCTCTCACTGTTGTGGCCTCTCCCGTTGCGGAGCACAGGCTCCGGACGCGCAGGCTCAGCGGCCATGGCTCACAGGCCCAGCTGCTCCGCGGCATGTGGGATCTTCCCGGACCGGGGCATGAACCCGTGTCCCCTGCGTCGGCAGGCGGACTCTCAACCACTGCGCCACCAGGGAAGCCCCTTTTGTCTATTTTTAAACTGGGTTGTCTTTTTATTTTTGAGTTGTAAGAGTTGTTTATATAGTCTCAACACAAGTCCTTTCTCAGATATATGACTTACAAATATTTTCTCCTAATCTGTGGCATGTCTTTTCATTTTCTTCATGATATCTTTTGAAGCACAGAAATGTGTAAGCTTAATGAAGTCGAACATATCAATTTTTCTCTTTTGGTGTTATATCTAAGAACTCTTTGCCTAAACCAAGGTCATGAAGGTTCTCTTTTATGTTTTCTTCTAGCAGTTTTAGCTTTTCTATTTAGGCCTATGATCCATTTTGAGTTGAGCTGATTTTTTATGCATGGTGTGAGGTCAGAGTCCAATTTTAAAAATTTATTTTTTATTTTTTTGCATATGGATATCCCATGATCCCATCATTTGTTAAAAAGACTACCCTTTCCCATTGAATTTCTTGGTATCTTTGTTGAAAATCAGTTGAGTATAAATCTGAAGAGTTTACTTCTAGACTCTCAGTTCTCTTCCAGTGGTCCATCTGCCTATCCTTATACCAGTAGCGCAGTCTTTTCTTTCTCCCCCCAATAAATAAATAAATAATTTACTTATTTATTTTTGGCTGTGTTGGGTCTTCATTGCTGTGCATGGGCTTTCTCTAGTTGCAGTGAGGGGGGCTACTCTTTGTTGCGGTGCACAGGCTTCTCATTGCGGTGGCTTCTCTTGCGTGGAGCATGGGCTCTAGGTGTGCAGGCTTCAGTAGTTGTGGCACGTGGGCTCAGTAGTTGTGGCTCGCAGGCTCTAGAGCGCAGGCTCAGTAGTTGTGGCACATGCGTTTAGTTGCTTCGCGGCATGTGGGATCTTCCCAACCAGGGATCTAACCCATGTCCCCTGCATTGGCAGGTGGATTCCTTTTTTTTTTTTTAAAGAAGATGTTGGGGGTAGGAGTTTATTAATTAATTAATTTATTTTTGCTGTGTTGGGTCTTCGTTTCTGTGCGAGGGCTTTCTCTAGTTGTGGCAAGCGGGGGCCACTCTTTATCGCAGTGCGCGGGCCTCTCACTATCACGGCCTCTCTTGTTGCGGAGCACAGGCTCCAGACACGCAGGCTCGGTAGTTGTGGCTCACGGGCCTAGTTGCTCCGCGGCATGTGGGATCCTCCCAGACCAGGGCTTGAACCCGTGTCCCCTGCATTAGTAGGCAGATTCTCAACCACTGCGCCACCAGGGAAGCCCCTGGCAGGTGGATTCTTAACCACTGCACCACCAGGGAAGTGCTACACCAGTACTACAGTCCTGATTACTGTAGCTTCATAAGAAGTTTGGAAAATGGGTAGTACAATTTTGTTCTCTAATTTTGTTCTTCTTTTTCAAAATTGTTTTGGCTATTCTGAGCCCTTTGCACTTCCCCATACACTTTAGGATCAGCTCGTTCATTTCTACAAAAAAGCCTACTAAGATTTTGGCAGGGATTGCATTGACTCTGTATCAACTGGGGGAGAATTGCCAATTTAACACTATTGAGTCTCCTAATCCATGAGTATGGAATGTCTCTCCATTCATTTAGAGTTTCTTTAACATCCCTCAACCATGTTTTGTAGTTTCAGTGTATAAACCTTGTACTTCTTTTATTAAATTTATTCCTAATTATTTTATTCTTTCTGATGCTATTGTGAGTGGAATTATTTTCTTAATTACATTTTTGGGTTGTTCCCTACTAGTAGATAGAAATACAATTGATTTTTTAAATTAATTAATTAAATTTATTTATTTATTTTTGACTGTGTTGGGTTTTCGTTGCTGCACCCGGGCTTCCTCTAGTTGCAGCAAGTGGGGGCTACTCTTTGTTGCGGTGCACGGGCTTCTCATTGCGGTGGCTTCTCTTGTTGCAGAGCGCAGGCTCTAGGCGCGCGGGCTTCAGTAGTTGTGGCTTGAGGGCTCTAGAGCGCAGGCTCAGTAGTTGTGGCACACAGGCTTAGTTGCTCTGCGGCATGTGGGATCTTCCCGGACCAGGGCTCAAACCCGTGTCCCCTGCATTGGCAGGCGGATTTTTAACCACTGAGCCACCAGGGAAGTCCCTGATTTTTTAATATTTGTCTTGAATCCTGTAATCTCACTAAGTTCATTTATAAGTTCTAGCAGGTTTTTTTGTGGACTCCTTATGGTTTTCTACAGTAGAATCATGTCATCTGTGAATCAAGGCAGTCTTACTTCTTCCTTTCTAATCTGTATGCCTTTTATTCCTTTCTCTTGCCTGCTTACACCAGCTAGAATCTCCAGTAAAATGTAGATCAGAGGTGGAGAGAGCAAATATACTTTGCTTTTGCTCCTGATCTTAGGGGGAGAAAGCATTCACTGCTCCATTTTTAAGGCATTTTTTCTATTCCTACCCTTCTCCAATCAAACTGCTAGTGATTTTAAGTTAGAGGAATAAATACTAAAGATTAGGGAAGCCAAACAAAAGAAAAATATGCTTCTTTCTTGACCTCAGCCTCAAATCAAACAAAACATAACCAAAAGGCAGGGAGGCCCCTGTGGTTGAGAACATTTAAGGGATTGGAAGCCAGCTGCACTGTCCAACAGGGGTTGGCTGAATAATTTCTAGAACATTCATGCACAGTGGAATACTATGCAACTATTAAAAGCAGGTTCAAGGAGGTTTTATTAATAGCATGGGGAAATTCTTTTAATATGAGAGAAAAGAGAAAGAGCAACAAAAATAACACATAGGGGATGATCTCAACACCATAAAGAAATGCACGCAGAGAGAAAGGAGAGAAAGGAAATATGTAAAAACCTTCATAATTGTTGCCTCTGAGTTGAAGGATCATGGGTGATTGGTTTTTCTAATTTCTTTACATTTTTTTCACCTGTACAGATCTTTCACAACGGGCATCCTGTAGTCAGAAAAGGAAAAGAAAAACAAAACAAACAAACAAAAAAACCCCAAAACTACCCACGGGGAAGACACGAGACACAGGGAAGTGTTGGCATTTCTCAGACTTACCTTACAGTATTCATCGATTGGTATCAGGCGTTTGACAGCCACGTCCCGAATGTGGCTCCGGCGGAAGAGAATTTTGCCTGCAGAAGATGAGAGTGCATACAGCGTTGTAAGGGAGCACTGACGAGCTCTCAGCAACCTGGGAGGATGAGGATGTGGCTGCCTCTGGTAGGCCTGAGTGGTACCTAAATTCCTGGCTGCCATCCATACCTGCTGCTGGACATCCACAGGGCCTGGATGACCCCATGCTTGGTCCTCCAAAGCCCTGTTCACAGCTCTAGTGCAAGGGCTTGAGGGAGTGGGGCTCAGTGGATAAGTTTTGGTGAGATAAGGGAGGCTGGAATCAAACCAAGGAAGGAAGGCCTGATGATCGGAGGTCCCCGGTCCAACTATAAGATTCTCAGAGGCGGTGAGCAGTTCAGCGAACACTCAGATATGCCCTCACCCAACAGCTCAGTCTCCTTCCCTCCTCTTTCTCTGTATACCTTCTGCTCTAGTCTGATGTTTTCCCAATACTCCATGCTCTCTCATAATTCTGTGCCTTTCCCTCTGCCTGGAATACCTTCCCCATCCAACCTCACCCACTACCCCTGCAGGGAAACTCTTACACACTTCAAATGGGTTAAGAGTTCCTGTCTCTTTCAGAACAGACTTGCAGTTGCCAAGGGCGGGGGGAGGGAAATATTGGAAGTTTAGGATTAGCAGAGGCAAACTAGTACATATAGGATGGATAAACAATAGGGTCCTATTATATAGCACAGGGAACCACACTCGATATCCTGTGATAAACCATAATGGAAAAGACTATGAAAAAGAATATATATATGTATCACTGAATCACTTTGCTGTACAGCAGAAATTAACACAACATTGTAAATCAACTATACTTCAATAAAATTTAAAAAAAAAAGAAAGAGTTCCTGTCTCTGATTGTACACACCACATTGTCGATTTACATGTCTTCTTCCTTCCTACTAGTCATGGGGCTCCGCCCAAATAGGGATTGACTAGGCTTTAGTCAACTTTTTGCCCCTGCCACATGGCGCTCACGTTTGATCAATGCGTGAAGGTGGATTCCACCTGCCAGGACGACAAATCCCTTCAATTCCTTCGCCAATAAGTGTTTGTAACAGAGGGCTCCAAGCCTTCCTACCACACCGAATACAAACAGTCCATTCACTACCTGCTGGGTGACATCTGAGCCCTGGGGTGTGGTACCAGAACCTCCAGTGTGACATATGGGCAGAGGACATGGGTCACAGGCAAAGACAAGTATATAAATGATGCCACTGAGGGTCTCAGGAAATATCCAAGATGCTGAAACATTATGGGTGAGGTTTGTTTCAAGCAAATCAGCGGGTTCCCGAGAGTCTTAAAGGAGATCCTCTCATGGGGAGATGGTGGCCAAGCTCATGTACTGAGGATCCAGACAGCACGGCCACACCATTCTGGATTTGTCACAGAGGCAGGGGCCGGAAAATCAGAAATAAGACATCAAGGAGCGACAAAGAGGTGGGGGATGGAGACGAGCCCCCAGCCACGCTCATGCGGGGCGACCAGGAGGTCTCTAGGGGTCAAAAAGGAAGGCACAGGGAGACCACAGCTCTCCAGACTGCAGAGCATGGAGACCTACTAAGAACTTCACCTACTTCTGGTCCAAGGAGGTAGGTCCTGGAGAAGAATTTGGGTTACAAGGCTGGCAGGGTGAGGAGAGGTTAACCACTGATCTGAGATGGTGCTGGTGAGACTGCTGTCTCCATGGGTCAACCTTGGGTGAGCAGGGACAAGATGGTAGGAAAGGCCCATAAAGACTTTTCATCATAGGACAGAATCGAAAGGGATGATGGCAAACAACCTATTGACTTTTAAAGACTTGCAGTGCAAGCTGGTCAGGGAGATTGGTACCCAAAAAGACCATATGGTTAAGACCACATTTAAAATAATCTGACAACGTGGTCTTGGGCGAAAAGGCACAATCAGGAAATGAAGCAGATATGGTCAACCTTATAGTAATCCTTTTTTTGTTCATTTCCATTTAATTAAAAAAGAACCCACAAGGAGATGAAATACATACTCCTTATATTCCTTAATAAAAAGGATCTCCTTTCTTTATAATGGTGATGGGTTTAATTCTGATGAGTGAGTCAAATTTCTGATACACCACACTTGTTGGAAGAGAAAAAAAATCTAGAAGAAAATGCATCACAGGGTTCATAGTGCTTGTCTCCGAGGGGAGAAGACAGAGCCTTTTGTGTTCTTCTTCATACTTTCTGCAAAGTGCCTACTATAAACATTGATTGCTTTGGGAATCAGAAAATGTTCATGTCATTTAAAACGAAAAAAGCAAATTATGCAGCAAAGTGGGAAGGAGTTTACAACCTGGCCTCCATAGAACCGATGATATTCCCTCATTCACTCCCTAGGTGCAGGCTCTGTGTGAGTCCTCTGTGCGCAGGCACTGGGGGCCTGCCTTCCTGGCACTAGTGCTTTCCAACAGGGAGGGCCCCTGCTGACATCCTGGGTGGGGCAGTCCTTCCCTGGGTGGGAGTAATAATTACCACCCTCATGGGTGGGACCACTTGAAGATCAGAATTCCTAGGAGAATCCTGAACCTTCAGGAAAGATAAGAGGTGTGTGCCTGTGAAGAGAAATCCTACATAGCAAACGCTTCCTGCCCTCTAATCCATTTCTCAAAATGGGAGAAGGGGTGCCTACCAAGACCACTTTGGTCCCAGTTTGGTATAATTTCCCCTTCTATAAAATCAGAGGAAGGGTGGAGAGAGGGGTGTACAGGCCTCTTACTGCGAAGGCTGTGACCTGACTCGAAAAATTTACAATGGGCATGGCGCTAGCACCGGCCTGGCACAGGCCCACCTCAGAGCCACCACGGCCCAAGAGAATTCGCACGAGGCCCGGCCTGCAGGGGCTGGGAAAGGACCGAGAACTCAGGCGTGGGAATAAAGACGCAGACCTACTAGAGAACGGACTTGAGGATATGGGGAGGGGGAAGGGTAAGCTGTGACAAAGCGAAAGAGCGGCATGGACACATATACACTACCAAACGTAAGGTAGATAGCTAGTGGGAAGCAGCCACATAGCACAGGGAGATCGGCTCGGTGCTTTGTGACCGCCTGGAGGGGTGGGATGGGGAGGGTGGGAGGGAGGGAGACGCAAGAGGGAAGGGATGTGGGAGCATATGTATATGTATAACTGATTCACTTTGTTATAAAGCAGGAACTAACACACCATTGTAAAGCAATTATACTCCAATAAAGATGTTAAAAAAAAAAAAAAGAACTCAGACTGCGTCTCCTGGGGGTGTGGCACAATAATGTCACTCCTCTTCCTGTGTGGCCTCAGTGAGTCTCTGGGCACATGTCAGGTGCCCTGCCAGCAGTGGGGACAGGAAGTCCCCTCGCAGGAGTAGCACGTGCCGGGGAGGCCACAGGCTCCGCAGGGTCAGCGAGGCCCCAAGCCAATCCCGGGGGGTCTACTCCTTCCTGTGCTGCCTTGGGAAATGCATTTACCTGTCAGAGCCTCAGTCTCCTCATCTGTAAAATGGAAGAGCAGCCCCTATCTCTTAGTAGTCCTCTCCGTGATACACCAGCACAGACAGGGATTGGCCCTCCCTAGGTGCTTAAAAAAGGGTAATTACTTTGTTTAAAAAATGGGTTACATGATACTGCCTTATATTCTACAAGGAAGAGCACCTCTCCTATCCTCAACCCCCAACTTGGTTTCTTAAGACCTGCCTCTGACAGGCTAATTCATCATTTATCCACAGCGGAGTGGAGTTACCGCTCAGGCCCTGGGCTGTGGGGCGGAACAGAGTGGCCAGCGTCCCCCTGGCTGGTGCCTCCAGGTGAAATGCGGATCTGCGCCTGCTGTGAAGCTTCTGTGTGAGTCATGGAGAAGGAGGGCTAGCGAGCCTGCACCCAGCCCTCCCCTCAGGCCAGCCTTCCTGGAATGGGAAGGGTGCTCAGAGGAGAGAACAGGCTTTGGTGGGAACGAGCAGGCTTTTGTTTTCCATAGTGGAGGAAGGCCAAACTGTAATTCTTATTTTTCAAGCCGCATCCTCTGCCAAGTTGGCTTCCCCAGCTCTTGCTGGGATGGAAAATTGCACAGGGCTGCTCTCCCCACCCCCCCGCCTTTGTGCTAACATGAAACTCGCTTTTGTTCTGCTGACGTGGCAGTCTTGGCAGAAGACTGACCCCTAGGAGAGGGGACGTTTCTCCCACCCGTCCCTGCCCTTGGCCTCGGCCTCAAGGAAAAGCTAAGAGGTGGGCTGGGAAGGGATGCTCCAGGGGTCTTAGGGCCCAACAGGGCCTCTCCAAGCTACAAGTGGGTGTCCTGAGCAGGGACAACGGAGCCAAGTCCCTGACAACAGCATTTTCATGAATTCGTGGGTGGAAAAGGATTACGTAACCACGAAAGCTTTCAGGGGCTGGGGAGGGGGTGGGCTCCAGTTCTTCCCTGTCCTGGGAAGTTTTTCCAGAGCTGGTTTTGCCTTTCACCAGCAAAGAGTTATAACTCACTGCTTTCCTTTTTTTCCTTGAAGAAAAATATACATTTAGAGCCCATTTCAACTTAAATATCCAGATTGATCATTTAAGTAGGACTCCAAGATATGAAAGGCCCCAAAATTCCAAAGGAATGTCCCAGGACCCTGTTTCTGCCTTTACTGAGAACCTTCTATGTGCCAGGGAGAGAAGCTTGTGAAGCAGGGGTCACTGTCCCATTTTACACGTGAGAAACTGAGGCTCAAAGGTGCGGGGGAGATGTCATATGCTTGAGGTCACAGGACTGGGCCTGTTGAACTCCAAAGCACAGGCTTTGGGTGCTGAGATGTGGCTACTGCAGCTGGCATACCGGCTTTCCTCCAATAAGGAAAAAAATTCCAGTGTTCTCTCCCCATGGAAGAACTAAAAACATTAGGTTTTTTTAGGCAAATGATCTCCCAGTAAATGGGGGCCTGGCAAATACATCTACCCCGTCTCTAAACTCACTCAATGATGACAATATCCAGAAGAACACACTGATGTGCTGATCCTGGAGTGGGGGAGGGGAGAATGGGCTCCTGGGTGATCCATCTCAGTGCCTGCCCCCTTGTCTGCATTACGAAAAAGATTTAAAGGGCTGGCCAGCTCTAAATATTTGTGATTTAGGGTGATTGTCAATTTGCCGATTACCTGTACATAAATATACTACTAAGTGCTGAATTGCTGCTAGTTACATACCAGGCACTTACCTAATCCTCCTAACAACTCTATCATTTAAGTACCATTATGATCTCCAATGTGCAAATGTAGAAATGAAACTCCATGCGCTTAAGTAATTTACCCAAGGGAACAAAATAGATGATTAGGGGCACTGGGATTTGAATCTGGGCTGTCTGACTTTGGGCATGAATTCTGAGCCTGCCATACCTGTGACTGAATCCCAGCTCTGCCATTTATGCAAGTGATTATAATTTCTCGGAGCCTCAATTTCCTCATCTGTGAAATGGGCATAGTAATGGCTGCCCTACAGGATTGTTCTAAGGATTAAACAAGCTAATGAATGTAAAGCACTTAGCCCAGCTCCTGGCCCACAGTAGAGATCTGATAAATGGTAGCTATTATTACTTGAAGCTATAACATTGGTTTGGGTAACCCAGTTTTTTGAGTTGAAGCCTTGATGTTATTCCTTTGGTAAGAATTTTTTTCGGGGGGAAAGGGAAACTGAATGTCTTGAGAGCAGGGACCAGCCATGGTTGCATTAACTCCTCCACAGTGCCTGACACTCAGAAGGTGCTTGGCCCACTCAGGCGGGTATGCAGGCAGGCAGAATTTCTTAAATGGCTCCCCAAAGATGTCCCACCTTAATCTCAGAGCCTGTGAATACAATGGAATCTCACTCCTGGGATCATGTTATATGATATGCCTCCATTCATTTCAAGAGAGGGAGATTATCCTGGATTAGCCAAGGGGGTACAAGGTAATCACAGGAGCCTTTAAAAGCAGACAGCTTTCACCAGCTGGTGGCAGGAGGGGAAGTCAGAGATTCCAAGCACAGGAGAGAGATTCAGTGCCCTGTTGCCAGCTTGAAGATGGATGAGGAATACAGGTAGCTTCTGGAAGCTGAGGGGGTCCCCAACAGACAGCCAGGAAGGAAACAGGTATCTCTGTTCTACAGCTGCAAGGAACTGAATTCTGTCAACAGCCTGAATGAGGTTGGAAGTAGACTCTTCCCCAGAACCTCCAGGTAAGTGCCCAGTCCAGCCAAGATCTTGACTTCGGTCTTTTAAGACCCTAAACAGAGAACCCAGCTGAGCCTGTCTGGACTTCCAACCAACAGAGCTGTGAAATAATAAATGGGTATCGTTTTAAGCTGCTAAATGGGTGGTAATTTGTTATGCACAACAGAAAACAAATACAGGGGGTGGGGGGTGGCTGGGATGAATTGGGAGATTGGGATTGACATATATACACTAACATGTATAAAATAGATAACTAATAACCTGCTGTATAGCACAGGGAACTCCACTTTGTTGTACGGTAGAAACTAAAACAACTATACCCCAATTTATAAAAAAGAAAGAAAGAAAACAAATACAGTAGCCATTATAATAGATGCCACTCACTACACAAACTGTATGACCTTGAATTATTCTCATTTTAGAGATGGGAGAAACCGAGGATCCCAGAAGTGAAGTGTCTTGCCTAAGGTCAAGCAGCTGGTAAACAGCATAGCATCTAACTCCAAAGCCCATATTCTTAGGCACTGATTTCAACAAATGACTAAGGTCTGGTCACTGGCACAATGCCTCAAGGAGGAGGAGGGGAGAGATCTGAGAGCTGTGTTGGGAGCCCAGAGGCCCCATCTGAGAGCATGTGTCTCACTTACCCGGAAGAAAGGGAATGATCCGCTGTTTGGGGTCCTTCTGTCCTCCTTCCATGGGAAATTTGTCCAACATCTGCATCTAAATGGGGAGAATAACAAAAAAATATGATAAATGCATCTCTGACGTTTTAAAGGAATTATGTGAACTGTGTGATTCGATATATAAAAGCTCACTTTGTTCAGCTTTCCAAACTAGTGGGGAAGGCAGTGTCAACTGGACCTAGGATATCCATGCAAACAATTCTCTAGGTCCACAGCTGCCAGACTAGTGAAGGCTCAGAGCTGGGAGAGTCCATTCTCAGTTTCCCCAGGCACTCCAGCCACAGGACCTGAAGCGTGAACAACACCCCCAGAGCCCCCAGAATTCCACAGACGGCAGGTTATCCTGTTTCCTAAGAACTGCCAGGCTGTGATCAGGAACAAACTATGGAGACTCAATTAACCTGGTTAGTTCTATACCTGCGAGATCATGACACTCCCCCGCCCCACTAAGAATTCCCCAGGCTGGCTCAGCTCCATGCCTGGCTCTGTGTCAGGCACATGGGGTGCAGCGATGAAAAGATTCAGTGTCTAGAGAGAGACTGAAAAGTAAAATGGTCATTGCAGGGTGGTGTAGGAAGCATCTAGAGAGGTAGGTGCAGGCTTGCTGTGGGGCTAGAGGAAGCACAGGGATGGGGCACCCAAAACGAAAATCTTTCATGTTTTCTGATAACAATAAATGCCTCTCTGACATTTTAAGGAAAAGATGTGAAGTAGCTGACTGGATAAACAAAGTCACCAGGATCTGCTACTTGCGGTCGGGGGAAGTGACATACCTCGGGCCTCATCCTTAGTTGGCCGTAATGATACCAACTGCCAACATGGCTTTACAGATTAAAGCTGGGCTGTGTGGTCATTAATGCTGTCACCAGATTTCTGGTTCTTCTCCTGAGCGCTTGGTAGATTTGTATGTCCCCACCCCCTTGAAGTGGGACGTGGCCAATTAAACGTGAGCAGGAGAGACATGGCTCACTTTGGGATGGAAGAGTTAGGAGTGGTGCTTGATTCACCACTCTTCATTTCCATCTGCCATGTGATGGCCATGCTCCAGAGTGTGGCTTCTCTGCCAGCAAGGGTCCAGAGCCCCCAACAATCTCTGATGGACATGTAGCCCTAGTGAGAAATAAACCCTGTGTACAGTGAGGATAGTTGTCATAGCAGCATATCGTAACCCATCCTGATTAGTATATGGGCCCAGGATTCAAGCAGAAGAAAAGGGAGTCCTGAGCCTCCTGGAGTGATGGCTGAATGTGAGAGGCCTGCCCATCATTTTACCTCAAGGAGAAAGTCACTCTGGCACTCAAGATGTGTCCCTCTGGATGTGGAGAAAAGGGAACCCTTGTGCACTGTTGGTGGGAATGTAAATTGATGCAGCCACCATGGAAAACAGTATGGAGGTTCCTCAAGAATCTAAAAATAGAACTACCATATGATCCAGCAATCCCACTCCTGGGTATATATTGAAGAAGATACATGTACCCCAACGTTCACAGCAGCACTATTTACAATAGCGAAGACATGGAAGCAATCCAAATGCCCATCAATAGACAACTGGATTAAGAAGCAATAAAAATAAAAACAAATTCATGAGAGGAAAAAAAAAAGATGTGGGGGGTGTGTGTGTGTATACACATATATGTATACACACACATACATACATACAATGGAATATTACTCAGCCATAAAGAATGAAATTCTGCCATCTGCAGCAACATGGATGCACCTAGAGAATATTATGCTTAGTGAAATAAGTCATAGAAAGACAAATACTATATGATATCACTTATATGTGGAATCTAAAAAATAATACAAATGAATGTTTATGCAAAACAGAAACAGACTCACAGACATAGAAAACAAACTTGTAGTTACCAAAGGCGAAAGGGAAGGGAGGAGTGACAAATTAGGGGTATAGGATTAACAGGCAGTAACTACTATGTATAAAATAGATAAGTAACAAGGATATACTGTACAGCACAGGGAATTATATCCATTACCTTGTAATAAGCTATAGTGGAGTATAACCTACAAAAATACTGAATCACTATGTTATACATCTAAAACTAACATAACATTGTAAATCAGCTATACTTCAATTAAAAAAAAAAAGATGTATCCCTCTGATAGCATAAAAGCAGCTTCGAATAGCTTGGAGAAGTAAGCACAGCTATAGTGTAGGGGGAGGGAGGAGAGACCTGAAGTGGGAGAGAAGAAAAATAAGTTTACATGCCAAGCACGGGTTAGATTCTTTAGACATATCCTCTCACGAAATCTGCAGAATACCCCATTCAAGGTGGACATTATTATCCAGGGAACTGAAGTCCAGAGGAGTGAAGAAACCTGCCATGGGCCTGCAGCCAGCAAGGGGCAGGGCCAGAGACAGAAGCCCACGGCTTCTCTGCCATTGCATCACCAGCCTCTGAGATGCTACCAAGGCAATTAAAAAGGATTGCTCCCCAGCGCTCAGGAAACAGGGCCATTTATCCAGGCTGGAGCTCCCTGCCTCCTTAGCACTGTTTTATGTGACACCCCTGCGTAGGAGGGTCAGACTCAGCTTGGCTGGCAACCCTAAAGGGCTGCCCATGAGGCTGTGGTTTTATTTGTGATTTCCAACTGGCCCCTATTCTGTGCTGTGCGGTGATGGGGAAATGCTTGGTTCACCATCATTTAGCAGCTGGTGAGGTCACAGTGGGCCTTGCTGGAAAGGGAGGCTTCCTTTTTGAATCCGGGAGCTTTTCAATGCTGGCACATAGTAGGCACTCAATAAAAATTGGCTAGACTAATGAATGCACCTGAGTGAAATCTGGGGGTGGGGGCAGCTTCACATGTTTGCTGAGTACCTCCGATTAATAATATTCACATTACTAATGTTAAAGAATAATTAGTAACCACTACTAACTGGTTTGACTGTTTACAGTTACTCCTTTTCAGACATATGATTTTATCTGTCCTTCATAATAATCCTGTGAAAGCAATGAACAACTCCCATGTCACAGATGGCGAAACTGGGGACCAGGACACAATGAACTGCTTGAGGTCACACAGCTAAGTGGTGGTCCAGCCAGTTCAAGTATCTTAATCTAAATCCCATTCTTTTCCCCTAAGATCACTCTCTTAGGCAGCTTCGGAGTGTCACATGAACATGAAAAATCAGCCTGAGACCAGCTAAGTTTCCTATTCCATGCACAGGCAAACAGCATGCTTCTTTTCTAAAAGGAGGGTGATAATCAATCTTAGCTGCAGCATCTTTCTAGAGATTTATAGGTTTGGCCTAACACTATCTTTTTTTTTTCCTCCTCAGTTTTATTTGTGAAGACAATGTTGGAACACCATTCAGGGGAACTATTTTTTTTTAAAGGTATACCCCAGTAATCTGTCCACTGTACCCCGCTTACATGGGCTCTCCCAGGTTCCTGCTGAGCCCCTATCTGAATGTGCACACACCGGCTAAAGAAGCCCTGCCCAGCACTGTATTTCCCTGTGGTCTTCACAGCTCTGTCTTAGAGATACTCTCTCATCCTGTGTCCTCACTTGCTTCTATCCAAATAAGCGGAGCTCAAAGAGCTGAAGTGTCCCCCAAGTGTTATTAATTTGAGGCAGCAGACCTGGGTTTAACGTTGCAAACTCTAACCACAGACATTACCCCTGGGGACCAGACAGCCCTGGGGTTTAATCCTAATGATTCCTCATGCCAGCTGTGTGTCCTTGGCGAGAGACCTCGCCTGATGAGTCTGATTCACCACTTGCAGAATGACAGACACAGCCTGCTGGGCAGGGTGGTTGTGTAAATGAATGTTGTATGTGAACTGTATGTGGGGATGCACTGGGTGCTTAACAAGAAATGCCCTCTCCTTGCACTCTGCCCACAATGAATGTTATTCTGAGAATTATTTGGGAAAAATTTTCAGTATTTAATGAGACTGTGTGTGTGTTTTTGTGTTGAGTATACATAACATAAAATCGATCATTTCAACCATTTTAAGTGTATAATTTAGTGGCATTAAGTACATAGTTGTGCAACCATCACCACCCTCCATCTCCAGAACCTCTACATCATCCCACACTGAAACTCTATATCCATTAAACACTAACTCCCCATTCCTCTCCTCCAGCCCTTGGCAACCACCATCCTACTTTCTATCTCTATAAATCTGACTATTCTTGGCACTGCATATAAGTATTTGTCCTTCGTGTATGGCTTATTTCACTTAGAATAATGTCTTCAAGGTTCACCCGTTTCATAATATGTGCTGGAATTTCCTTCCTTTTTAAGGCTGAATAATATTCCACAATGAGGCTGTGTTTTAAGGTTGGTAAAATTCCTCCGACTACCCAGGTCTCCTCAGTGGCCAGAGCTGGGCTTTCCAACAGAACTTTCTACGATGATGGAGATGTTCTATATCTGTGCTGTCCCTTATGGCAGCCACCAGCCCTTGGATGGCTACTGAGCACTTGAAATGTTGCTCCTGCGACCGAGGAGCTGAAGTTTTAATTTTATTTAATTTTAATTAACCTAAATTTACATTTAAATAGCCTCACGCGACTAGTGGCACAGGGCTGGACTCATTCTCCTCTTTTAGCCATATCTAGCTTTATTTCATTTTATCATCCCGTCAATGGTAACTGCAATCTGTACGACTGCTATTCGCAAGGACAGGTGATCAGAGGCCTGCGAGCTATTTTGTTTTTGGTCTTAGTGTGTCTGGGTTCACAGGCCACAAGCTGCTTCTATCCAGGGAACTGTCACACTTGGCACTCACAGGCTTTGAAACAGACATGGGTGGCATTCCAGACCCTCTGTAGGGACCCCCAGACCCAGGATGTCTGCAGCAGCAGGACCAGAGGCATGCCGGGCAAAGTCCAACTGCAGACAGTATCTTTGGAAACTGGAAAGTCCACACCCCTCCCCCCAGATAATAAAAGGAAGTTGGGCTGAGGGTACGGAGGACTGAAAATTGAGGAGGCAAGTGAGTCAGTCTTGGGGGGCAGGAAGGGAGGGGGAGCCACGTCAAGCTGCCACATCACGAGGGGAACGAGAGAACCCTCCATCAGCAGTTTTTAAGACACAGCTTGTGGTGGAGGGAGAGGAGACAGGCTGTCCAAGGAAAATACCGTGGAGGCGGGCGTGGAGGTCCACACGTGGTTTGTGTTAGCGGCAGACTGGACTTGGGAGGGGTTTACTCCCTCGCTATGACAAAGGCCTCGCGTCCCAGAAGAGCAAGAGCAGGCAGTGCAGAAGGGCCGGGGTGACCATCGTGGGCAGCTGCAGGCTCGAGGGCAGTCGTGTGGTTCTCAGAGCAGGACCCGACAACATACCTGGGCCTGCTCTACAGCACGTGGTTGGCTGTCTCTGGGGACTCTGTCCCCTGGATGAGCCGCTCTGTCTAAATGTCGGCACGCCCCTGGACACGCCCCTGGACACGCCCCTTGGAGCCTGCCGCCCCTCCTTGTCCGTCCACTTCTTTCCTCCCCGCCGTCCCTCTCAGTCAGGGCAGCATGTTCTCAGCCCGACCCCCTTACTGGGCTGCCCTGTGGCCCGCCCTGCCCCCCTCACTGGTACGTGGTAGGCACTTGGGATATATTTATGCAAAGAATGAATGAATCAATGGATGAACAAATGAATGAAAAAGTGGTTAACTGGTTTGGTCAGCCATTGTCTAGGAGAGGAGAAATGATGTTCCAGGTGGCGGCAACAGGACCTGCATTGGGCCTTAGACGCAACTGACCAACACACCTTGCCTCTTTCTGTTTTCCAAATAAAGAATTGCAGTTGGCCCCTCCATATCCTTGGGTTCCATATCTACAGATTCAACCAATGGCAGATCAAAAATATTCGGGGGGGAGGAACTTCCAGAAAGTTCCAAAAAAGCAAAACTTGATTCTGCCATGGCTGGCAACTATTTACATAGCATTTACCTTGTATTTACATAGCACTTACATCGTATTAGGTATTATAAGTAATCTAGAGATGATTTAAAGTATACAGGAGGATGATATAAGCAAATACTACGCCATTTAACATGAGGGACTTGAGCATCGTCAGATTTTGGGACCTGTTGGGTGGGGGGCGTGAAGGGGGTGGTGCTAGAACCAATTCCCCCAGGGATACCAAGGGATGACTGTGCTGTGTAGGAAAAAAGGCAGCTACCATATTTTCTCAGCTCTATACCATCAATATGGCAACGGCTTTTCAGATGGAAGGGAACAAATATTCCATTAAGCATATAAAACATGTGGGAGGCACACCCCAATTTCAGAAGACAATGTCTGGGGAAAAGAGTGTGTCTCAGGGTCCAGCAAAGGCAGTATTTGGGTATAGATGGTTGGTGGAATCCTAGACCAGGTGTTGACTAGGAGCTCGCTGGGATGTCTTCCCCGCTGGGCAAGGCCCGCCTAGGGAGTGAGAACTTCAGCCCTCCTACACCTGCTCCCAGAAAAGACGGGAGAAAACACTCCCTTCCCCTTGGCTTCTGCGGTGGAGCCTGGGGGCTTCTGGGCAGACAGTCCCCAAAGCTCATTAAGTGCACCTGGGGCTACGAAACTCTCAGAAGGGGGACAGGCCAGTTCTATCTCAACAGAAACTGGAAACAAATGATGTTTGCTGTGTGACCTGGGACAGCCTCTCCTGTCTCCGCGGTTCCCTTCTCTGGGGAAAAACAAAGGCACAGATCAAGATGCCGCCTCCGGCTTGCCTTCAGCTCTATGATGTGCTGCATTTGGGAAACGGATCCCCCGGAAAGCCCCCGTGCCTGGAAGCAGCCCCCTAAGCATGGAGTGTTCCTGCTTACAGGACACATGTCATTGCTGCTTCTCTCGAGAACTCCCTGCCAGGCAGGGTGACCCAGCTGGCTCTGTGCATCCCCCTCGCGCCACCCCCGCCGTCGGAATTCTGCAAGATGCCCAGCTCACAGTCCTGCTCTCTCACACTTCTGCACCTTTGCACACATGGTTTCCTCTGTGTGGGATGCCCTCCCCCATCCTGTCAGTGGGGCAACTCCTTACTCATTATCAAGACCCTGCTCAGATGTCACCTCCTCCAGGAAGCAAGCCCTGCCTGAGTTCCCTGGCTGGCACAGGGGACACTCTTTGAACACCTGCAAACATTTCACTGTGCCCTCTGTGAGGGAAGCCCTGGCTCCAGGGATGACCATGACCCTTGGCCTGGGGGATGCAATGAACTAGTGGGAACACTCAGAGGGCAAAGGTCACATGGCACAGGGTAAAGTGGACCCGTCACACATCCGAGGCGTGTCTATGCAGGGCTCGTGTTCTGCTCAGAGCAGTCCTCTGCAGGAGAGACTATGCCTGCATCTCACAGGGAGGTGCCGAATGGGCCTTCAGAGGGCAGCTGTCTTCAGAGGACAGAACTCTAAGAGTAGACAGATTCGAAGGCAATCCTGGACCTTCAGGAGGCAGGAGCACAGGCTTCAGACTCACCCACGCCTGGGCTCGAGTCCAGCCATGCTCCTTTTTAGGCACGTGACTCTGCCGCTCTGAGCTTCCCTTCCCCCTTCTGTGACGTGGACACAACACTGACTTCAGGCTTCTAACTGAGGACTAAATGAGATGGCGTATAAATGGACATCTAGTGCGTTTTAGTAAACAGTCGCCGATATTGTTATGACATCACTCAACCAACCACATTTCCGCTAGGCGCTGCCCTCAGCTCTCCAGGCATTCCTGTCCCCGCCCAGTGCCCTGTTTGGAGGCCAGCTCCCTCTGTTACACTCTGATGGACTCTCCAGAGTGTGCCCAGATGAGGGCGGAAAGGGAGGTTCAGAGAGCCTGAGGGCCCTGCCCAAGGCCACACAGCCAGTGAGACAGAGGGCTGGGACCTGACGCCAGGTCTTCCCACTCCAAGCCCAGGGCTCTACCGCCTGTGCCCTCACGTGAGTGAGACACGTTGCCAGATGTTAACCAGTAGGGGTGGGCCTGACTATCTGAGTCCAGCTTTCCTAAGACAAGGGAGTTGGGAAATCGTATCAGAAGGTGATCTGTCAGAAAGGGGACCTTCTTGCTGGTGCCTGTGAGTTTCTCTTCCCATGAAGGAGCCTGAGTCATGCTCCTTCCTTCTACCCCAGCGGTCTCTCTGCAGACTGTTTCCTCTGCCTGAGTGTCCTGCCCCCACCAGAGGGGACACTGACTTTTCTGTCATCTACAGGTTATTTTCCCTTCTTTGGCAGCACGTCTCTGATTTCCTCTGGGGAATCTCCTACTCCTCTATTAGTCAGCATGGATGTGATGCTGATTCTACTCCAGTTCCTGGGCTGGCCCTGACTGGCCTGGCCATTACCCAAGATGAACCAATGAGACTTGTGCTGAAACCGTTGGGGTGTTCTCTTTTTCCCTGAAGTCACTGAGCTGACCACTGGATACAGCAGGGAGCTGTGGCTGCCACCATACCAGACAACACCCTGCCTGGACACAGAGGAGACCAAGAAGTGGAGAAAGGCAGGTGCTGGTTGACCCTGTGGCCCCTAGATCCAGCCATACCTGAAGCCAAGTACCCTTAGTCTTCTCAGTTCCATTTAGCTAATCAATGTAATTTTCGAATAATCCATATGGACTGGGTTTCTGTCATCTGCAACTAAAACACTTCTGACTAAAACAAGGTCTCATGGCCAGGAAGTGGCAGCATTTGGATAAAAGCCCAGGGTCTTAACCACTCTATTAAACTGGCATCACCGCCTGCTCTAATCTTCATGCCAATTCCTAGCAGCAACCCACGCCTATCAATAATCCCAACAGCTGACATTAGCTCAGGGCTCGACAGCCCAAAAACTGCTCTCACACACGTCATCACTTTTTTACCAAAAGAAATTGAGATATACTTCACATACCATAAAATGCACCCTTTTAAAGTGTTCAATTCAGTGTGTTTTAGTATATTCCCAAGGTTGTGCAACCATGACCACTATCTAATTCCAGAACATTTTCATCACCCTAAAAAGACACCCAATTCCCATTAACAGTCTCTTCTCCTTTCTCCCTCCCCCCAGCTCCTGGCAACCACTAATCTGCTTTCTGTCTCTATGGATTTGCCTCTTCTGAACACACATCATCACTTTTAACTCCAATGGAGCCTTGTGAAGTAGCCACTTGTAAGAGCAGCACTGCACAGCAGAGTGACCAAGACTGTGGACCCTGGTGTTGCCTGCCCAGCTTCAAATCTGAGTTCTAATGCTCATCGGCTGTGTGGCCTTGGGCAAATGACTTAACCTTTCTGAGCCTGGGTTTCTTCATCTGTATCATTTGATAAGCTTGACATGAGGATTAAATGAGTCACTACATCTTGATGCTGAGCAGGCAGTACCTCAGGAATGCCAGCTGTTTCCTTATCATCACCCCCATGTTACCGATGAAGAAATCACAATCAGGCACAGAGGGGTTAAGGGGTGTGCCCATGGCCACACAGAACAGGTGGCTGGGCCCCAAGTCTCCTGACTGAGTCGTCTGCTGTTTCCATTACGCCACACTGGCCGAGCTGTTCCTCCACGAAAGCTTGACCCTCCCCATACTCTGAGCCAAGTTACTGCTGCAACAGCCAAGGCTACTCGCCAGACAGGGAGGGAGGGGAGGGAGGATCATGACATCATCCAACTTCAGGGGGTCGCAGCCCCACGCGGGCCAGCCTCCCTGCCTGGTCCTTGGGATCAGCCCCGTCTTCCAGCTTCCCTCTCTCAGGGGTGGGGCTGGAGGGCGGGGCAGGCCATTTCCAGGACAGCAGGACCCTCTGGAATTCCAGGACTCCCCCACTCCAGTTGCCCATCTGGGACTCTTTAAAGCTGGCTTAAGCCCTGTCTTTAGAAGACTTTGTTACAGGAGGGGAGTCTGAGGCAGCTATTTATGTTGCAGCAAACCTCCAATTCTTACTAATTATGCTGGGGTTGGAGGGAAGGAAACCTCACTTTTAAGTTCTGGTAGAAATAAGAAAGTTGAGTTAGAACAGGAGAGTGGAGGGAATGCAGGCTTCAGACCAGGATGCCTTGTGATCCAACCCTGGCTCAAAAACGTTCCCAAACAATGTCACCTTGGGCAGGTCCCATGGGAGCAGAGTGACAGCAGATGACAGCTAACGCTTACTGAGCAAGGCACAACTGACTGAACTGTCACAACAGATGGGAGCAAAGTGCTTTCATTCTTAATACAGTATGCGGATGGGGAAACTGAGGCTCAGAAACATACAGCGGTGACACTGCGCTGAGACCTGAAAAGGCAAAGCTGAGATGTGAATGAACCCAGGTTTGCCTAACCCCAGAAGTCAAGGTCTGAAGCCCTGGGCGAGGCTGGAATAGGGAACTCGGTAACACAGTCAAATTCCCCACACGCTGCCTGGCCCATAGGCTGCCAAAGGGCAGCAGTGGACATTTCCGTCCGCGCCACCAGGGCCTCCTCCCCACCCTCTTCTCATTGAACCTCCTCCTCTAGATGATGCTGTCCCACCCGCCCCACCCCTCTGGCCACAGCTAGCAGGCTCGGGGGCGGGGGTGGGGGGGTGGACTCTGACCCAGGATGCTGACACTCAGATGCTCTCTCCCAGAGACTGGAGCCGAACCCACCAACTCCAGTGCCTCGACACAGGGAAGGGCACTTCAACTTGGGGACTGAAGGTGCTGTCTGGGGGATGCGGGCCAACGGGCCAGTGGAAGAAGCTGGTCCAGAGGGGCTGGCGGGAAAGGGAGCAGGTTCGATGGGAGAGCTTGTGGCCACGTGACACACGGCCCGGGAGCTGCCAGGCTTCCGGTGGGTCATTCTGTTGCTGGTTCCGGGCCCCTGTGAGGCCGGCTGTACTCCTGGCTCTGGTTTCCATGGGGGCACACTGGCCTCCTCTCATCAGTCCACCCCCACTTCTCTCTGCCTAAGCTAGCTGAGTGGGTGTCTGCTCTGTGGATGCCAATAATCCCTAGGCTAGCAATCACCCATGTCACTCATCTCTGCCCGCCCTGTTCCTTCTTGGAAGCATCAGGCAGGCAAGAGGCCTTGGAAAGCAAAAATATAGGTAGCACCACTGCCCCTGTAACATAGACCCTCGGTGCATGAAAAATCAGTCTAGCAACTTGCAAAATATTTACCCAATACCCACGCTCTAAAGACCTGCCGAAGTGGATCTACATAAATCACTCTTGTGTCTGAGCAAGAGGGTATGGATCTCTGTCTTTCTCATGCAGGACCACGTTCGGAGGTGTTGGCATTACTGCTATCATCTTTCCTGCCTTTCCTCCAGGGTCAGCCCTTCCCCCGCCCATGCCCGTGTCTGCTCCTGCCAAGTCCCTTTTAGATGGTATCTTAACATCTTTAACATAGAGCCTCTTTGGGTATTGACATTTGGTACATGTTTGCTGCGGACCAGAAGAAAAATATCATTTGTATATGATACTGTTTGGTTTGTTGCATAGTGAACACAAAACATCACTTATGAGTTCATTACATATTAAGTAATTACGTAACTGGTGTCAACTGCTGTCCAGTATGCAATGACTCTTGGCAATTTATAATGTAGATTGTTTGGTGATACTGGGGAAAACAGGTTAGGGGCACATTATTATCTCCCCTCCCCCTTTTAAAATATAGCCCAGGGCTTCCCTGGTGGCGCAGTGGTTGAGAGTCTGCCTGCCAATGCAGGGGACACGGGTTCGTGCCCCGGTCCGGGAAGATCCCACATGCAGCGGAGCGGCTGGGCCCGTGAGCCATGGCCGCCGAGCCTGTGCGTCCGGAGCCTGTGCTCCACAACTGGAGAGGCCACAACAGTGAGAGGCCCGCATACCGCAAAAAAAAAATAAATAAATAAAAATAAAAATAAATAAATAAAATAAAATATTGGAGCACAGGCTCTGAAAATTCTCTACTTGACATTTTTAGGAACAGATTAGGTCTGTTCAACCAAGGATGACGGTGGTTAATATCACCTCCAGAGAGAACACGGAAGGCAGAAAGACAGGCTGGTGTGTGGAGGACCCGGGCTGTCTCCTGATGTCCCCACAGTGCCTTCTCTCCATCGGATCACAGCTGTTCTCTCCAGGTCTCAGTCCCCACCCCCCTGACGGAGAGGAAGAGCAGGGACCGGATAAGCCCACTGGCCATCACATTCCTCAACCACACTGACTGGCTTCGAGATGAGCCTATGAAACACAACACTGTGTTTGCTGGGACTTCTGCAAAGTGACCTTTCACTCTTTCCTGCTGAGTGTGAGCCCAGAGCATTTTGCAACCATGTGGGATCTGAGGATAAAGCCAACATCAGGGAACTGGGAATTCAGAACAAGAGGAAGAAGCTGGGTGAGAGGACACAGAGGAGAACCCTGTATCAAGCTTCACCTGAAGCCTGCCAGTTTCCTTCTCCCAGGACATTCTGTCACACCAGCCCCCTAAATCCCCCCATCTATTTGGCCAGTTTGAGTTGGGGTTTCTGTCTCTTGCAACCAAAGGATCCTAACTGGTACGCAGAGGGAAAGAAGACAGTCATCTCGATGAGGCCTTACATTGGCCTGTGAGGTATGTGAGCCCCTCACCAAGTGGCAGGGAGCACTCATGGATTCAGGAAGCTGGGCAAGTTCCCATCTCCTCCTGAGGTCTATGTTTTCTAAAGAACTTTGTTACGTCATATCAGGCACTGTGACTTTTCATGACACACTCGCTTTGAGTTGCTGGCCTTTGGGGACGTCAGGATAATGCTGCTGACCCATGGATTAGAGATCTTTTACCCTCCTGGGGAGGGGCTTACACAGAGCTGTCCACATAGGCTCCCTGTGAGACTGGTGGTGCTCAGGGGGGTTATAGTTCATTCCTTCGTTTGTTTGTTCATTCATTCATTCATTCACCAAACATTGACTGGATACATACAGTGTCCTTGAATAAAACATGAAGGAAAGAGAGGATAGTGAAGATGTGGTTCCTGCCCATGAGAGTCCTAGTTTAGAGGGGGACAGGCAGACGACTTCAATACAGAGTCAGGACAGAGGGATGCAGAGCTGTGGGGTGCAGAAGAGGTGGCCTTCGCTGGCCAGGGAATGAAGTCGGACCAGGCTTCCCAGAAGATGAGACAATGAGGGGGCTGGAGGGTGCAGGACGTATTCCAGGTGAGGAAGAGCTAATGCAAAGGCCTCAGAGGAGAGGAGAAGGCAAGCACGGTGCCCTCAGAGCACGGCAGGCATTTTAGGAGCTGAGCAAGGAGCCTGATGGGGAGAGGAGGCCAAGGTGAGGCAACAGACGTGGGTCTGTCTTGAGAGCAGAACAGGTCCACGAGGTCTGAACACACTCAACAACTGAACTCACCAGCAAACACGATTACACACGTTCAAGATCTGCACTTCAAAGCCAACAGAAACGATCTCCAGATTAGCCTCCGTTCTAGAGCAGTCAACAGGAGCCTTTCTTTTATTTGGAAAATATTGAATATCAAAGCATAAAGCAATACAGCCCATTACTTATGTCCCCAAAGTGATGGACCCTTTTTTGAAAAATATAGAATGCTCCTCAAATTTGTGTGTCACCCCTGCACAGGGGCCAGGCTAATCTTCTCTACATCATTCCAATTTTAGTATATGTGCTGCTGAGGTGAGTGCATAGACATCATTTTAAACGAGAACACTGTGGCTCTGAAGTCAAAGTGGAAAGTAAGTCCAAATAAACTCTCTCCCACCTTGCAGCTCACCGGAGACCCCAAATCCTTACCTGGAGATCAAAGAATTTGCTGTAGCGCCGATAAATGGCCTCCGTGGAGCCGCTGGACCACGTGACACGGATGATGTAGACCTGCAGAGAGGGATGGAGACAGGTGTTAACACCAAGGGGGTCTTTCCATCTCCAGGACTCAAGACCAAAGCAGTTCACAGTCAGAAAGACCTGGGTTTGAATCTCGGCTCTGCCCCTGACCAGCGGTATGACTTGGATGGGTTACTTGCTCTCTCTGAGCCCCAGCTTCCTCTTCAATAAAATGGGTCTAATACCCCCACCTCTGAGAGCTGTGCAAAGGATTACATGAAATCAAGTATAGGAAAGCATAAGCACCCTGCTCATCTCAGGAGATGCTGTTACTTTTACGATTTCTTACTCCCCAGTCAATTCAGAGAGCCACGGGGCTGGCTACTTTGTCAGCATCATTCTTAAAACTCTGACTTGTCAGAAGGCACAGCAACCTGCGGCTCTTAGCTCTCTTCTATTTCTCATAAGCTAAGCCATCACGCCATTTTCTCCAGTTAGGGCCTGGGCTGAGTCATCTTTTCCCTCTGCGTGACAGTTTCTCCATCTGTAAACTGGGTTAACAGCATCTGTTTCCACTGCCTCCCAGGATAGTGTGAGGATTCGATTAAGACGGAGGTTGGAGAGCCACTTTATAATCCACAGGGCCATGTTTTCAATCTCTGTCACGGGTCACAGCACACACAGAAAATAATACATTGACAACAAATTCGGGCAAACCAAGGTGGCAGCAGGAGGTCACAGCATCTGGCTGGGGGCTCTGGTGGCCCTGGACACCACCTGGATACTCAGGGGATAAGGGATCAGCACATCCATTCCTGGCTTGCACAAATTATCTGTGGTTACAGGGTAATTCTGACACTTAAAACATACATATGTGAAAGCTGTCTGGAAACAGAGAAATGCTGTATAAACACGAGGGGCTAGGTGTTGTTAAAAAGGCTATGGGGGTACACAGGCAGGGCCCCTGCCTCTGTGAGTGGAGGGTGAGCTGCGGAGACAGCACGTGCATAAGTGAAGATAAGTAACATGTGTGCAGTGGACATCTCTTATTTTTTACCCGGTACTGATTAACCTTTCTTTCAACCAGAGTGCCTTGACTTTTCTCCTGGGAGCCTCCTTCCCTACCTCAACACAGTCCCTTAGACACCAAGGTGGGTACCACTGTCCACAGTGATTGGTTGAGGAGTGAGCACATGACCCACGCCGGGCCAATCAGAGCCAGTAAGAATCAGCCCTGGGACTTCTGCTCTGACCCCTGAGAAAGATAAGCTCTCTTTCTTTGAGGTTGCTAGGCTGTTAGCATGCAACGTGGAGATGCCAGGGGGCCATCTCACCATCGCTTGGGAGAAGCCTGCCTGAGAATGAGGCCAGTATCAGTAGATTCCTGATGACACAGTCTGACCCTTAGGTCCAGCTTTGCCTGTAGCTCAATCTACTCCTTGTCTGTCCAGTTTCCTGAGCCAGTAAATCCTGGGCAACACCCACACTCTGGGATTATTTCTGAAGCCAGTTTAAGTTGGGTTTCTGACACATGTAATTTAGTCCTGATGGATGCTGGAAGGGGGGTGGGAGAGATCTCGGAAGCTTGAAGTCATCATGGTGTACCTTGAAGGACATGTAGATCTAGCCAGCAGGAGAGGAAAGAAGAGACCGTCGCGGGTGAGGGACGATGGTGGAGCAAAGACAAGCTCAGCAGTGGTTTCCAAAGTGGTTTTAGACAAAGTCTCTTCCCAAATGAGTTCTTGCTAGGATACCTTCACTCAAAACAGGAAAAGGAGGAGCTATGGGGGGCCAGAGCCAGAGCCCATTGTGAACACCAGGGACTTATGGGAGAAGATTTTCCAGGTGAGAAGAGATGAAAAATGTAAAGACAAATCAAGACAAGATGGGAGGTGCCCTTGAATGCCCAGCTAAGGGGTTCACCAGGAACAACCACTCTAAATCCAACATCTATTTCATTTCAGCAAAGCAAGGCAGGAAGGAAGGCATTTGGACTCTAGACTCACGCAATTTCCTAACCCCCAGGGCCTCAGTTTCCATCTGTAAAATGGGGTCATCGAGCCCATCTTACATAGAATTGTGATGATTATCGGAGGTAAAGCTCTGAGCTCCTTGCCTGGCAGAGAGGAAAAGTTCAAGAAATCTTAGTACCCTTCACTCTGAGTCCCCAGTGTCTACCCGGCCCCAGTTCAGAAAGACAGACTATTTCAACACCAGGGATTCAGGTATCCCGCCTCCCCCGCCTTGTTTGTGCCCACTAGTCCTGGGTACCTCACAGAGCCAAAAGACAGGGCAGGGCATCCTTTGGGAGGTAGAGTCACCCTGGAAAAGTGATTTTACGACAAAAAGAGCTGTCTCCAAAGCCACCTGAATAGTCATTAGTATTATTTAAAAGAAAACAGGGGAATCCCTGGTGGTGCAGTGGTTAAAAATCCGCCTGCCAATGCAGGGGACATGGGTTCGAGCCCTTGTCCAAGAAGATCCCACATGCCGTGGAGCAACTAAGCCCGTGCGCCACAACTACTGAGCCCGCGTGAGACAACTACTGAAGCCCGCGCGCCTAGAGCCCGTGCTCTGCAACAAGAGAAGCCACCGCAACGAGAAGCCCGCGTGCTGCAATGAAGAGTAGCCTCCACTAGCCGCAACTAGAGAAAAGCCCACGTGCAGCAACGAAGAGAAAGAAAGAAAGAGAGAGAGAGAGAGAAAGAAAACATCAATTCTGCTTAACCAAGGCTCCAGCATGTCGATTTAGAATGGCTCCCATTCATTCATTCACTCTACAACATTTATTAAACACCTCTTGTGTACCAGGCCCTCTGCTAGGTGCTGGGTTACAAGGAGCAGCAGGACAGCCTCGGACCCTGCCCTTGGACAGTGGGAAGATGGGCAATAAACCAGCAGATGAGGAAATATGTATATAATTTAAGTTACAGTAAGTGCTAGGAAGGACCCCAAAGCCTGCTGTGGTAGCGCAGGATGGGGATGGTGGCGGTGGGTGTTCTTGGAAGGGAAGGTCCCTATGAGGAAGCAGCCTTTGAACTGAGACCTGAAGGATGAGGAGCTGGCTTGGGGAAGAGCTGAGGAAAGTGTATTCCAGACAGAATGAAAAGTACAAATGAAGACACGCAGGCTGGAAAATGCTTGGAATGTTTGAGGAACCGGAAGACCATTATGGCAGGACAGAGCTGTCAAGGACGGGGATGTGGCCTGGAGGGGCAGCAGCTGCATCACGAGGGTCTTACAGGGCTTATAGGCCATGGTGAGGGATTTTTATTCTACTGAAGTTTTGAGGGGTGCAGGGGGCTGGGGAGGAGGCATTTGACATAATTTAATGTATGTTTTAAAAAAATATCCATCTATATGCCTCTGGCTGCTGTGTAGAAAATGGTTTTGAAAAGGGGCAGGGAAACTAGCAAGGGGGCTTTTCCATATCTGAAAGGGACCATGGAACTCAGCCAACCCAATGGCCCCACCTTCCAGATGGGTAAATGGAGTCCCAGAAAACACCTTACCAAAGGTCCCCATCCTGGGGGATGTATAAACAAAGTCTGTATGACTATCTGTGAAGGACGATGCCAATGTGGATTAAAAACAAGAAAAAAATAAAATAAAAGATCATCAGGCTTCCCTGGTGGCGCAGTGGTTGAGAGTCCGCCTGCCGATGCAGGGGATGCGGGTTCGTGCCCCGGTCCGGGAAGATCCCACATGCCGCGGAGCGGCTGGGCCCATGAGCCATGGCCGCTGAGCCTGCGCGTCCGGAGCCTGTGCTCCACAACGGGAGAGGCCACAACAGTGAGAGGCCCACGTACCGCAAAAAAAAAAAAAAAAAAAAAAGATCATCAAAGATTTTTAAACCAACCCAAAGCATACACCCATAAACAGAAAAAAAAAAATTCTGCTTACATAATTCATTCTTGATCGCTTGTTTACAATTTTAAAAAGATAAATTTATTTATTTAGTTAGTTATATTTATTTATTTTTTTAGGTGTGTCACTCTATTTAGGTGTTCTTTCATTTCTGTCAGTAATATTTTGTAGTTTTCTTTTAATTTTTATAAAATTTTATTTATCCAGCATTTTAGAATTTTATTTATTTTTTATACAGCAGGTTCTTATTAGTTATCCATTTTATACATATTAGTATATATATGTCAATCCCAATCTCTCAATATTTATTTATTTATTTTTGGCTGAGTTGGGTCTTTGTTGCTGCACGTGGGCTTTCTCTAGTTGCAGCAAGCGGGGGCTACTCTTTGTTGCGGTGCGTGGGCTTCTTGTTGCAGTGGCTTCTCTTGTTGTGGAGCACGGGCTCTAGGCGTGCTTCAGTAGTTGTAGCACACATGCTCAGTAGCTGTGGCTCACGGGCTCTAGAGCACAGGCTCAGTAGTTGTGGCGCATGGGTTTAGTTGCTCTGTAGCACGTGGGATCTTCCTGGACCAGGGCTCGATCCCATGTCCCCTGCATTGGCAGGCGGATTCTTAACCACTGTGCCACAAAGGAAGCCCTTGTTTACAATTTTTAAAGTTCTGTCCCTATGGTACAAGAACTCTGTAGCAGATCTAATTAGTTTATTGGAATCAACCTCTGAGCACAATGTCTGCATTTTTAGGCACAGATCTAACTTTTTGATGAGAATTGTCCCAATGTAGGGCTTTGGCCTTGCCCACGGTTTGGGGGCTGGTGAAAGAGCCCATGCACTGGGTTCTAATGCCAGCCCTGCTGTTGGGTGAAACTCACAAGGTACCAATCTCTCTGGCCACAGTGTCCTTCTCTCTAAAATGAGGACAACAATCTCCCCTGAGGACTCACTGCAATAACTAAGGTACATAGGGCTTTGCCAATGCCCGGCACACATGAGCTGTGCAGTTCGTTTTTCCCTCATGGCAGGTATCCGGTATTCCTCCTTATCTGGTACCTCTTCTCTCCTTTTGGTAATAGCCCCTGATTTCCCTTGGAGGGTCACCTTTCTCCCTCCCCTAGTCTTTGTGATAGGGAGTATCATGTGTCCCAAGCCTGGCCAACCAGAATCTACCAGTCCCTGATCCCAACAATGGTTCAGGGATGGGCACGTCACCCAAGCCAGGCTGATGAGACTCAATTCTGGGACTTCTGGTGGCATGATCAGGAAAGAGACCCTTTTCCCCACTGCAGTGGCGAGCTGGGAGAACTCTACACCGTGATTTAAGACGTAGAAAGCACAGAAGCAAGCAGAGCTCAGAGGGAGAGAAAAGTGGCATGTCCTGTGACACTGCTTGAACCCCTGGACCCAGCATCCTGGACATTCCACACACACAAGCCCAAACCTTTTTTCTTATTTAAAGTCAGTATGAGTTAGTTTTTGTTACTTGCAACCAAAGCATTCCTAACACATCTGACCTTGGCTTTTGGATTATATCCCAAACCCAGTTAATACTCAGTGGCCTGGTGTTAAGGAATTAAAAGCAGACTTTTTCGTAGCAGCATTAGTCACAATAGCCAAAAGGTAGAAACAACCCAAGCGTCCACTGATAGATGAATGGATAAGCAAAATGTGTAATATTATTCAGCCTTAAAAAAGGAAATTCTGACATATGCTACAACATGGATGAACCTTGAGGACATTATGCTAAATGAAAAAGACCAGTCACAAAAAGACACATACTGTGTGATTCCACTTATACTAGGTAGTTAGCGTAGTCAAATTCATAGAGACAGAAAGTAGAATGGTGGTTGCCAGAGGCTGGGGAAAGGGGAATGGGGAGTTAGTGCTTAATGGGTTTGGGAAGATGAGGAGTTGTGGAGATGGACGGTGGTGATGGCTGCATAACCATGTGAATGTACTTAACGCTACTGAACTGTACACTTAAAAATGGTTGAAATGGGGCTTCCCTGGTGGCGCAGTGGTTGGGAGTCCGCCTGCCAATGCAGGGGACACGGGTTTGTGCCCAGGTCCGGGAAGATCCCACATGATGCGCAGTGGCTGGGCCCGTGAGCCATGGCCGCTGAGCCTGTGCGTCCGGAGCCTGTTCTCTGCCATGGGAGAGGCCACAACAGTGAGAGGCCCGCGTACCGCAAAAAAAAAAAAAAAAAGGTTGAAATGGTAAAATTTATATTATGCATATTTTATCACAATTTAAATAAGTAAGTAAATAAATAAATAAGCAGATTTCCTTCAGAGATTTACACAGTACATGTCATGCTCCCTGGAGGTGACACTTATAACTTTCTCCCTGGTGTAGCCCTCAAAACACATGCTGCATATCTGAAGAAGAACTTATATCCAGAATATATTAAAAAAAAAACAAAAAAACACAACTCAACAGTAAGGAAACAACCAACCCAATTACATGATAGACAAAAGATCGGAATAGACACTCATCAAAGAGGATACGTGGGGACCTCCCCGGTGGCACAGTGGTTAAGAATCTGCCTGCCAATGCAGGGGACACGGGTTCAAGCCCTGGTCCGGGAAGATCCCACATGCCACAGAGCAACTCAGCCTGTGTGCCACAACTACTGAGCCTGCACCTAGAGCCTGCGAGCCACAACTACTGAGCCCACGTGCCACAACTACTGAAGCCTGCGAACCTAGAGCCCGCACACTGCAATGAAGAGTAGCCCCCGCTCACCACAACTAGAGAAACACCGTGTGCAGCAACGAAGACCCAGTGCAGTCAAAAATAAATAAATAAATAAAATTTTTTTAAAACGAGGATATATGGATGGCAAATAAGTGCATGAGAAGATATTCAACATCATTAGCCATTAGAGAAAGGCAAATTAAAACCATGATGAAGGATCACCACACATCCATTAGAATGGCTAAGATTAAAAAAAAATACTGACAAAAATGTGGGACCACTGGAACTCTCAGACATTGCTGGGGGGAAAACAAGATGGCACAGCCACTCTGGGAAGATCCTTGATGGATGCTGAACCATGAGGTGAAAGGTTGTTGGAGAAAAGAAGAGTCATATGGGGTGAAGATATCACCCCAGGGATTAGTCTCGCAGCAAAGGGAAAAATGCCCCTTTTCAATGGAAAGATCTGGCGACCACAACTGTAATAGGTGATCAAACCTAGCATGACCAATAAGGGGGATAATTAGACCCTGAGGTGATGCAATAGGAAGTATACAAAACCTTCTGTCAAGTATTGTCACCAAAATATTTAACATGAATCTCAAGTCTCTTGACCTAAGTTCCACTTCATACGAAGTACAGGAGGGAGAGAAGCAAACTAAATGACACGTAAGGAAACAATCAGATAAATCCAGAATGTGGGATGACTACAAGTCTACTCCTAGGGCATAGCTCAAGTGCTACCTCCTCCAGAAAATCCTCCCTGACTGCTCCCGCCCCACCAATGTTAGGTTGGGTCTCCCTGGTGCATGTCCCCTTGGCACCTACTGCCCCATCACAAAGTCGACTACACTTTACAGCAAATGCTGACAGCAGGAACCATGCTTGTCTTGTACATACACTGAATGCTGTATGCCCAGCTCTGAGCACAGTGGAAAATCTGTACTTTGTGGGAAAAAAATGAGGAAGACACGAAGATGCTAGGAGGTCAAGCCCTCTCTGGCCCCTGTCCTGCTTCACCACAACCCCTCCCTCTGGGAATGAGCAAGCACAGAGACCACACTGGTGTCCGAGGGCCACGGAGGAGGCCTGAAACCGGAACTAGCCACCAGCAAAATCCCTTCTTACACAACCTCAGCATCAGGGCCTGCGTGATTTGTAAAGTCTAGACTCCTCAGGTCCGGGTTTCCCACAGGGCCTCTGTGTCACCAGGGCCAGAAGTCCTGGGTTTCTAAACTTCCTTTAAGTCAGCCACGCCAGGGTGCTTGGGGTCGAGGTGGGCAGATGACTGGGTCTTGGTCTCCCCCAAATCCTCGCAAGCTTGCAGTGTGCAACTAAAAGAATTCTGTGATATAGGGGAAAGTTCAGGCATTATCGTAGGTAAAAGAACAGTCTAAAACAACATAATCTAATCTCAAAACAGTTATGTATACAGTATATAAGTGTATGTGTGTGCTTGTGTATATTTCATTTGTGTATTACAGTGAATGCCAACTTAGTGAACACAGAACCAAAGCTCCCAGGGGAAATGAGGGCTGGGGTCCTGTGAGCCTCTGATCACAACATTTTCATCCACTGATCAATACACAGCCTTGCTGTATGTTTCTGTTTAATGACACCTTATTTAATGTATCTTGTTGATTCATTAAGCTTGAACTCATGGCCAGTGGCACTGTAACTCATGCCTGAACGAAGCTTACTTAACACCTCCAAAAGACACATCACAGCCTGAGCTTAGGAACACTAGACAGCCCTTGAGCACTAGGTTTGAGGCCATGTTAAACAGTGAAATGACCCAAAAAAGCACGAGAATGTATAAAATGTGGCAATAAAGAGACCATGAAAAAGACACTTGTTCAGAGTATAAGAGCTGGAACAAGAGGCAGAGGTTGCCTTGTTCAACCCCAGCTGGGAACATGCACCTCAGGCCACACAGTTTTTGCTGCCACGCACATGCCCACAACTGCAAGCGACCGGGAAAACACTACAAGTACTGATGTTGGATTAGAAATAAATTTTAGCAAGTAGGCAAATTCCCAAATACGGAATCGGCAAATAATGTGGATTGACTATACTGTATGTAAAGTGTGTGTGTATGTATATAAACCACTGATATATACATATATATATATATATATATAAAAACATGTATATATATGGTTTGCTCTGGGTTGGTAGGAATATGTTAAGACTTTAAAAATTCTCTTCTTGAAGCTTTCTTGTATTCTCCAGATTTTCTACTGTGTATTTTCTTTTATAACCAGAACGAAAAAGTCACTTTCCTAGGAGTACAGGAAGAAATGTGTCTGTGACACACTCTCTTGCCTGGAACACCAAGGTTGAACCCCATCTTCCCTCACTATCTCAGCTCAGTCCCAGGGCCGTTCCTCTGGAACATCCTTCCAGATCATGGAGCACCTCCTGGGTGCAGGTACAGCCGATGACAGAGGTGGGAGTGCGGGATGGGAGGAAGCTGGGAGGCGGCAAAGGGTGTCTTAGCCCTGACCTCACTCTAAGTTCGGTTAAGTCTTTTGCCCCTTTGCGCCTTTGTGTTCTCTGAAAAATGAGGATAAGGACACTCATCCTTCCTACCTCACAGGCAAAGATCGAATGAGATATTTTTTTACAGCTCCAGAAATGGAATCTGTGTTGATTAGAATCTCTGCCTGTGGCTGGGATTTGAGGGAGAATGTTCCATAAATGCTTCCTAACTCCTCTGCAGTCACCTCCTTTGGCAGGTCCAACCCAGCCCAATGGAATGTGGGCTCCCAGGGCCTGGAGGGACCCCACTAGACACACAGAAATTTATGTTCCATTTCTAAGGTCAGGTCATCCATGAATAAAGATTTAAAACAGAACAAAGCTTAGAGGCCCTTGAACAACACCTGGAGCCAGGCCTGGGCATGGCTAAGTAACAGAAACAGGCGAGCTCCAGGCAGCTCTGCTTAACTGACATGCCGTATCCCTGCAGACCCGCTGGCCCACACCTCTGCCCATGGCTGCAACTCTTGGAAAGGCCCCAGAACTCCATCGATATGCCATCCCCAGGGCAGGATGATATGAAACAGCTGTTGCCCCACCTCGGGAGCACTGTGATCTCATATGCTTTCATCACGTGAACTAGAGAACATGAGAAGGTGTTTTTGCCCAGTGAATAAGATCCCTGAGGCACAGGGGAATGTCCTCCAATCTCACTTTGCTTTGCAAATCTCTATGGTGGGGTTTCTAGGGCTGGCAAAGAATCCGGCTGTAATTCCCCGCTGATATTAATTAGAAGGGGTGTGGCTTCTGCACTAGTCACATGACAAAGTGATTACATTTTGATCTGGGTTGCAGTGGCCAGAGGTTTAAATCTGGGGGAGGGTCTGGTCCAAGCGCTTTTCAAAGTGATGGTCCTTAGATCACTGTCTCAAGGTACGCAGGAGCTCGGGCATACCAGCTGGTTTTAGGTGATTCAGGGCTCGGCACTAAACTGTAGGGAATCCCACAGTGAGAAAGTGAGTCTCTGCCATTCCTTTCCCGCCCTGACTGGCTCAGAAAGTTGGCAATCGTGGCTTTTCAACACCCCTTCCAACACTTGCTGGTCTCCATTTCCTGAAGAAAGGACAGAAGACCTCACGGCAGGCGACAGTTGCCAGGAAGAACTTTAACACACTGATTTTATTTTTCCTTTCTATTTAGTTTCCTTCTATTTCTAGCGAGGGCTGCTGGTTTTCCATTTATGGTGGACAGCTAAAGTTTCCCTTTAAAAATAAATGAAGTAAAGAAGTGAGTCAATTTGAAGAATACTGAATTAAGAATATGTAGTACAGGGGGTTTGTGGCTATGCCAAACATTGTGATGGTGCCGGTAGGATGATCAACATTGAGGGCGGCGCTGTTTCAGTGAACTCCTTGCCGTTCTCACTCTGTCTGGAGCTCTGTTGTTTACAGGCCAACAAGCCCACATTTCTCAAGTTGGAAGCCCTCTCCTGGCTCTACAGTGCTGGTGGGGAACCTGGAATGACCTGGGAGACCAAAGAAAACATCTAAAGAGAGGGCACCAGTGGGACAGAGAGAGTTGGGGCTGTTTTCCTGCAAGGGCTGTGAGAAAGGAACATCAGCAAGACAGAGCTCCGTGCTCCATTAGCAATGTCTGCCCTGGGCACCTGGGACTGGGAGGATGTGTACGGCACACATCCCTGATTCTAGAGCAACCCCTCCATTTAACAAAGGGACCAAGGGGGCCTTCCCTGGTGGTGCAGTGGTTGAGAATCTGCCCGCTAATGCAGGGGACACAGGTTTGAGCCCTGGTCTGGGAGGATCCCACATGTCGCGGAGCAACTAGGCCCGTGAGCCACAACTACTGAGCCTGCGCATCTGGAGCCTGTGCTTCACAACAAGAGAGGCCGTGATAGTGAGAGGCCCGCGCACCGCGATGAAGAGTGGCCCCCGCTTGCCACAACTAGAGAAAGCCCTCACACAGAAACGAAGACCCAACACAGCCAAAATAAATAAATTAATTAATAAACTCCTACCCTCAACATCTTAAAAAAAAAAAAAGCATCTCCTCTGTAAAGCCCTTCCTGACTTCTGACACTTACTACACCTTGTCTCGTCCTGTTTAAAAAAAAAACAAAAAACAAAACACAAAGGGACCGAGGGGTGTAGCGACTCACTAAGGGTTCCACTCTTAGCTATGGACTCTTTCTACTTCCACGGCAGTATCCAAATTTCCTTGCAAGCTCCTCATGCCCCTCTGGGCCTCCTGCACAATGACTCCCCCAGAGGACTTTAAATCTGGAGTGTTCTTAGGTGATTAGGCCAGCGGTCAAATTGTCCTGCAAGAAGCCCCAGGCTCCTGGTGAGGTGGGTCGGTCTCTGGGTTCTCCATCCTGGTTTCCACTAGGCACTGCCACTTTTAGCTCTTCTATATATGGAAGAGGGTGTAACCTGGCAGCCTGCAGGCCCAATCGCCAGACCTTGTGGGTCCGCACTGCCACAGGGCAACCATCAGCGGAGACTTAGACAGGGCCTGGGCTCCTCCATTGCCCACAGTCCTCCTTTGCCTGCTTCAAGCCCACAGCAGGGGGTTCCAAGACTTTAAAATATACAAAAACCCTACTCTAGACCGTCCCTCATTTTATAGTTGGGGTTATGAGGTCAGAGAGGGGAAGGGACTTGCCAAGGCCACACAGCGTGCAAGGAGGAGAGTTGGAACCAGACCTAGGGCTCCTCTTGGGAGGTGCTGAGGAGTTCCACTCCAGAATGCTGTTTCTCAGACCTGAGAAACAGCAGAGCCTTTTTTAGCCAGAGGGAGAAATAACTGTCTCTCACGCAGCATACTGAGGGGCTATGGCTTCTGCTCACAGATCACACATTTTCTGCAGCAAGTCCTTAGCCCAGGATAACTAAAGCTGTCCTGCACTGCAGCCAGAGCAACCTTCATTAAATATAAAAACACGTGCAGCCCTGAAATCAAGCAGCAGTGTTAGTTTCGAGATCTAGATGAACCCACTTCTTGCAGAGAGGGTTCCTGGGAATATGTCCGAGGGAGTCCAAGAGCCTATAAACCCTGGTTTAAGAAACCAGCTTTAAAAGGTAAGTGTGACCTCCCCGGCCACCCCAATAAAGCTCTCACACTGGCTGGGTTTCTGGGTTGGGGGTTCCTGGGAGCAGCTTGGTAATGACTGGCTGGGCTCCAGATCCACCTCGTTGGCTATCTGCTGCCCAGGCTTAAGGTGGAGGACACAGTCTGGGGTGGGGGTGGGGGGTAGGAGGGAGGGAGAGAAAGAGAGAAGGGTGGAGGAGAGTGGGAGAGAGCAAGGAGAGGGGGAGAGTGAGGAGAGGGCAGAGGCAGTTGGATGGGCTCCACCGGCTTAACTAATGGGAAACATGATTCTGCTGTTCCCCGTGGAGACTACACGTTCCCTTTGGTTCCAATCTGTCAGCTCTCTCCAGCTGTCTGCCCAGCATCTGGCCTATGTAGGTCAGCACTCCCAACCTCTTTTTGGAATTGCAACACCCGCAGTGTGTTTGATTTCCTAACACCCCAGAGCAGCATCGCCACCGGAAGTGCTGAGGAACGCATATTTATCTTTTTGAAGAAGGTACATTAAGTTTAATCCTGGAGAAATGCCACCTGAGTGTCATGATGCCTTTGAAACCTAGGATGTCAGAGTGAGGCAGGACCAAGGTCGGGGGGTGGGGTGCGAGATAAAATCAGCAACCACGCTGGGGAGCCTGCTGCTATGCGCTGGCCCTATGCAAGGTTTACCAACATCATGAAACACCTGGCAGGAAGCAGGGTCCGCCCTCAGGTTGGGGAGGTGGAAACCCAGGATGCCACCACGCCTGAGGTCACTCAGTTGGGAAGTAAGCGACTTCAGTTCCAAGCCCAGCTCCTTCAGCCTCTGAAGTCCCTTTTCCTCCTCCCAGATCCCCAAGGCCAGGCCTCGGCTCTCCCGGTCCCAGGCCAGAGCTTTCCTGTCCCGAGTCAGCATCAGGAATCACCAAGCTCAGGGGCCACAGCAAGTGACACTCCAGGGGTGCCCGGCTGCCAATTTTTCTCTTTTCAATTAAGTGATTGCTTGGAATGGGGCCCAAAGACAAGTGCTTGTGGTGTGAGTGGCAGAGAAGATGCTCCTTGTCCCCAGCCCACTCAGGTGGGTGGTGGAGCTGAGGTCTCAGACTGTACCTGGGGGCAGAGGGGTGCCAGGCCAGGAGGTGGGAGACAGGGTCGGTCTCTCTAAAGCACAAATTGAATCGTGTCTCTCCTCTGCTTCAAACACCTCAGTTCGTTCATTCATTCATTCAGCAAATGCAGACAAGAGCACCTACTGTGTACCAGGCTCCCTTCCGAGGGCTGGGGATATGGCTGTGAACGAGGAAGACAGAAGCCCCTGTCCACCTGGAGCTTTCAGCCTAGTGGAGGAAGACAACAAAGGCATGTCGGGGCACCCGGCCAGGTGCTCCCTTGCCTCTGGCCCCTGCACCTGCCACTGCCTCTGAAGGGAGGATCTTCTCTGCCTTCACCTTGGTAGCAACTCTTCATTTCCTAGGTGTCAGCTTAGAGGCTTCCTCCTCTTGGAAGCCTTACTGGAGACCCCCAGTCTGGGTCTGGCCTCCTTTCTCTGGGTTCCCACAGCCACTAGGGCTGCCGTCGCTCAGCACACAGTCCTCTGGGTGTGCTGTTCTGTTCACGTGACTGTCACCCCACTCCCCTGGGAGCCCTCAAGGGGCAGGGGCCAGGTCTGTCTCATTCACCATAATCTTTCCAGTGCTTGTGACACTGGGCTCTCAGGAACTGCCTGGTGAGAGGCCAACAGGCGGACAGACAGACAAAAAGCCAAGACAGGGCCACACGCTCATAAATCAAGGTGACCTCACTCAAGGCTCTCTGAGTCTGGGGTAACAATGCTCTTGGAATGGCTGAGTGAACAGCTCAACTGCCAAGGGTGCTGGAAACAGAACCAGCTTTGTTACAGAGAAGAATGCAGGCACAGGGCCCAGCCCTGGGAGAGAAGTCCATGTTTCACCCCAAGACCTCTCTGGACAGGCGATGAAGAAAAAGAGAACAGCGCAGGAGCAATTCCAACTGCAGGTGGAGGCAGCAACCCATACCATTTGAGAGTCAGGGCAGCCCGAGGGAATTCTTAGGAGGTGATGGAATTATGCTGCATCCTGTTTCGGGTGGTGGTTATGAGAACCTACGCATGTGTAAAAGCTCATGGAATGCTATACCAAAAAAGGGAATTTTCCTGCACACGTGTAAGTCAAAAATTAAAAATAACAATCACTCCTTAGTGTCATTAAAAAAAAAAAAAAAAAAGGTAGGCACTGGCTTTAGGGTACCCAGGTATGATTCTCAGCTCTACAGCTTAAAGCTGCTGTGAGACTTTACAAGTCATTTCATGGCTCCGAGCCTCTATTTTCTCGTCTGTAAAATGGAGAGAATAGTCGTACCTACTTTATAGGGTTGGCTAAGGATTCAACAGGCTAATGCTGGACAGGAGCTTGGCACATGGCCTGACTTACAGGAAGCTTTGAGTGCAATCACTGATAACCCCATTACAGAGGTGAGGCCCTGGTGGCTCAGGCTGGCCAACTCAAATCTTTTGAGGTGAACTAAGTTAAAGGGAAAAGTCACGAATGTCACTCTGTGAAATCCAATCAACTGCCTCTCCCTGGAGCCCATCTTTCCATGACTGCTGGAGTCTCATCCAGATGGCAAGCAGCATGACCCACTTGCAGGGCCGGCCGGGTGCAGCACCTCCGTTCTTCTAGATGGAGACACAGAGCTGGTGGAAACACTTGCTGGACTGGGTGTGCAGCGCCAGCCCGGGCCTCTGGCTGCCAACTCACAGCCTTGCACACATCTGGCCCGAAGCGGCATGGGGAACTTTCCAATGGCAAGCAGAGGTGCTGGCAGCTGGAGCCAGGCTCGGCCGAAACCAACCTGAAGGCTAGCTTTCTAGGAAAGCCTCCAAGGCAGGCACTGCGGGCTCGTGGAGATCTCCCAGGCTGCCAGGCCTCAGAGGAGCCCGGGGCGATGCAGGAAATGGAGCCGAGAGAGGGCCTCTCCTGTGTTAGCAGGGTTGCCTAGGGGGAGAACTGGGCAGCCAACGAGAGCACCCACTAGGCGCAAGGCACACAGGCAGTAGGGGTAAAGCTGTCTGAGTAATGAAAAAGAATCAAAATGAGCCACGTTTATTGGGCTGATTGGGCACTATGCTAAGTCCTTCATTTATGTTACGTCACGGGATGTGGTGACACTGGCTCACACGAGGTCACACAGCCAGCATGTGACAGAGCTAAGATCTAAACCAGGGCCATGGGGGACTTCCCTGGTGGTCCAGTGGTTAAGACTCTGCGCTTCCACTGCAGGGGGGACGGTTTGATCCCTGGTCGGGGAACTAAGATACTGCATGCCACGTGGCGTGGCCAAAAAATAAAATAAACCAGGGCTGTGGGACATGGTGAAAAAAGCCTGACATATGTGGTCAGATGGGTCTTGGTTCACACCTAAAGGGCCCAGCACAGTGCCTGGCACACAGTAGGTCCTCAACAGAAAAGACAGTAGTAGAGTCTTCTCATAGGCCACAGGCCCTCTAAGAAGCGCTTTACAGCTGCTGTTGGAGCACAGAGGGGATGAGGGCTAATTCTGCTGGTGGCACCTGGAGAGGCTTTCCAGATGAAAAAATAACTGCTCTGGATCTTGAGGGATGCATAGGAGTTCTCCAGCTGAGGACCAACACTAATGAGCACTTGTGAAATCCCCAGCACTCTGCTCTCAGAAACCCTATGGAGTGAAGCTTACCATCCATCCCATTTCACACCATAGTAAACTGATGTTCAAAGGGGTCAGGGGGCCGGTCCAAAGCCACACAGCTGTTTGTGGAGGATGCCAGAACTTGAACCCAGGTTTGTTTGACTCCAGAATGCCCCTTCCAGTCCCCCAACCAAAGCCAAAGACACAGCAGAAGAAAACTGCAGAAGCTGACTGTCTAAACCAGAACGAGAAATGTGGGGTTCCACAGGCAGCATCTCGGGGAGTTTCAGGCTACAGCTGCCAGCTCCTGGGCGAGGAGGCCCAAGAGAATGCTGTGAACTCTCTAGCCACACTATGTGGAACAGGCAGCCCAGTCTCAAGACAGCAGCAATGCAAATAGCACAGACGTTCAGTTGGATTGACCTGGGTTCCAATCCTGGCTACACCACTTCCTTGAGCAAGCTACTTAGGAGCCTCAGTTTCCCCATTTGGTAAATGGGGATGCTAATACAGTCAGCTCTTGGCACCCAAGGATTCAACCAAGCTCAGATAAAAAAAAAAAAAATTCCAGAAAGTTCTAAAAAGCAAAACTTGAATTTGCTGTGACCCAGCAACTACTTACATAGCATTTACATTGTATTAGGTATTATAAGTAACCTAGAGATGATTTAAAGTATTGGAGAGGATGCGCAAAGGTTATATGCAAATACTACGCCATTGTATACTAGGGACTTGAGCATCTGTGGATTTTGGCATCCATAAGAGGCCTTGGAACAAATCCCCCATGGATACCAGGGGATGACTGGAATAGTATTACCTGTCTCTCAGGGCTGTTGTAAAGTGTAAATGGGATTATGTCTGTAAGATACCTGGTACAGTGGTGGCCCTTTACCCCCTTCCATGCAAAAGTAACTTCCTTAGGCCCAAATCAAACCCAGATCATTAGGTTGAACTAAGTGAAATTGCCACTTGTTAAGTCAAAAATTGACAATTTCATATGGTTCAACCTAGTAGCATCCCAAGGGGTTATAATATTATATCTATGTCCACTGGACTAGACTGAGAATGTTACTTTTCTCTTGAGTGTTTACTATGTGTCAGGAACTGGGATGACTCCTCCATTTACAGATGAAGATACTGAGGTTCTGAGAGCTTAAGTGACGCACTGGTAGAAAGTGACAAAGCCAGGATTTACACCCAGGTCTGGCTGCCTCCAAAGCCTGTGCCTTAACTACTATGATACAATGCTCCGTCTGGTGTCAGCGGGGGGTCATCACAAGGAATCCAATTCTGAGTCAGCTGAAGGATATCATCAATGGCCATCATCCTAGAATCATGGGACCCAGGGATGGAGAGAGCCCAAGAAGTTATGGTTTCATTCAAGGAACACACTTGGCACCTGTCCTTAGACTATGAGGGATTCAGGGTCTGGTGGGAGAGGAGGAGACGAGTCAACAGAGTCATATCCAATGTATGAGCACCATGATGGGCCTGGTCCACTAGGAACCTCAGCATCAAAGCTGAGTGCCCTGGTTGGGTGACAGGCAGAAAGGGGTCAACTAGGATTTCTAGGATACTCCCTAAACAACTGCCCCCTCCATATAAATGCAGCTTCGTCTTCCTGTCCCACTGGGCTTGGGGACATGAAGAAAGAGGAGGAAAGAACTAGATGAGAATGTAGAGGGACTGAGCTCTCAAACCCTGGGGACAGCCATCTATTAGGGGTATCAGAAGGGGAGTAGGGATTCCTCCACCAGATAAAGTAGGGGGGCTGCAGAAGTGGGTTCCAAACTTTGTACAGCCAAGTAGCCCCTTTTCCCACATGAAATCGTATGTGGTCCTGATGGTCAGGTTCTGTGGGTTCCTTGGCCACCGCTGTACCCATGCCCTGCAGGGCTCCTCATCTGGCAGAGACTATTCCTCCCGGCCTTGATGTGAACCCCTATGTGGACTTTTCTGCCAGCTTCCTGTGCTTCATACACAAGTCTATGAGACAGGAATAAAGGGAACACGGGAAGCAGGGTCCCCTCTTTCTCCCTCTGCCTCCAGGAAGCTTTCCTGACTCTGCTGTCCCACACCGTCCTCTACTCTCTAGAGAAACCTGGGATAATACATAAACATATAATACAATGTAAAACAATGGAACGGCTCACAACCACCAATGGTCTTGATGTGTTTCCTATGAAGCTACACTGTATTACTGTTTCCACCCAGCAGTGGTGGAAAGTAAGACCCAGCATGTGAAGTAACCCGTTCCGTAGAGTTGGTAATAAAGTCTGACGGCAGAGGCTGAGGTCTTAACAAGCATCCACATTTCTACCACCAGAGACGAAGCTTTGGTTATACTTCTTCCCAGACCCTTTTTCTATATGTTGAAGTAGTTTATGAAATTAAGATCACATTGTATATACATGATCTTTTTCACCTGTGTTATAGGTGAGCATTTCCCCATTCATTAAAAATTCTTTCAGCAAAAGTTTGAAAGGATCCTTAGTAGTCCATTTATTTAATCATGCCTCCAATGATAAACATTTTCAGTATTATTTTAATTACCACACTGCTAAATATCCAAATATACAAATCTCTGGGGAAGACTGCTTTTAAATCTTGGGGGGGTGCATCCTGGACTAGTCCATTTAGAGTATGTTTCTCAAGGTGTGGTCATTCCAGATGACCTGTGTCACATCATTCGAGGTTAAAAAGCGCATCACTAGTCAGGGAATGGTAAAGATGATGATGGTAAAGATAATATAACACTAACAGGTAACTATTCATTCAGTACTTTTATGTGCCAGGCACTGCTTTAAACCCTTTACCTAAAATAACCCACAGTAGGTACTATTCTTACCCTCAATTTACAGATGAAGAAACTGAGGCACAGAGAAGTGAAGCCACTTACTAAGGTCACACACTCTGCTGGTCACTGGCAAAGCCAGGTCAAATCCATGCTTAATTTCCAAGTCCAAGCTCTTAAACTTCTACCCAGAAGTTTTTCACCCTTTTTTTTTTTTGTGCCACGGAGCCCTTTGGCAATCTGATGAAATCTATGGTCCCCTTCTCAAAATGATTTAAAAATGACTAAATTAAAGCACATAGCATTCCAAATGAAATACTGAACTGTAATAAAAATGTTTCAAAAAATAAAATTATGAACATATGTACACTTTTACTAATGTAATAAATAACAACAATCCAGCAGTGGGTCGAATAACATCACAGGTCTGAAGCAGTGATGCGGATAAATGCAACAACTGTAAAGTGACATGAAAATATCTGTGAATTTCTACTGGTGACAAAGCCACAGGTCTTACTGATATCACTGGGGGTCGTGACCTTCATTCATAATGGAAGGCAATGCTAAACCGCTATTGGAGGTTAGTGAGAATAAAGATGTACTCTTCCCCCTTCCAAGTTCAAGGACCCCCTGAATTCTACCCATATTAAAAACTCTGCCAGTTGGCTTTCCCTGTTCCAGAGCACCCACCTCCTCTTGACCCCAGCTCAGAGCGCCACCTCTCTGGTCCAGCAGGGAATGGGGAATGGGCAGTCCAGGCTTCAGACCCCTGCCCTGTCCCCAAAGCCCCACTGCAGGCCCCACCACAGCCCTTATGCCGTGGTGATGTGTTCCAAACAGATGGTGACCTCTGTAAGGACAAAGGCTGCCTGGTCATCTCAGCCTCTCTTCGGCTTGGGGCCAGGCCTGGCCCAGGGCAGACAACAAATCCACATCTGTGCAATTGACTGACAGCCAATCGTGCCCTGAAGCCACAGGCTGCTGATTCACACCTTGGCTGGGGAGGAGGAAATGGTGACGCCACTGAGTGGGTTTCTGGCTTTCTTTGCCAGTGCAGTAGGCAGGGGGTCCATGCAATTCTGCTTAATTAAGCAGAGTAGAAGATATTATTCTTATGTGCGTTAAGGCAACGTTTCCCTTCAAATCTAGGGGGTGAGTTGACTATACCCTTCTTTATATTCAATGATAGGCAGCAGAGCCGAGTGTCATCCTGGGCAAAGTACTTCATCTTTCTAAGTCTCAGTTTCCACATTTGTGAAATGGGCTGATAACAGTACCTATGTAGCAGACATCTGCTGTTTCCGCCTGTCCAGGCTCCATGCCCCCTTCTTCCAGCAACAGTGCTCTGAATCTCCTACAACTATTGGCAATTTCAGTGGGACTGTGGATCACAGCATCCTGCCCTTGCCTGACCAAAGGATGGTCAGGTGATTTGGCTGGGCCAATCAGATCCTCTCCTCCTGGAACTGGACTCTTGCGTGGCCAAAGGGACTGAGGGATGGAGCAGGTTCCTGCTTCTGGTGATGCTCTGAGGCCCACAAGCAGTTTCAACTCCTTGTCCTTTCTGTGACTGGGGGCTGAGCCACGTTCTGCCAGAGCCATCTTTCCAATACATTTCCTATGGCTTAAGTTCGTTAGGTTCATTTCTGTCACTGGCAGCCCAAGAATCCTAATACTCCTTACCTCACAGAACTGCTCAGATCCAGTGACATAAAGCATGAAAAGCCTGGAGCGCACAGTAAGCACTCAAATGAACGATAGCTATTCAATAATAATAACAACAATAAATGATTGTTAAGTCTTGAGAACAAATTTGGAGTTATTTAATCCCTCCCAAATTTCAGAATTCCTACTGGCTATCGTAGACCTCTTTAATATTTCCCATCCCTCCCTCCCTCTCTAACTTTATCTTCACTGTCTGCACAGTCCTCCTGTGGACAGGTGCTCTCTCTCTCCCAGGTCTGTGTCTGCCCCCTCCACTCTCCTGTGAAAGGTGCTCCCCCAGCCCATCAAGCCGGGGGAGTGCCCCTGAGTCCCAGTTCCTCCCAACCACTTCCATCGTGGATACCTCTGATCCTGAGCCCTGGCCACCCAGCTACGTGTGTGTGCGTGTGTGGGGGGAAGGCGTGGCCTTCTTGAGGGTAGAGTCTATGCTTTCTTATGTATGTATGTATGTATGTATGTATTTATGCCACGCCATGCGGCTTGTGGGATTTTAGGTCCCCCACCAGGCTTGGCCCAGTCAGAAGCCCCCAGATCCTTGGGGCCCCCAGCCACCTGTCAAGCTCCATCTCTATTACTCAAATCTCTCCTGCTTTTTTCAAACACGCCACATGCCAGGGTTTCAGCTTCCTTTCCCTCCTGTTCTGTCTGCCTAAAATTCCTTTACCCTTCTCTACTTGACAGCATCCCTCCCATGCTTTGTGATCAGCCTTGGGTCACCTGCACTGAGTTACCTTCTCCAAGTCCAACTTCCCCCAAACCCTAAGGCACAGGCCTCTGCTCATTCCCAAGTTCCAGGCTAGCCCTGAAAGGCCATCTACCTGTCTCTCAGGACAATGACCTCCTTGAGGTCTGAATCCCCACTTTGCATATCTGTGTATCATCCCTGTGCTCAAAAGTGCCTGGCCCCTAAAGGGACTTACCTTTGTTCAGTGAATTCTCAAGAAACATTACCAGTATTACAAAGTACGAAGGTTTCTTGGTTGTTGTTTTATTGAAAGTGGTAGTCTCAGCAGCATTGCCAGATAAAGCACAGGATGCCCCAGGAAATTTGAATTTCAAATAAACAATGAATAATTCTTTAGTATAAGTAGGTCCCAAATATTACATGTTTATCTGAAATTCAGACTTCACTGGGCATCCTGTATTTTCATTTGGTAAATCTAGCAGCCCTAAGTTTTGGGATGGCCGGGGAGACGCCTGCAAAAGCAGGCGGGAGAGCTCTGTGTGCGGGCGTGCGCGTGTACACACACACACACACACACACACGCACGTACAACAGATGCACCTCTGGTCCCTTCTCCGTTCACCATTTAAAGAAGGCCCTGGGCTTGGGCTCATTGCTCGCCTGCAGGCCTGCACCTGGGCCAGCACGTATGAGGAGAGAATGCCCTGTAGTTTGGATAACGGGGCAGAAGAAGGATGGCCTGCAGCAAGGCTCGGGCTTGCAGGCCCCTGGCAGAGTCCCTGAGGAGTGAGCCACACCAGCCCCTGCCCACTGGCCCCCTGGCAGGAGACACCGGGCCTCCCAAGTCTATCACGTCAGCTAGTCCCCATGTCCCGGCAGGGGCCAGGGATGCCAGCTCTGCCACCCAGGATCTGGATGACCCCACTGGCAAGGGCTCTGTGAAAGGGACCACAGGGTCCCAGTTTCTGGGCAGTACCCCGGGCCAGGAAGCTGCAAGGACGGCTGCCCCAGCGGCATCCTCTCAGGCATTCCGCACAAAAGGTCATTTAATTTCCCCACCAAAGCTGCCCACTTCCCAGAAGAGAAGGCTCAGGGCCAACAGCGAGTGGATGACAGTAGGTCCCAAATATTACATGTTTCTCTGAAATTCAAACTTCAGACCAGAGCCCAGTTGCTGGGCGCAGAAGCCATGCTCACAACCCTCCGGCCATGCGGCCTACTGAAGAAGCCTCATATTCTCTCCTTGGGCCAAGGATGTTCACGCCTCATCACTTGCGCCCACCAGGCCGACAGGATGCTCATCTAGCGGCTCCCTTTCCTGCAGCTGCAGTGACCTGCGGCTGGCCTTGGCCTCCCAGGGGAAGGAGAAAACTGAGTCACACCAAGCAAGACCATTCACCCTATCAGAGCTCTTTCTCCAAGGAAAAAAGCACGCATGATTTGCAACAGGATATGAGTGTCCCAGAGGAGAAGTAGTACCATGCATGGAGTGGTCCCCTAAGCCTTTTTTGGCAGTGTGGTAACTCTGCCGCTTGCTGACGCCCGTGCACCTCTGGGTGGGTGACAAGCGGTTGGATGATCTGCCCAGGGGAGTGGGGCACAGCTCTAACCTGAATGACCTCAGGGTGCAGATTGCTGAACTCCGGCCTGCAAGTCTTTCCAACCTATTCAGATATAAGCACCACAGGAGGGAGGGCCAGGCCACTGAGCAAGGAGCATTTCAACCAGAAAAGCATCTGCTCAGGCCTTCCTCCCCTCGTGGTATTTGAAACTCATCTCTTGCCACTTCTTGGGCTGGAGGACTGGAAAGCCACATCCAGAGCCCTGGTTCTGTGGCAGGAGTTGGGGGAGAGTCTCGGAGGCCAGCATCTATCTGGGGAGGACAGGCTCTTGGAGGAGCTGGAGAATTCTGCTGCCTCAGGACAGGATGAGGTGGTGGGGATGTGGGAACCTGGCTGGAGCCGCCACGGCCTGGCACTGCTTCTCTTTTAAAATGAGCATTCACTGTTTTTTTTAGTTTTACTAAAAACAGGAATATGTGTTCCCCACAGAACATTTGGAAAATAGAGAAATGCAATGCACAGATGAGCAAAAAAAAAAAAAAAAAAATGACATATACTTTATCAGCTATGTTTCTGTGCTTTCACAGACGCCTTCACTTGTAACCAGGTGCGAGCCAACCTGAGCACGTTGTTTTGCCACCAGCTTTTACTATTTCATATTCGCATGACAGAAGATGGAATTTTTGCCATCTCGATGGTATTCTAGCTCGTGGATATAGTATGTTTTATTTATCTTGTTCTCTACAGATGTGTGTTTAAGTGGCCCCCAACTTCTACTATCATAAATGATACTATGTTTGTACACTCCTAATACAGCTCATAGTTATTGAGCCCTTACTCTATGCCAGGCCCATTTAATCCTCACATCAGCCCTATGAGATTGGAACTATCATTATTCCCATTTTACAGGTGAGGTACAGAAAGGGTAAGTAATTTGTCTGAGGTCACACTGTTGGTAGGTGGCAGGGCAGGGATCTGAACGCATGCTGTTTGGTGTACTTTCCCTGCTTACCAGAAGCAAGGAATGGCACAGATTCAAAGTCTGAACTAAAGGGACATTTAAGTAACTCTTAAGTTATGATAGTCCCACCCGCTTTGATCTTGAGACAACTGCAAGAGCCTAGAGTGTAAGAGCCCAGGCTGAGGATGACCCGGCAGGTGAGGTGAGAGGCCTGGCTCCTTGCAACCATGGACCAGAGGGAACAGGATGGCACAGCACAGGTGACAAGGTCCATCATTTTTCAGTCAGAAGAAAGCAAGAGCCATTAAAAAAAAAAACCTAGCCGAGGGGCCTTAACGCCTACTGAGGGTACTACCTCTGTGTGACGCAGACAGGGTGCAGGACAAGAACCACCTGTAGAGGAGGTAGGCGGGCTCTGCCTTGCTCACGGGCCTGTCCCAGGGCAGCAGGGTGTCCCGCCTGGGGCCCCACCCCAGAAGTGCCTCATGAATGAAAAAGTATGGAAAACAAATAGCAGGCCCCTAGGGCAGGAGGCAGGAGAGAGGCAGAGATGTGGAGCGTGGCTATTACTATCGTTAATGCTAGTTGTCATGACTACCACTGATTGAGTGCCCTCTATACAGAAGGCATCAGGCTCAGCAGTGTGTGAGAAGTGCCCTATACCTGTAGGTAAGCACTATTACTGCTCCCATTTTACAGACCCTTGGGGAGCTTGTCTGCAAGGTCACCCAGCCCAGGAGCTCATGAAGAGAACTCAAATCCAGGTCCTTTCTTCATGAAGTAATGGTGCGTCCATAAGCAATGTGCTAGGAGCTGGCACTTATCCCTCAGCAGGAGGGACGGAGAATAGGATGAAAGCATACATTATCTAAACAAGCACACAATCATCTTAGAAGGGTGACACTGTCCTCATTTTCCAGATACAGAAACTAAGGCTGGGGGTTGAGTCAGTCACCCAAGACCATGCAGAACTTGAATGTTTGTCTCTGATACCCAAGTTCTTTCCACTCAAGTTTGTTGGCCTGCCATGCATGTTTCTGCAAAACAGGGTGCCAGGATGGCTGGGATGCTGGGGGCAGGCTGGAAAACAGAATGCAGCTAATTTGGGCAGCAGATTCAGTTTGTTCCAGACCACTGAGCCTGCCAGCCAGAGGTCTCCCACAGACTGAAACAAGAACGTTGATAATAATGCCTAATAAGGGCGTGACCCATCCTGCAAAAGTCAGTTGCTCAGAGGAGAGACCCGTTGCTCTTAGAGTCTGGCAGGTGGAGAGGGAGGTTTCAAGGCCAGCAGCACAGGGCCTGCCAACCCATCACTCCAGAGGCACAATCAACCCAGAGCTTCCCTGGGGTGAGAATGACTAAGGGTTGGTGGCAGCTTGTGCTTCATCAGTCCAGGCTGAGTGAATGAACAGTGAGATGAGGGAAGGGCCAGGATGGAGAAACTGTGGCTGGAGGCTTAAATGACCCACCCAAGGTCACCTGGCTCAGGGGTGGGATCACAGGGCTGCCGCATACACGTACACCAATCCCCACGCTGCCACTCTTTGCTGTGTGACCTCAGGCATGTGCCTGTGCTTCTCTGAGCCTCCAGTCTCAAGGGGAAAACGAGAACACTAACGTAACTATCTGAAGTACCTATCTGAGTGTATAAATAAATCCTATAAATGAATAGAAAACCAATAACTCAATATACCAAAAAAAGGGGCAAAAGATAAAACAGGCAATTAATTCACAGAAGAGGAAGCTCAAAAGGCTGACAAAGGTGTGAAAAGATATGTAACTTTACTAGCAAGCAGGGAAATGCAAACAAGCACTGCCATGAGATACTGTTCCATACCCACTAAAAAGTCTGACAATTCGGAGTGTTAGTGAGGGGCCAGAGCAAAGAGACCCACAGACACTGCTCCCAGGGACGTTAAATGCACAGGTGAAAATGCACAAACCCCAAGCGCCAGCAATCCCGCCTCAGTTGTATGTGCAAGAAAGCAGCTACAAGAAAGTATCCTAAAAATCTCCTACAGGAGCTCAAATAAACAGGGGTATATTCATAAGTGGAATATGAAACAGCAGTTAAAATGAACTGAAGCTACATGTACCAACATAGATCTCCAAAGTGTAATGTTTTGTAGTTTTAAAACTTTCAATACAAGATCTTGGGGACTGCTGAAAAGGTAAAAACATTAAAAGGTACATGAGGCCTAGCTGGGAAGGGGACTGATTGCCACAGGGCACAAGGGATCTTTATGGGGGTGATGGAAATGTTATAAAACTGGATTGTGATGATGGCTGCACAGCTCCATACATTTATTTAAAGAAATCAGCCAACTGTACACTTACAATGGGTGAATTTATGGTATGTAAATCACACCTCAGTAAAGCTACTGAATAAAAAAATCATATCTATTGGTCTATTTTTAAAATGTGCATGGGAATGACAAGCACCAAATGTAGGATACTGTTTTTATTTCGGGGGGTGGTGATTGTTGGAGTGGGTGCACAGGGGGCTTTGCATGTGCAATATTTCATTTCTTAAAAAATAAAAATAAAAATGATTTGAAATGAATAGGGCAAAAGGTAAAGATCTGACAGCTGGATGGTAGATTGACAGATATTTAACTTATTCTATGTATCTGTATATTTGAAATCGTGTATTAGTGTAACGGAAAAGTACCTATTTTAAAGGGCTGTTGTGATGACTAAATACACAGAGAGCTTAATCCAGTGCCCAGCCCACAACAATGGATTAAATTTCAGCTGTTAAGATTACTGCTTCTATAACTACTTCTAGCATCTTGCTATTCTTTTTTTTTCTTTTTTTTTTTTTTTTTTGCGGTACGCGGGCTTCTCACTGTTGCGGCCTCTCCCATTGCGGAGCACAGGCTCCGGACGCGCAGGCTCAGTGGCCATGGCTCACGGGCCCAGCTGCTCCGCGGCACGTGGGATCTTCCCGGACCGGGGCACGAACCTGCGTCCCCTGCATCGGCAGGCGGACTCTCAACCACTGCGCCACCAGGGAAGCCCCCATCTTGCTATTCTTAACATCTAAAGATCTTAAGACAGAGCAAGCCAGTATTTCCTGGCTCCTGCTAAGGGAGACGTTTTTCTAACCCCAAGGCTTCTGTACCTCCCTCTCCAGTGCTGGAAATGGGGCGATCCAAAAAAACCCTGCCAAACCTACAGGGAGCACTTCCTCCTCCCCTCAAGTTGGAAGATAACCTAGCTGGGGAGGGTCTCCCAGGGTGTCACACTTGAAAGTCCCCTTTCCATTCATTTAGAAAGCCCTAGGCTCCACGGCAGGAAAGATGCAGGCAGAGAAAGGCCAACAGACAGAGTGCAGTGGCTCCAGGGAAGCTCTCTCCAGATGATAAAACTGTTGATATTACTGTCAACAATAATCCCTACCCACCCATGGGGATCTCAGAGGCCCTGGGAGCTTCTGCCCCTGCATTCTCCAGATGTGGCCTACGGCCCTACCCTTGGGCCCACTGATGATGTCTCTGCCCACAGGTGAAGGAGGCTGGGGCCAGGCGTGATGAAGATGCCGCCCTGATCATGGAGAAGATGCCATTTAAGGTGGAACAAGTGGCCCAGCCTTGATGGGCAGCCCTGAGCTCCTGGTGAAGCTCTCCAACGACATCTATAGCACCTGTGACCTGTTCGCTCCCAGGCAACTGAGTGATGAGACAGGTGGAGGCTGAAGTAGCTGTAAATAGGGAGCAGGTGGTGGGAAGCCTCTGTAACTAACTTGTATGATCTCATGCAGTGGTTGCGGCAGGGCGGTTAGAAGTCAGGGTGTGTGTGATTTTGCCCTCCTGGGGGAAATGTGTGGAGACATTTTTGGTTGTCACAATTAGGGAGGGGGATGCTAGTGGTACCTAGGGGGTAGAAACCAGAGATGCTGCTGAACATTCTACCATGCACAGGACGGCCCCCCACAACGAAGAACGATCTGGCCCAAAATATCAACAGTGTTGAGGCTGAGAAATTCTGTCCTAGAGGGACGCAGCACTATTTACAATTCGCAGATTACAGAAGCAGCTTAGAGAGGTATATTGACCAGCTCAAGGTCACACAGCAGGAAGTGGCCGAGCCCAAGGCTGTCCAACTCCTCTGCTCATGCCATCTCTCCAGAGTGGCTGGGCCAACTTCAGAGAGGAGGATATACCAAATGGGAAGAAAGTCCAGGCCCATGCCAACAGCTACCCCCCATGCCCATTCTTTCTAGAGTGGCAGGGGCAGGTATGGTTGGAGAACAGGAGCAGGGGTCACTGGCAGTTGCTGATGGGTTTCCTGCCAACACAGCACTTAACTTTCTCTGTTCCTGTGGATGACTCAGGCTTCAGTTCAACCCATTGCCCCTATTCATCTGATGAACACAAAAGGCTGGCTAGAAGGGAGGGGGCTCCCTTGAATCACAGGAGTGCCTAAACTCACATGCAGAAAAATAAATTCTTGGTGAAATCCCTCCTCATGTGACTTTGGCATGTTCCCAGTCAGAGTAACATGGATACCACAGGGCAGGGAGGCAGGCATCTAACGGTTATGGAATGTCAACCCTGTCAGTCACAAGATCCCTTCTCCTAGGAAGTGGGCACCATTACCCCCATTTTACAGATGAGGAAACTGAGGGTCAGAGAGGCCACAGAGCAAGCTGGACGCCAAGATTTAAACCCAAATCCATGTTAATATTTAGAGACTTGTCTGAAGGAGCCCCTAAAAAGTGGTTGAAGGCTTACAGAGATGCCCCTCACAGCTGCCGCACCTCCAAAAAACTGGCAGGGAGGGATCTAAACAGAATGAAAAGCCTCAGAGTGTTCACAAATGATGGCAAAATTCCCAGTTTTTAAGAGGACTTTGCGTAGGGAAACTATGGGGTATGAAATCTGCAAAGTGGTGTGACCTGGTGGAATAACACTTTTTGGGGTCGAACATACTTGGATTTACATTCCTGTTCTGGCCCTGACTGTGACCTCAGGCATAGGATCTCATGTTTCTGAGCCTTAGTTTCCTCATCGGTCAAATGGGCTTAAGAACCTGTGCCTGATAGTCATGTGACGAGAGAGGACAGGAGAGAGTGGATGATGATGCCCATTTCTTGGAGGCTGTATGTATTCTGGTGTTCCCAGCTTAGAGATCCGGTGGGAGGCAGCATGGGGAATTTCAGACTTTCTCCTGTCTGCCATGTTGGTAAAAACTATCTTCATAGCAAAGAGGCAACTCAGTTATACACTCAACAGGCTCAAACAAGAAACCAAGATTTGGCAGCATTTGAAACAGTTAAAAAGAAAGGGGGTGCGGGGGAGACAATTTAGCCCAGCTCTGGAATCAAGGGAAACTTCACTCTATTTAAAGATGCCACAGGTCCAGGAAATAACTTCCCACCGCCTGGCTAAGGCTTGAATAACTGGCTGCCCAGCCAATAACAATACAGGCTCACACAGCACACCCTTTCTCGTAGGGAGTGCAGAGTGGATTCCCCGCTATCTCCTTTCAGAATTGTATAGACTGTTCGTGTAAGGCATGTAGATCTGCTTTATAAGAACGAGCCTCTTAAGAAAAGAGATCCAAAGACGACTTGCAGGGAGGTCAAGGAGGTGAATTTAGCCAGCCAACGCCCCTTGCTCTTTATTGTTCTATACTTCTTTGTTAGGATTTTTTTTCCCTCCCTCTTGCTCTTTTTTCCTTCCTGGTTAACTTCTCTGCAGCTAGGCGCTGCCACTGCTCCCTTCTCACCACCAGAGACACCATAGCCCCCTTCCCTCCTGCAGAGAGGCCTCCCCAAGGCCTCACCTGGGCCCAACACCCCACAGCCCCATTATCCCTCTACCCAGAACCTCTGAGGTGGTCCAAGGGCCCCTTGAACCCCCAGATTCAGCTCCTAGGCTGGTGTGGAACCCACTTCCCATCTGGCGGGTCACCATCTACCCCAGGTACACCTTCCAGAGGCAGGGGAAACCGAATGCAGCTCCGCCTTGTTCCAGAACCTGAAGCCTCCCTGCGCCTCAGCCCATCTGAGGGTCCCATCTGCAAAATGAGGCTACTGGCCCATTTTTTCAAGTCCCCGCCAGCTCTAAACAAGATTCCCATTTTGCCAGGGAGATACCAGGAGAAAACTTTCATACATTTTAAAACAGAAGTTATTGGAGAGAAGGGGCAGGGATTTTTTTCTTTTTTAAAAAAACTTTTTAATGGTGCAGGCACTCAAAGGATCCATTCTCAGAGATCTCTATCGCTCCGGCTGGCTCCTCCAAAAGGACGGAGCCAACTTGGCGATCCCTGCTGGGGCTACCTGTGGCTGGGCACTGCGGGTCTGAGCGCCTCCAGACAAGGAGGAACAGGACGGGCGGCCTGAGAACAGGCGCCTCTCTCTGTCTCTCTGTCCCCTACACCGGCCAGACTTTTCCACGGATGGGCAGGACGGGAGTGGGGGGGACAAGGAGCAGACGGAGAAGGGGAGAAGGGCGGCAAAGAGACGAGCGGGGGACGAGGCGGGAGGACACGGTGGAGGAGCGGCACAGGGCAAAAGAGCGGAGGGGGAGGGGGAGAGAGGGAGGAGCCGGGAGAGACCCGGGCCGCGCAGCAGCAGTGCCGAGAGGGGAGAGGAGGGGAGGTGGGGGAGAAAGAGCAGGAGGCAGAAGTTTTCAGAGCCGTGGGGGCTCTAGGTCGCCCCCGACGGGGCACGGGCTCAAGGGGGCGTGGGGGTCGCGCGGCACTCACATAATGCTTGTTGGGCACCCGGCGCTTCTGCACGTCCAGCACCTTCACCTCCACGATGCTGCGCCGCGGCGGCATGGCCTCTCCTCCGCGGGGCCGAGTGCGGGTGCGGGGAACGCGGGGTGCTGGGGCGCGCCGCACCGGGCCGGGAACAGCCGGCCGAGCGGGATCCGGGGGCCGAGCGGGATCCAGAGCCCGGTCCGAGCACGAGCCGCCGCCGCCGCCGCCCTTCGCTCCGCGCGCCCTCCGGCCCCGCCGCCGCCCGCCCCCGGCCCGCCCTCCGGCCCGCCCTCCGCGTCGTTGGCCCGCCCCCCCTTAAAGGGCCCGGCCCCCACGCCCGCCCCCGGAGCGCGGACCCGGCTGGCCCACGTCCGGCCTCGGCAAGGCCTTTGTCCCGGCGGCGAGCCCCCGCGGCTGGGGGAGGGGACGGGCGCGCATCCGCCGTGCGATCACTGATTGACCGGTGGATTCATTCCCGCACTCACTCCTTCTGATACCCGCGGTCTGGCGCCGGATGTGAGGGCCAGACTCCAGGGTTCAAACTCCGGCTCTGCTGCTAATCGACTCTGTGACCTTGGGCAAGTGGCTTAACCTCTCTGGGCTCAGTTTCTTCATCTGTAAAATGGCCCTAGTGCTACAGCCTACCAACCGGGGCTGTCCTCAGGATTAAGTGCATGTGACGTCAGTGGCACTATAAATGTTGGCAGTTGTAAACTCAGCCCCAAGCCATGGGGATTCAGGGAGGAGCAAGAAAAGCCGCCCCCCTCCGCCCCCCAACAAATGCAAGTATGATATACTGACAACAGTAGCAGCAAAACAGGGTAAGAGGGTGGTGAATGAGTGAGGGGCAGTGGATGCCTGTTAACAAGGCCACTGATTCCCAAATGTGGACCACTCACTCCATGCCAGCTGCAGTGCCTCCTGCTTTTCTTTGAAATTTTCTCTTTGAATTCTCAGGACAACTGCGGCGGTGGGGGGTCGGGGGAAGGTGGTTGACCCATATTACAGAGGAGATGACTGAGAGCAGCCTCTGGAGTCACAGAGCTGGTGGAGGGACCCCATCACTGGCTGGCTCGAGGCATATTTCACAAGTTAAAACTAAGGGTGGGGGCTTCCCTGGTGGCGCAGTGGTTGAGAGTCCGCCTGCTGATGCAGGGGACATGGGTTTGTGCCCCGGTCCGGGAAGATCCCACATGCCGTGGAGTGGCTAGGCCCGTGAGCCATGGCCGCTGAGCCTGCGCGTCCGGAGCCTGTGTTCCGCAACGGGAGAGGCCACAACGGTGAGAAGCCCGTGTACCGCAAAAAAAAAACAAACAAACAAACAAACAAAAAAAAACTAAGGGTGGCCGGAGCTGCTCCACATTTCTTTATCCAGTGCCTCCTACAGCCCTGGCTGGGCACTGAGTCATTTTCAGGTGGTACTGGCTGAGCCAACATCTGAATGAGTGTACACAAAATGCATGGATAGGAGGTTTAGGCCCCTGGCCAGCGTTCTCACACTAGTAAGCAGTAAGCAGGGCTCTTTCCAACAAACCACACAGCTCCCCTCCAGGCCTGAAAGAGCCCAGTGCCCCCTACCACCCTGGGTCCAAGGTCAGTCTTTGAAAGAGGGTGGGAGTCATCCAGAGAGGACGCTTTTCAGCAGCCCTGGCCAGGCCACTGGAGAGTTTGGTGCTGATTCCGTTTGGATCTGCCCCACCACTTGCCCCTCTGACTTTCTTGCCAGGTTTTACCTTGCTCTGGTTCTGGAGGCTGGCCGGTATGGATTTCACTGATGGGTTTCCTGTCCTCTGGCTTCCTGCTGGGCTTGGTTAGTGGGGGTCCTTGGCAGAAGACTGAGGGCAGGAGAAGAGAGATCTGGGTATTCACTTCCCAAGCTTCCTTCCTGCTGGGTTGTCCCTGCCAAAGGCACCTTCCCCATACCGGCTCTCTCAGGGCTCCCTCTAAGGGTGGTAACAGTCCTGCCAATACTGCACCCTCCATCTTTGGTTCCCCAAGCCCTGCCCACACCTTTATAAATGGACTCTTTAATAAACTTTCCTTTGTGACCCAGTTTGTGGGTGGCATTTCTTTCATGCTGGGACCCTCATTTACATAACTCCTGTAAGGCACCTTCTTCTGAATCATAATTGCAAGTCCAAGAGTGTGGAAATGTCCAGTATGTTGAAGGCCTGGCTTTTCTGTGCCTATTGCCTCAATCCTCTGCATGAGCCAAGCCCTCCTAATAAGGCAGAACCACAGAGGGCAGACGCTAGAGGAAGTCTGTGAATCAGCCGGCTTCCTTGGTTTTCCCAGAAAGGCAATGAGACCTGTCCCCAAGTCGCACCCTGAGCAGCAGAGCCAGTCCCCAGCCCTCCCGAGTGTGTTCACCTCTTGCGTTGTGGCAGACCTGGCCAGGGGAGACAAACCTTCCCCCAACCTGCCCGTAGCGGAGATACAATACCTGCATCTTTCCACATCCTTCCTTTTTCTTTTCTTTTTTTCTATTGTAGTGAAATATACATGACATGAAATTTACCACTTTAACCATTTGTAAGTGTACAGTTCTGCAGCATTAAGTGCATTCACACTGTTGTGCAACCATTACCACCAACCATCTCCAGGAATTTTTTGATCTTCCCAGACTAAAATTCTGTACCCCTTAAACACGAACTCTCCATTCGCCCTCCCTAAGCCCCTGGCAACCACCACTTACCAAGTGTGAGACCTTGGACAAGTCGACCTGCCTGTACCTCCATCTCCGCATCTGTAAGATGGGATAATAGCCGCTGACCACATAGGCTTGTTCTGAGCTCTAAATGAGATAACACAGGTAAAGCACGTGTATTTTTGTTACTTTGCTACCAGCCAATCTGTTACCCCTAAATATCTCCTTTTAACCTGCATCCAAATCCCAAAACTAATTTTAATTCTGACTCTGCCTTGACCTACATTCACTCTTCCCAGTCCGGACCCTCTTTTTAGCCCCTGACTGCATGTCCCAACCTCACCTGCCACCAGTTGTCTCCATTTTCCCCATGTCCCAACAATAGAAATGACTTGTCATCTCCAGAAGAAAACATATTCTGTTTTTTCCTACCAACATGCCTTGGCATAAGCTGTTTATTTCCCCACCTTCTCTGCTGGTGACCTCTTATTCAGCCTTCAAAGCCCTGCCTGAATGTCACTTCTTCCAGGAACCTGCCTCCCAGATATCACTTCCTTCCCTCACTAACACTGTGTCTTGTTGCAGCCATCACACTGGGCTGTAACTGATGACTTTGCCAGACTCTGAGCTCCCAAGGAGCTGGAATGGGTCTTATTTGTCTCAAGTCTCCCCAGCATCGGCACAGACTAGCACAGAGAGGCCCTGAGGAAATGCTTGTAGGATGAATGAACCCATCTCCACCTCCTTAACTCGAAACTCAGTCCTCACCTGCCTGGTTAATCAGAACTCCAGGCTGGGCTTGTTTTGTCCCTACCCGTGCCCCAGAGACGTCTTCACACCAAGCTCCATTCTATCCACACTGCTTCTGGGAACACTGGCATTCTCCCTGATTGTGGTGTGAAGCAGACAGGGTAGAGAAGATGGTAAATCCGCTGCTTTAGCTGACTTTATCCTTCTAAATTCCTGTTTCAGAAGTGCACTTTGCAAGTCTGAGAGCTACAGACCATAGAAAATCAATGCTAGAGCCAGTGGACCACAGAATTCCATATGGCAGGTTTATTTGGGAGGAGGGCTACACATTCGAGGAGCATTGAGTCCATCAGCATGAATTGAGTTCTGGTCTTTTTGTGATTTTTAGTGTCTGCCTGGCTGGCAGGCTACACCTTTCCCAAATCCCAAGTTTCCAGGATGGACAGCCAGGCACAGGAAGCTGAGGCCTGCTCCTGTTCTGCTTCTCTCCGTCAACCGCCTCTGAGAAGGCACCAGGATTCTTTCCAGGACAAAGCAGGAGCCTTGGAAAGAGACTCCTCCCCACCCCACCCCCAACTGCTGTCTGATTGGCTGGCACGGCAAGAGGCTCGTAATTAACACGGCCACGCCTGCGAATACCGAGTGGCCAAGCACATGTGGTCCTGTGGAATAGGTCATAGGTTGTAAGGAAGCAGGCCTTAAAGCAAAATTCCAGGTGCCCATGCGGCAGGGCAGAGCCTCCAGGAGTGGGGAAGAGGTTGAGTGAAGTTAGCTCAGGGGCAAGAAGGCAATCATGAGTTCCTTCCTCCCATCTCCCGTCTTCTTCCTCTTTCTTGGAAGCCAAAATGATCTTGCTCTGAAAAGGAAGCTCTGTTCATGATGCTCCCCTGCTCAGAACCCCCCACAGGCTCCCACTGCTCACAGATGTTCCTGTGCTTTAGGTTGGCATTCAAGGCCACCATGACCTGGTCCTTTCAGTACTGCTTTCATCTCACCCTATTTTGTGTTTATAAATTGTGCATATAGCTATCTTTTCCCTACTTTTTAAAGAGTTGTGTGTGTGGTAATGTAACTTTTATCCAGCACGTACCAAGTGTTATGTATAGCACCAAGCATTCCATATCCATTTCCCTAATTTGCCCAAAAAATCTGCAGTGTGAGAATTATTTTTCCCATTTTCATGTGAGAAAACCAAGCTTAGAGGAGGTGCCAAGAGTCATAGCATGGAAAGGTGGTGAAGCTGGGATGTGAACTCAGAATGACTGGGCTGCTTGACCTGTGTTCTTTCCACTGAAGCCAGAGCCCCCTTGAAGAAGGGCTGGTGTCTTCTAAATGTTTGTATCCACTCCCCTCCATTAATAGGTGTCTCTCTGCTATATACTGAATGTTTGTGTCCTCCCAAAATTCATGTTGAAATCAAATCCCTAATTTGATGGTATTTGGAGGTGGGAGGTCTCTTGGAGGTGATTAGGTCATGAGAGTAGAGACCTCATGAATGGGATTAGTGCCCTCTAAAAGAGACCCTGGAATTAACATACACACACTTAGATATAAAACAGGTAAACAACAAAGATCTACTGTATAGCACAGGGAACTATACTCAATATCTTGTAATAACCTATAATGGAAAAGGATCTGAAAAAGAATATATATATGTATAACTGAATCACTTTGCTGTACACTTGAAGCTAACACAACATTATAAATTAACTACACTTCAATTAAAAAAAGAAATTGTGTAAAATCAAAAAGTCATGAGATATATGTAAAAGGAAGCTTATGAAGGAACATTTTTATAAATTTAAATGTAAAGAAAACATCAGTTTGCATTTATTCATGAGCTCATTATTTACAGTAAATATACAAAGGCAAAAACTTCAGAGACTGAAAATAAGGAGTCCCAGTGAAAACAAAAATTTCAAGGCTGCAAAAATTAACAGTGAAACATTATGTTACTACATTGTATCTAGATGTATATGAGCTATAAAGGGCTCCTAATTCTTTTATTATTAAATGTAATATTTCATAAGTAAATAAATAAGTAAGACTCCAGAGAGCTCCCTTGTCCCTTCTGCTATGTGAGGACACAGTGAAAAGACAGGCATTTATGAACAGGAAGTAGGCCCTGACCAGACTCTAAATTAGCACCTTGATCTTGGAATTCCCAGCCTCCAGAACTGTGAGAAGTAAATTTTTCTTTTTTTTAAATAAGCCAGCCAGTCTATAACATTCTGCTACAGCAGCCCAAAAGGACAAAGACACCCTGTAAAGCCATCCTCTATCCCCAGCTAGATGGGTCTTTAGAAAAGGCCAGTTAGATAATATCTATAAAAGCCAAGTCCTCACCCCAGACCTCAAGGACCAGCAGGATCTGGCCTCTGCTGACCTCCTCCCCTCATCTCATGCCCCTCCCCTGGCACACTCCCTCCACCCATTCTGGCCTTCTCTCCATTCCTAAAACACTCACTACTTTGCACATGCTATTCCCTCCTCCTGGAATGCTTTTCCTTCAACTGGCCCATTCCTGTCTTTCAGGCTTTAGTTTAAATGTCATCTCTTTGGTGGTTCTTCCTTAAGTAGCCCCCCTCATATCTCTCCCACGTGTATTTCCTTCACAGCACTTATCACCATTGTCATCTGTATTAAGAAAGTTCTTCCCTCCTACCACTGTTTCTCTCCTGTGTGTCTCCTTTACTACTCACACAGAACACTTCACTTCTGGTCACCAAATATCTGGAGGTTTCCCCCCTGCCCCATCAAGCAATTCTCTGTGACACCAGCTGGGTGTCCTATAATTTAACTCAATTCTGACACTATCTACCTGGAGATAGTATCAGATCCCACAGGTTAAGGGCTCAGTCCCACAAGGTTGCTCCCATCCCACTTCAGACACCAATTGTAAGTAGTAGGTCCCCAGGCTACCCATGACCCGCTCCTCAGGTTCAATTAGCTCGCTAGAGTGGCTCACAGAACTCACAGAAATGCTTATTTATGTCTACCAGTTTATTAAAGGATATGATAAAGAACACAGAGGAAGGGAGAGGAGAGAAATAGGTGAGGGAGATTAAGAAGCACAAACTGGGCTTCCCTGGTGGCGCAGTGGTTGAGAGTCTGCCTGCCAATGCAGGGGACACGGGTTCGTGCCCCAGTCCGGGAAGATCCCACATGCCGCGGAGCGGCTGGGCCCATGAGCCATGGCCGCTGAGCCTGCGCGTCCGGAGCCTGTGCTCCGCAACAGGAGAGGCCATAGCAGTGAGAGGCCCGTGTATCACAAAAAAAAAAAAAAAGAAGAAGCACACACTTCCAGTTGCAAAATAAATGAGTCATGGGGGTGAAATGTGGGGGGAATATAGTTAATAATAATACCCTTGTATGGTGACAGATCATAAGTAGACTTATCACGATGATCACTTTGAAATGTATAGAAATATCAAATCACTATGCTGTGGAACAGGAACTAACACAGTGTGGTAATTTTTGTACTTCAAAAACAAACAGACTCATAGAAAAAGAGATCAGATCTGTGGTTATCAGGGTTGGGGGTGGGTAAAGAGAATTGGATGAAGGCAGACAAGGTTGTAACCTTCCAGTTATGAGAAAACTAAATACTAAGGATGTAATGTACAACATGATAAATACAATGAACAATGCTGTATGTTATGTATGAAAATTAAGAGTAAATCCTGAGTTCTCATCACAAGGAAAAATATTTTTTTTCTATTTCTTTAATTCCATATCTATATGAAATGATGGAGGCTCACTAAACTTATTGTTGTAGTCATTTCATGATGTATGTAAGTCAAATCATCATGCTGTACACCTTAAACTTAGACAGTTCTGTATGTCAATTTTATCTCATAAGACCAGGAAAAAAACAAAAGAATACAGATGAATAGCCAGATGAAGAGATACATAGGACAAAGTCTGGGAGGGTCCTGTGCAGAGGAGCTTCTGTCCCCACGGAGCTGGGCTGGATTGCCCTTCTGGTGTGGATGTGTTCACCAATTTGGAAGCTCAAAGAACTCCCTACAATTGTAATTTTATGGAGGCTTCCTCACGTAGGCATGATAAGTTATTATTATTATTTTTTAAAATATTTATTTATTTATTTGGCTGTGCCCAAGTCTTAGTTGAAGCAGGCGGGATCTTTGTTGCCACATGCAGGATCTTCGATGAGGCATGCAGAATCCTTAGTTGCAGCATGCAGGATCCTTAGTTGCGGCATGTGGGATCTAGTTCCCTGACCAGGGATCGAACCTGGGCCCCCTGCATTGGGAGCATGGAGTCCCAACCACTGGACCACCAGGGAAGTCCCCATGATAAGTTATTAACTCCATTTCCAGCCCCTCTCTCCTCTCTGGAAGATTGGAGTGGGGCTGAAAATTCTAAGCTTCTAATCATGATGGCTTGGTCTTTCTGGTGACCAGCCCCCAACCAGGAGCCATTCAGGAGACCATCCAGAATAGCCTCATTAGAACAAAAGATGCTTGTAGTGTTCTTATCACTTAGGAATTTACAAGGGTTTTAGGAGCTCTGTGCCAGAAACTGCGGGCAGAGACCAATATATATATTTTTTATGACCTCACATCATCCTTTCATTTATCTTCAACTAGAAGGTTGGCTCTATGAGGGCAGTTCAGTCTGTCTCATTAGTTATTATCCACCAACGCCAACACGGTGCCAGCAGGCTCTGAGTAAATAGTTGCTGACTAATGAATGGCTGTCTTCTCCACAGGAAGGGCGGGACCTCTTCTTTCCCACAGTGTCTGACGCCTCCTAACTGTTCAGCAAATCTTTGTTGAATGAATGAATGAATGATGAATGGGTGGATGAATGGATGGATGAATGCATGAGTGTGTGAAAGATCATGTTGATCACAAAAAAGGTTTGGGCTTAACATTTCAGATCAGTGAGCACATACTCAAGAGGCCTCTGAAGGGACCAGGCCTGGTGACTCTCATCTTGTTCACAGAGCCTGGAGAAACTTGCAAAGACTAAGTGTGTTAAAAAAGTAGAGGTCACCTGCAATTGAGCTGCTTCCCAAAGTCAGATTGGGTGCATTTCCTCATTTAGCCACAAGGGGGCAGCCTGTCATGGCCGCCAAGGCACCACTGCAGTCACCCCCCCCACCCCCGCCCTCGCCCCCACCAAGCCCCCACCAACCCATAGGAGCAACAATGACTGTTTAATCATCCCCAGTGCTTCCCACACCCAACATTCCAAGATGAATCTACGTGATTAGTTACCCTATAAGTTTGTTCCAACGGATATGAAGGTTATGATTCAGCCTTGACTACTCAGAGAAAGTGCATCAGAGCATGACCCCAAAGGGCAGGTAGCTCAGGGAGCCCAGTTATGCATTCACTAGTATTTTTCTATCACTTGTATGCAAGTATTTATCACTTATACAAACAGATGTTTATTAAGTCCCTAATATGTGCTAGGCACGGTACAAGGTGCTTAGAATACATCAGTCAACTGAAGAGGGGAATATCCTTTTTCCTGTGGCGTTCATGTTCTAGCAAGGAAGGCAAACAAAAAGCAATAAACGGGGCTTCCCTGGTGGCACAGTGGCTAAGAATCCACCTGCCAATGCAGGGGACACGGGTTCAAGCCCTGGTCCAGGAAGATCCCACATGCCGTGGAGCAACCAAGCCTGTGCGCCACAACTTCTGAAGCCCGAGCACCTAGAGCCCGTGCTCCTCAACAAGAGAAGCCACCGCAATGAGAAGCCTGCGCACCGCAGCGAAGAGTAGCCCCCGCTGGCCACAGCTAGAGAAAGCCTGCGTGCAGCAACCAAGACCCAATGCAACCAAAAATAAATAAATAAGTAATTTAAAATTTTTAAAAAGCAATAAGCATAAGAAATAAGGCAATTGTACAGCACGTCAGAAGGTAAGGTGTGTTATGAACAACGGATCCAAGCGACAGGGCTCAGGAGGCAATGGCCTCTACTTCCAGAACCTGGCAGGACACACACTGGGAAGGGAACTGGGCTAGAGCTACCTGAAAGCCCCCTTCCCCAGGACAAGGGACCTCTGAGGGCTCTGTGCCTGGTTACTCCCACCAGAAAGAGACTGAGGGGCAGACCTTCAGGGCAGGGGTTCTGAAGGACAGTCACAAAGAGACCAATGCCAGAGACTGGGCAGAAAAGGGTCTCAGTAGTGGTGGGAGCCTCAAAAGACCCTACAAAGCTTACCTTGAGAGACAGAGGTATAGGTGTTCCCGAGATACAGCCAGGACGATAGGGAGGGAGGCTGCAGTGGTTTTGAAGACAGCTGGGGGGATACAATCAGGTCGCTTCCTGCTTGGCTCCTAGGGTTCCTGAATCCCCGTCTCCAGCAAAGTGCTTGCCCTGGCCTCGGGCTCTGTTTTCCCAGGATCCCAGACTGGGAGATAGGGGTCTGTCTGGAAACTGCGAAGTGGCACCTCTTGCCACAGGGACTGAATTGTGGATCATGTGAAATGGCAGAGAGAAAAGAATCAGACGGACCTGTGGAGAGACGCAGAAATGGGAGGTGAACACAGAGTCCTGGCTTCCTTTCAGGCCAGGGTCAGACCCTTCCAGAAGCCCCACTGCATCTCTGTCCTGTAGTTACTTAATACACACCAGTGTCCCTTTAATCCCTCTTTTTACTTGTAGTAGGTGTGAAACTCAGGTCACAGATGTAGGTGTCCGAGAACGACATCATTTCTTAATTTTCTTAAATCAGCTTAATTTTTGACCCTGCCTCCTAACTGCTCAGCCACTCTTGGCGTAACCCCTCCCAAGGTTCTAACAGGATTTCACACTGAGTGAAGCCCCAGTAGCTTTCTTTCCATTCACCATGTCCAGCCATTCATGCTGAGTCACCCTTGGCTCTGGCCCATATGGTCCCTTCATGTCTCCTGCACGGCAGGTCCACACCCTGCTACGGGCACGGGATCCCTGGGGAAGCTTGGGGTCCAGCGTCCCTGGTAATTCCAGGGTCCTCGTCAAGGTGCAGTCTGGGAGCAGGCACAGCTCCCTTCTGCTCTCAGATCTACAGACCCTCCTGCGCCTGGGGACGGCTCCTTTTGCCCTGGGGGAAATTCCCTGTTCATGCCCACCAGCCAAGCACCCCAGAACAGACCTGTAGGAAGACACACCTGTGGGTGTGTTACCTGCCTCTTTAAGAGGGACACACACCATGGGGAGCTGGGGCATCTGTAGGAGAGAGCACGAGGAGGGGCTTGTCAGGGGGTTGGGGTCTGTGCTGGAGGGTGTAAGGGAGGGCTCGAAGAACCAGGGTTGGTTCTAGGTTGGGTGCTGTCAGGAAGCAGGGGTAATTGGATGATCAGGCAGTACTTTTAACCTAGGAGGCAGGAGAAATGGAGCAGCAGTCACTCGGGTCAGGCAGGAGGGGGATGTTTGCTCATGTGGGGGTGGCTTGAGGCTGGCTGTTTTCACCTCTGCTTGGGTGTGATGGAGGAGTGTTCACTTTTTGTTCTGCTCCATCACCGTCACAAGGAGTCCTTATCTGACACTGACGTTCTGGGAAACTGTGTATGTTCAGGACAGACTGGCACAGCCTGGCCGGGAGCAAGAGGCCAGCTGTTAGCTGTCGTCCAGCAGGCCTGCTTCTTCCTTTTTCACCCTCTTCTTCAAACCCTGTTCTCCTCAGGGGGCTCAGGTTTGGAAGGGAAAAGCCCTGCTTTAAATCTCCCTGGAGGCAAGGAAGCCCGGAGCCTGCTACCTGCTTACGTCAGGGAAGAAGGGATGTCCACAGAGAGGAAACAGGAAGTCATTTGTAGGCACGTGTTTCTGGCCTTATGGGCTTGAGGTGGGGGCGGTCTCTGCTGAGTCTAACCAGGGTCCCCATGGCAGGTATGGGGGTCCCCACTTTATAGAACCAAAGCTCAGAGAAGGGAAATGTATGCTCTAAGGTCACATAGCTGGCAAGCAGTAAACTTGGATTCCAGAACTCGTTATTTAGTTGTAGAGAGTCATTTTATGTTGAGAAAGAGCTACAATTTGAATTAATGATATGAATCGTCAGCCTGGATGTGCTGGAAAACATTGCAGCAAAAAATAGATAAAGCAGAATAGAAGGAAAAAAAGAAAAAAGAAACCCAAGAGGAGATGGGCAGGTTTAAACACCCATCTCATTCTTTGGTAGGTCAGATAGGTAAAAACCACATAGAGACACAGAGAATCGGTTCTTGACTTTTTGGAGAATCTAATGAGCTCGATGAACTCTTGCTCCAGAAAAATGCACATCTGGAGGTAGGTTAGTATTTTACATGTATCTGAGGGGCTCAGTCCACCAGCCAGGAGCTCCTTGAATCCCTGATACAGAAGACTTTAATCATAATTGAACCCAAATGTAGGAATCAGACTTAAATTTGAACCCCAGCTCCACGTCTCTGGTGATGTGCCTTTACACAAGGTATCGAACCTCTCTAAGCCTTAGTTTCCTCATTGGTGAAATGAGGATCACAGAGACATTTCTTAGACAAATATTATATCATTTATATGTGGAATCTAAAAGATAGTACAAATGAACTTATTCAAAAAACAGAAACAGACATAGAAAACAAACTTATGGTCACCAAAGGGGAAGGGGGAGAGGGATAAATTGGGAGTTTGGGATTAACAGATACAGACAGCTATGTATAAAATAGAAAAAAAACAAGGACCTACTGTAGAGCACAGGGAATTATAGTCAATATCTTGTAATAAACTTTAATGGAAAAGAATTTTTTTTTTTTTTTTTTTGTGGTACGCAGGCCTCTCACTGTTGTGGCCTCTCCCGTTGCAGAGCACAGGCTCCAGACGTGCAGGCTCAGTGGCCATGGCTCACGGGCCTAGCCGCTCCGCGGCCTGTGGGATCTTCCTGGACCAGGGCACGAACCCGTGTCCCCTGCATCGGCAGGTGGACTCTCAACCACTGCGCCACCAGGGAAGCCCTGGAAAATAATTTTTAAAAAGAATATATACATATATATATATTCGGTTATATATGTATAACTGAATCACTTTGCTGTACACCTGAAACTAACACAACGACTATACTTCAATAAAAAAATTAAAAAGCAAAATAAATTATTTAAAAAAACACACAAAAAGACCCCAAAACAAACAAAATAATAACAACAACAAAAAAAAGAGACATTTCTTGTAGGATCCTGGGGGGATTAAATGAGAAAATTCTTAGAAAGGGCTCAGCACAGAACCTGGCACACAGCAAGCTCTGAGTGGATGGTGGCTCATACTACTGTTACCATTAGAATGATAGTGGAGTTCATGGACACACCAAATCTTGTCCTTTGCAAAAAATATACATTTTTTTTTACTGTGCCCATGGACCAAGCACAAAAATGGATCCTATCTGAAGCCAGTAAGGACAGTTATTTTAAACACAAAAGGCAGAAAGTGTATTGTCCGTACCCTTTGCTCACAAAGCAATAAAATGAGATGTGAATAACACAAGTTTAAACTAAAGGAAAAAACCCAAACTACTTAGAAATGGAAAAAACAAAACAAAAAACCGTTCTCCTGAATAGATCTTGGACCCCGGGGGAAATCAATAAATGTGCTTTTACTGTGATGAAGAATCAGTTGGCATTTCTGCCTGTGTCCCAGGGGTTAGGGGGGCCCCAGTTTCCCCGCCTCCAGGGCCATTTTCTTTTCTCAGCAGAGTTAAGGACAGACAGTGGAGTTTTCTGTAGGCATGGAGAGGTGTGGGAGGACCTGGGGACAAAGGCCAGGGTAGAAGAGCCTCCTGGGAGTGGAGCCAGAACCACAGTGGTTTTGACTGTGGCCCTTATCGTGAACTTAATTAGTAAAAGGGAAATGGATTCCGGAAGATAGAGGCTTTCCAAATGGATGCATTCAGTGGCACTGGGGACAATCAGGAAGTACTAAACAGAAATGGAGATCAATATTGATTGCTTTGCATTCGAACAGGCTGGGAAACCAGAAAATAGAGTTGGGCCTAGAACATCACGATTCTGAACGGAAAGCAAGTAGAGATAATATGGAAAGTGGGGGGAAAGAATGACTATGTATGGAGTAAGAAAGGCAAAAGGAACAATTCAATTAGAGAAAGATTAATAATTGAGTTGTATTTAAAAGCCAGCTAGTGCAGGAAGGGGCTGGTGTAAACAGAAGGAAGAGTTGAAGATGGATGGCTGTGAGTTGAAAGATCATAAGTAATGAAAGAGGCAGGGCTTCCCTAGGCACTCCTTGGGTTTTTGCTCTGACAGAAGACAGACAATGGAAGAACAGTTTTGTAAATGTCCTTCATGAATTAGTATCTTGAACGCAAATGGGAAGCAAGGTCATGAAGGCAATGATGACAGACAATTGAGATGCATTAGTGACTCAGGTCCGGGGAGGGGTCCTGGAGCCGAGGAGAGCTTGCTGCAGGAAAACTAAGAGATGATCATGGACAAAGATGAATGGAGTTTTTCAAGAATGCTGAGATGGTTGGAGGGAAGACCTTTTTACCCTTTAGAAAAGAACTGTAAGATCACATTTGAAACAAATCTTTGCAGGGCGAGAGAAGCGCTGAACACATTACATAGTCCAGAGAACTGTGGAAAACCCCCGTTTGATATGAAGATTGTAAGAGGTGCTGAATTAAATATCGAGCATGCGGTAGCTATTGTATTCATTTATTAGCCAACATTAACCGTGTGTTCCCATGTGCCTGGCACTATGGTCACATGACAGTTAATATTTACCTAACACTTGCTGAGCTCTGGCATAAGTTCTGTGCATATATTAGCTTATTTAATCCTCACAGCAACACTGAGAGGGAAGTGCTATTGTTATTCCCATTTTCCAGATGAAGAAACTAAGGCACAAAGGAATTAAATCTTTTCACAAGGCAGAGCTGGGACTAGGGTGAGCTGAGTGAGGCACTTGCCTCAGATGTGTAGTTTAAAGGGGTGGGGGGCAAAAGACCCTCAGTAATCAAGATAAGTAATAAGTACTATGTGAATGCAATATTTAAAGAAACCAAGATTAATGCAGAAAAAAATCTATCATGAATAAAATACCGGAATTTTAAATAAAAACAGAATCAGCTAGGTCACACAGCTTGTAAGTGGCTGAGGCAGGATCCAAACTCAGGCAGCTGGCTGCAGAATCCATGCTATTAACCACTACCTCATACTGCATTCGAAATTGACCAACGGGCTGCACCTGCCCTTTTTTCTCTCTCTGCCCAGTGCCCATTCCAGGGCCTGGCACATAGTAGGTCCACAGTTCATGTTTGTTGAAAGAATATTGAACGAAGACAGGGGCCTTGTTCTCAGGAGCTCTCGTACCACCTGCTATGTGTCTACAATTGTGCTATGGGCTTGCTGTGTGTCACAGGTTGTACGTGTTTTATAGTTATCAGGATAAAGTCAAGCTAAGCCACAGGCAGTGGGAGCCCAGGGCTAGGAAGGATGCCTTCAGTCTGGCCATGCTGTGGCAGGCTTTTAGAGGGGGTGACATTTGAGCTGGGCCTTCAAAGGCTGATGAATTTCTTTGGGTAGGAAAGGAGGAACGCTCCCTAGTGACATGGCTGAATCCCCATGCATTGCTGAGTCAAGAAAACTTGTCTGCAGAGTGATGTTTATTATCTACATAAAGAAACCTTCTCCAAGTATGCATATGGCTGCACACATGTGTGGGGAAAGATCTGGGAGGATGAACACCAAACTCTGTGGAGGGCTGCACGGGGGTGTGGGGACTGGAGGGGTCTTGAGAGAGCCTTCAGCTTTACATACAAGGTCCAGCTTTTAAAAAACCAGAATGCCGCAGAGCAGCTAGGCCCGTGAGCCATGGCCGCTGAGCCTGCGCGTCCGGAGTCTGTGCTCCACAACGGGAGAGGCCGCGACAGTGAGAGGGCCACGTACCACACACACACAAAAAAGTTATTTTCATCCTTTTCCTCTCTTTTCCCCATCTGGCAAATAGCTCCTGGGCTTTGGGGCTCTTGGGCCTGGGTTTGACCCTGGTTCTCCTATTGAGTAACTGAGTGACCCTGGCCGGAGCAGCAAACCTCTTTTAAAGCCTCAGTGTTCTGAATGGGCCCTTGAAGGATTATGGTGAGGATTAAATGAGAAGGCTCATGAAAAGAGCCCGGCACATAGTAGGTGCTCATTAAAAGGTAGCTTTTACTGACTGTCATGTCAGCTGGGGCCTGTTGGGGTTTTTGGCTCTTTAATCAAGAGTCCTGTCTTCCTGACTCCTGCCACATGGGGGCAGCCACTGCTTTCTTATTCCCCAAGTGCTCTGGGAGGACTTCTTCCAGCAGGTGGCTTACTCGCCACCAGAGGGCTTTGTCACCTCTCTTAAAAGCATCCTTGAGTGGACAGACAAGAGTCCTGGGTGACAGACAAGCCCATCAGATTCTAATTTGTTTCTCAGTCGATTGCTTCTTCATCTGAAATGGGTGGTCAGACAGCCCGTCACTCCAAGCTCTCTCTGGCTGGAACTGCCACGCCCATTCCAGGTGCCCCACTGGGGACCCAATCCTCTAGAGAGGCCGTGCCCAGGTACACAGGTGAGCCCCTGCCTTACCCTCCATGTGAAAGGGGAGTCGTCTGGTGGCAGTGCCGTGCTTAGAGATGCTAGAATTGCGTAGTCAAAGATGCGTACTCAGCCCATTCACCTGCCTTCTGCTCTGTGAGCCCTCATGGATGCGGAAGGCGCAGGGCATGATTCAACTCCAGGCTTAGTAAGTCGGTTTTCACTCATTCACGGTTTATGATGGTTTCACTCAGGGGGCTGGATTAATGCTTAATGTTACTGGGCAAGGCTTGCTTGGGGATGGAGAGGAAACACTTCTCCAGTGAGTCCTACCTGCCCAACAATGTGCTAAGGGCCCTGCCAGGGTCAGAGGGAGAGAGTAACTTGCCCAAGGTTACACAGCTAGGAGGGGGCAAGCTGGATCTGAACCCCAGCTGTTGGACATTGAGGAACCATGATGTGTCCCCCCATTCTCCATCCAGTACCAAATTGGCAGCCTTTGTGGAGGGTCAGTGCTGTGCCCAGGCCTGTCTGGGGGTCTCTGGGAGACTCGGGGAGAAGGGTCAGCTTTGTTGGCAAGATAGGACCCATTTATTGCTATTATTGTTTATTACTACCCTCTGAAGCCCCGGAGGAAGAGAAGGAGAACCAGGCTCGAGGAAAAGGAGCAAGGTTTCTCCCCCTCCACCAGACTGATGATTGAAAGGAAATGTTTTCCTTCTACTTATACTTCATCTCGGGCTTCTTAAAACTGTTATTTTTCAGTTGTTTGACTAAACATATATTTCTGTGAACATCTGCACAGATTTTTTATTGTCTTGTCATTTTTTTCCTAGTGACTGGTGTTGTAGACAGAGTCTGGGTTCTGGAGTCACGCTGACCTGGTTTTGAATACTAGCTCTGTTGCCAAATTAGCTGTGTGACTTTGGACAAGTAACTGAACTTCTCTGTGTTTCATCTTCATCTGTGAAATGGACATTAGAATATCTTTCTCATGAGGTTCTTTAGAGAGCTTTAAAACATATTTTCTATTAGGAAACATTTCCAACACAAATAAAAACTGGAAGGTGACCCCATGACCCCATGACCTCGGGGCGTTTGTCATGTTCTTCCCACTGTCTAGAATGCTTTCTCCCACTGATTAATCTGGTGACTTCCTAATCAATCATCGAGGCACTTCCTCTCAGAAGCCTGCCTGAGTTCCCAATGTTTGGCAAGGTGCCTGTTTCTATTGCTGTACTTTTTCGGTGGAACAAAACAGAATACTCAATGAAAAGATGCTGAAGCAATGAGAAACATCACTTCATTTAACGAGTAGTCTAGAGATAAGACAGTTCCAGAGTTGGTTAATTTAGGCACAACTAGGTTTTCCCTCTCTACCATCTCAATGATGGTGATGACCCTCCTCAGGGTTGCAAAATGGCTGCCACATCTCCAGACAATTCTGCATATGACATTTGGAGAAGATGTGATAATTTCTTTCTTGTAGCAGGGGGCAAAAGCTTTCTCAAGAGTCCCTCAGGTTCCCTTGGCCTGGATTGGATCAACTGCATGTTCTGAACCACTTCCAGATGAGGAATATGGGACTACCTGATAAACTCAAATCAATCAGATTCTCTCTTTGGAGATAAGGAAGGATCGTCTGATTGCAACTGGGGTTTTATTAGCAAGGGAGGAAGAAAGGTTATTACCTAGTGTGGCAGTCAGCCTCCAAGGTGGCCCCAGTGATCTCACCTGCTGGCATTCATATCTTGTGTAGTCTCCTCTTCCATTGTGCTGGTTGGTCCGTGTGACCTATAGCACAGGGCAGAAGAGATGGTATGACACTTCTGAGATTGGGTTATAGAAAACTGTGGTTTCTCTCTTGGCTGCTCTGTGGATCACTCGTGCACACCCTCCTTCTTTTGGATCACTTGTGCTGAAAGAAGCTCTGTCATGAGCAGCCTTGAGGAGAGGCTCACACGACCAAGAGCTGAAGCCTCCAGCCAACAGCCACGTGCGTGTGCTTGGAGCAGACACTCCAGTCCCTCCAGAGACTGCGGCCTTGCTGACAGCTTGACTGCAACCCCATGAGAGACCTAGAGCCAGGGCCACCCAGCTCAGCTGCTCCTGGGTTCCTGACCCTTAGAAACTGTGGGAGATAATCAGTGTTTGTTGTTTGAGGCTGCTTAGTTTGGGGGTAATTTATTATGTGGCAGTAGATAACTAATACAGCTGGGACACAACAGCGGCTACCATGGTGCCCCCCACCCAAGGGGTTGTCCTCCTATGGTCTGTAAATCACAATCAGAGCATCATTTCATAATCTGTGTATGTCTCTTCCCCTGCCCCCCACAAGCTTGTGAATGCCTTGATTTTTCATTTGCTCGTGCTCAAGGTTCTAGAGTGTGTATGTGCATGCCCCTCTGTGTGTATGTGTGTGTGTGTGTGTGTGCAGTCAAGTCACCAATCTTCTTCGAGGCTCCTTCCTAATGGGCTCTCTCTGGACTCAGGAATGTCTTATTTCCTCTGTGTGCCCCGGGTCTGGCACAGGCCTTGGCACAGAGTAGCCTCAGAGAATACAGAGAGAATCAATGAAGTTAACAGGATGCTGGGGCAGGTGAGAACCCACTTGGCTGCCATGGCAACCACAACATGGAGAACTCAGAGCAGCCTGGGCCCTGCTAAGGAGCTGGGAGGTTTGGCAGTAATTTTTCTGTGAAATGGCTCAGGGAGGTGGCGGTTAGTCTCTATTCTCACCACCTTGGAAAGAGGGCTCTCAGAAGCATGGGGGTGGGGTGGGGGAGGCAGCCAAGTGCCTTTGCCTGCTCGGTACACTCCCAGGTACAAAGCCCTCTCGCTTCCATGTCCTTAGTGGTGCCTCATCATAACTCCTTCAGGCCTGCCTTTTGTTCACTGAAGACCTACTATGTGCCAGTCTCTTGACTGAACATTTTATGCCCAGCTCTGGTCTGTAAGCCTCACAAGGATCAGCCATGGGAAGAGTTAGGTAAAAGGAGGATAAGCAGAAGGGTGGGTAGGATGGAAAGAATATTCCAGACACAGGAAATAGCATGTGCAAAGGTCCTGGGGTGAGAAAGAGCATACAGTTGGAACTCATGTCTCCTTGGCTCCATAAATGACTTTTCCATTATACACCCTGAGGTAAGTCCTCTTATTACTAGCACCCTCAATATGAAAAGTTCCTCCCATCCCCTCCAAAAGGGTGAGATCATAGAGAGTTGTAGTGTCATGGTTTGGAAAACAGGCTGTCTGGGCCTGGCTCTGCCACTGAGTAGCTGTGCTTACCTGGGGTACTGACCTCAGTCTCCTCATGTGCCAGATGGGGATGATAGCAGAACCTACCTCATAGGGTCTTTGCATCACTAAATGAGCTTATGGATGAAAAGCACTTACAACACACAGGTGTGGTCTTATGGGGAACAGAGCTGTGCAGAGGCAGACCCCACCTGGGTCCCTCAGGAGGGCAGCCCTCTTCAGGGGCAGCCAGGACAAGGGGAGGGCTGGCCATCGCCCTGCCGAAGCGGGGCATGCCGTTAAGTCCATTCTAGCCTCCCGCTTCTGCCTGAGTCCCCCACTCCTCTGCGCTGATCAGAAAGGACCCTTGGTGTAAAGGATTGGTCCTTTGCCTGAAGGCTCCAGCTTCTGAGAGTTGGAGACAGTGTACGGGGGCCCTTTTTCTCCATTTCCAGACAGTTCCAGACAAAACCAAGAGTGACTGCTTCGGAGGAGCATGGGGGTGAGACAAACCTACTATTTTAAGGCAGCTACAGGCGCTCTGTGTGCGTTCTCTTGTCACAGGCTTGTCAGAGGAGCTGGAGCAAACCTGAGAGGTCGGTCAGGGGGGCCGGTGCAAGCCAGGGGCTGGGCGCGGGGAGGGCTGACTCATATACAGACCCCAGGAAAGCCACGGTTGAAGAGGAAACCAGGTGCCGCAGGCAGACCCCCCCAGTGAGGGCATCCACAGGGGACAGAGAAAATGTTTCAAATCACAAATGCCCACACAGATCACGTAGGCTGATGCCTCCATCTTATAGATGAGGAAACTGAAGTTCAGAGTTACGTGTGGTGGTGGGAGAGGCGTAGTTTTCTTTACTTTATAAATTGACACACATTTTTTGTTTTGTTTTAAATAATCACTGTGTTAAATAATTAAATAATGTATGCCACCTCAACACCTAGGTTCTTTGTGGTATTTAAAAAGAACAAAAAAGATGTGTGTGAACTGACTTACATCTCTAAGACTTGTTAAGAAAAAAAAAAAAGCTGCAGAAGAACATGTACAGCATGTTACTAATTATTAAAAAACAAAGCCAAGCCAGGATGACACGTCAATAGGTCCGTGTGTGTGTGTGTGTGTGTGTATATATATATATATATATATATATATATATATGAAGGCCTCAAGAAAGTTCTGGAAGGGCATTCATCAAGTCGTGTAGGATGGTCACTTTCCAGAGGGGACTGGATGGGGAGTGTAGGGCAGAGGGAACCTCAACTTCATCAGGACGGTTTTAATTTTTAAGAGTATCTTCTCATATATTACTTGTGTCATTCAAACATGGAATACAAAATATTTTTAAAATTATCGTCAAAAGTTTGTTTGACCCCGGGGTTAGATTTGTCCAGAAAACATTTCTCTTCTGGGTATCAGACCTAGTAAAACCCTGACCTCTCCTCTCTGAAGCCTCACCCCTGCCACCCCCATCATGTGTTGGATTTTGTAAAATACAGAAAAATGATGAAAATGCTAATTAAAAGACACTCACCCAACTCCACTTGCCCAAAGGCCGTGAGAAGATGTGTTTTCTCAGGATGTCTCAGGCTTCCGGGAAATTCCCGAGCCCTGGGGGCCAGGCTGATGGGGGTGCTCGATCCCAGGCGTGATTAGAGGTGGGGAGAGGTGGGGCCTCTGGGCTTCCTCCTTCAGTTGAGCCTGTCCTCTCCCCCTTGTGTGTTTCTTCTACTCTTTGTCTTGAGACAAGTGGTCAGCACCCTGGATGCTTTTACCAGAAAAAGGCAGTTATCATGAGTTAACTATGTTCCCAGATTTGATCTTTTTTTCTAAATTAATTTTTAGGAGCACAGATCAAACAAGAATACATTCTCCTCCGGGGATGAACACTATAGAGGAGGCTCAAGTCCTTTTGGACAACCCTCATCTCCAGCAACCACTGTTAGCAGTTTGATGTGGATCCTTACAGAGCTTCTCCCCTGCATTGCTATCTAGTTATTTGTACTCATAAAACTGTCTATTTCATTGTTGTGTACTGTGTACACGTGTGTATATATGTGTGTGTGCATACGTGTGTGTGTACTGTGTGTATACATATGTGTATGTATACTGTGTGTACATTTGTGTATGTGTGTACTTGTGTGTACATGTGTGTGTAGGGTTATTAAGCATGCCTGGAGCCGGCTGTGCACATTGGGTAACTGTTGTTTGATGTCACTAGACTTTGCCCCATGAGGCAGCCCTGCCTTTGTCCTGTTCCTTGTTTTCCCGCTGCCTGGTGCACAGTAGGTGTTTGCAAGGGCTCCTGCACTTCAATCTCAGGCACTGCCTCCGCCTGGGCACTTGGGCACCATATCAGATATCCTGAACTCTGCCTCTGTTCTTAATGGTGCCTCAGAAGGGAGGCTAGTCGGTGTCTGAGGGGGAGTGGCCTGTCAGAGCCGCTCTGGTGGGAGGGATGGCCCAGGAGATCTGAGCTTGTCCAGCGACATCCCGGACAGAAGAGGCCAGTCTGGGGGCAGCTTCCAGGAGGGAAAAAGAGAGCACTGAGATATGAAGTAAGCCTCTTGACCACAGGAAATAGGACTACCCTCTTACCCTATTTCTGTGGAATTAATAATCAGATCAACTAGGACTCAAGGCTCTCGCTGCCCAGCTCTGCATTTGGAGACAAGTCTCCTCTCGGGCCTTCACTTTCTTACCTGACGGACCATGCTCTGTACCCGGCATATAGTGGGTTCTCAATCAGCCTCAGGTTATATTTTCTTAAACCAAGGGCCCTACTGTGCATCAGATCATGGTGCTGAACTCTGAAACAAACTTCAATTTGATAAACGTTTATTGGTCCTCTGCTGTGTGTCAGTATCCATTAGGATGCTTTTGGTTGCATGTGACAGAAAAAAAAGTTCATGTAATTGAACAGCCAAGGGTAGTTCAATCCAGGACTTTTGGGTCTCTCCGTATCTACTTCGTGGGTTGGCTGCTTCCATAAGGCATCTGCATCAAGCAGACCTTCCATCTGTGGTCTAAAGATGGCTGCCAGCAGTGCCCAGAGTTAAATCTTTCTTCATTCACATCATGCAGAGAAGGACAAGCAGCTAGTCTAGCGTTTCCAGGAAAACCTTGAGATTCATTCTTGACAGGTCATCTTGGGTCCCAGGCCCTCCCCTGAGCCAGTCAGGCCAGCTGATCCATGGGCAGTTAAGTGGCCAGGCCACTCATAGGTCAACCCTGGCGTGGGGTCAGCCAACTTCCCTGACTGCCACATAGACCAAGGGTTGGGGAGGATGCTGTGCCCTGAAGGCTATAGCAATGCTCACCCTTCACTCACACCTGCAAGGTTGGAAGACGGAGTGAGTTTCAGTAGAACATAGGTGAGGACTGAGGTGCCCGTGTCCATACACGGGAGCTGGGCTATGTGTCCTGGAAGAGGTGTAACTACCACAGTGCTTTAAAAATTACCTATGAGCATCCTAGCTTCTAGAACCTGGATTTCCCAACAAAGAACAAGATCCATTATTTCATGAACGAGGAAACAAGAAAGTCATGACTTGCCTGGATCACACAGAAGCTCTGTGGCCCAGCTGATAGTAGAATTTAAGATTTTAATTCCCAGGGGAGTGCTCAGCTTAGTGCTGTAATTGTTGCACCAAAGGTCACATCCATGCGGGGGGGTGGGGAGGGTGGGGGTGGTGGGCGGGATGGTGAGTAAATGCTCCTAAGTGGAGATGAGTGGGGTGTGTGCCATGGGGGGTCACCCCTGGGATGTCTTTTCATTATGCTGGTGGGCTTGGCCCTTTCTAGTCCGATGTGGCTCCACACTCTTGTCTGATAGGCTTCTGGTTACTCCCCGGTGGGCAAATCCCAGAAGCTCACCCTGAATTCTTGGTGTTGTCTCTCTGGAGTCATAGGAAGAAAGTGGATGCAGAGGCAGAGAGACCTACCGTTTGCTGGCTGTGTGACCCTAGGCAAGTTCACCTCTCTGTTGCCTCCTCAGCTGTATAATGAAACCAACCACCCCTACCTCTCCAGAGGTTCAAGAGGAAGAAACAAGATGAGATATGTGAAGCGTCCAGCGTGATGCCTGCCCATGGCCAGTGCCCAAGAAGTGTGCATGGTTCCCAGTGGGGCCACAGATGGTCCATTCCCTGGGTTGCCCTCAGAGTAGCTATAGGCTTCCTCCTGGGATGGAATGGGGATTCTGCCTGGTGTCTGACGGTTGGGCTAGAATTGCTTCTAGAATGATCCAGGCCAGCCTGGGAGCACCACTCCTGGGCCTGATCTGCCCACTGGCCACCCACACTCTTAGGAGGCTCTTTTCCCCAGCCCTGCCTCTGGGACTCCAAGGTGAGGCTTCTGGGCCACCCGCCCAGATAAGCTGCAGGATTAATACAGGGTGACTCATGTGCAGAGAGGGAGGCCAAGACAGGGGATCAAAACAAGACAGAGAAAGACTTCTTTCTTCCCCAGGGATTATGAGAGGCTCTGAAAGGGACCCACACATCATCTATTATTCATGGGGCCTGAAGGAGCCTGTGCAAAAAGCCCAGCTGGAGAGCAGGGTGGGATGATGGGGTAAGAAGCGGGAAGCGCCTCACCCAGTGGCAGCCCCTCCAGACCGGTTCCCTCCCCAGTCAGGGGGAGCTAAGCTAAAGCCTTCTGAAGTGACCCGTGTCCACCTATTCCTAGAGGATCTGCATTGGGAGGGGCACGCGGTAGCTGGTCTCCTCAGCACCAGGCCTTTCTGCAACCTTAGTGTTGTGGCCGTCCAGCTGCGCCATGTATAACGGCTAGTTAACCCCATGGTATGGATGAGAAAACTGAGGGGCAGAGAGGAGAAGTGACTTGCCTAAGGTCACACTGCTATGAAGTGGCCAAACTGGGACTGAAGGAAAGGGAATCACTCATATGAAAGGGGATCAGTATTTGTTCAGCATCTACCACGCGCCAGGCACTGCTCTGAGTTCTGGGGATACAGCAGTGAACAAAGCAAAGTCTCTGCCCCTGAGGGGCTTATATTTTATTTGTGAGGTGAGATGCATTAAGCAAGCAAGAAAGAAATGTACGAAATAATTTTAAGTAAGGATAAGTGCTAGAAAGAAAAACAAATGGGGTGAGGGAATAGAGACAAGGAAGGACAGGATGGCAGCAGGGGGCAGGCTGCCATTACAGATGAAGTGACCAGGGCAGGCCTTTCTAAGGAAGTGACATGTGAGCTGAGGCCTGTATGAAGCAAGGGACTGAACCCTGTAAAGATTCAGAAAAGCATTCCAGGTGGGGAGAACAGCAAGTGCAAAGGCCCTGAGGCTGGAGGGTTCTTGAGTGTTCAAAGCACTACAGGAAGGCTGGGGTGGTGCAGGGTGGGCAGAGTGGTAGGACTTGGGCTCAGAGGGGGAGGAGGGGCCGGAATGTGGGGGACCTTGCAGGCCGTGGTAAGGACAGATGCTTGTGTAGAAACACAAGGTGCTGTGGCTCCTGAGTGGGAAGATTTGTACTGTGTACCTCATGATCTCCTCTCTGGGTTAGTCCAGGTTTCCTGGTCTCCTTCCCTTCTGAAGGTCTCCTCCTTCTTCAGCCTGCAGAAGAAAAGAAATGGGAGTTCACAAGTCTGTCTTCACACATCAGCAGAGCTGCTGCCACCAACCTCCACCTCATCCCTACCATTTCTTTAGCTTGGCTGCAAGGTGCCAGGCCTGGGAGATGTGCACATCATTTTGATTGATGTATGTTTCATGGCAACCCTGGGAGGTGGCATCCCTACAGTACAGATGAGAAAACAGAGGCTCATGAGGATGGACTTACTCAAAGTCACACAGCTGGCTGTGGAGTTGATTTGAGCCCAGACATCAGCGACGATGCTCTTAGCCCAGGGCAGCTGACATGTCTGCTGCTGGGACCCCCTCCAGACCCACATCCCCTCCCTGTTGAGGCAGAGGTGCACTTACTCACTGGATGCTCACATCTCCAACCTCCCTCCCTCGGGCTTCCTGCAGGGACCTTGGATACCCCATCGGTCATGAGCATTATCAGCCTCTGATAGGGAACCACAAGCCCAGCTGACAAGGGAGTTTCTGGTGAGAAATTCCATCCCAGCGCTTTTTTGACCTATTACGAGATGAGCAGCTGTGAGAATGGAAAATGGAGATTCTTCTAGAGTGAGAATGAGGCTGGAGACATTTAGAAGGAGATGTCAAAGTCTTAAAGGGTTCCCTTATCCTTTGGGCCACCCAGAAATGCTGCTTCTTAGAACGCATCCAGGGGAAATCACAGGGTGTGTGCAAAGGTAAATGTACACACAGTGGGGATACACAGTGCTGCCAAACCAGCCATTTGTGACTACTGTGCACTCCAACTCGTTGGTGCCCAAGCCCAGACCATCCCAGTTGTTACATATTTTGAAAGTCGCTCCTGCATATAAGTATGTTCATTGCCTCCCTAATGTTAATAGGAAGAAACTGGAAACAACCTAGGTGTCCAAGAAGATGGGATTGGTTAAATAAATGGTGGTACATTCATAGACTACTGCAGAATGTTGAAAATTGGGCTCCTGAAGAATATATAAGGTTATGGGAAAATCATGATAATCTGTTGTTAGATGAAAGAGGGTTACAAAACGGCACACTCCCAGTCTAGGAGACATGATAAAAATTTTTCTGATTCTGGCAACATGGCAAACTGAGCTGACACTTCTCCATCCGCACCACAATGAACAGAAACATCTAGAAGTGCTGGATAATATAAAACAAAGGTATTAAAAACACTTAGCTGAGCTTAAAATAAATAAAGGGAAATCCCCACTGGGACAGGAGACATGGGCTTGACATGAATGTGGTGGCAGGTAGAACTGAGATGCCTTAATGAAGCAGGAAACTCAGCAAGGCGTTTCCTTTATAGTGGTTGCTTATATTGCTCATCAAATATTTCCAGAGCATTTAAATGCCTGTGCAGGTTGTCCAGACTGGGGGTGGCTATTCCATCAGCCTGGGTCTCTGAATGAGGACACACTGAACAGAATTCCCAGCTGATCCCTGATGGATATGGCGAATAAGTAAGAAATAAACCTTTGTTGTTATGTTAAGCCACAAACAGTTTGGGCTTGTTTATTACCAAGCATAACCCTGCCTTTCCTGACTGCCATAGCCCTCCATAGGAGGGAGCTAGAGAAACCTCAACCAAAATGTGGTCTCCACTTCAGGTTCTGGGTGGAAATGCATAAGTATCCCTGGAGAATTTGAAATCTCAAGCTTGTACCATGTGAGTGAGTGGAGATTAAATTTATACTATCCAATTAGTACAGGAAGCCCAAGCCAAGAAAACACTGTAGAAATTGGTCTTGACTATCGGAAAGTCAGGAGCAAAAAAGAGCAAATGTAAAACTTGTTTTCAAAGACATTTCTTCAACCTAGGGCACATAATACTCCCACAGAAATCACAGTGTACAAATTACACAAGAAAAACAATCAACTACAGGGCAGAGTCATCAAATAGAACAAATTAAGAGGATGTGTATTTTAGTACTATGAGATACTAGGACAATTAGAAAGAGAGTAATGTATATACATTAAAAAAAATGTATCTTTAAATTATTTTGTGTAATGGAATTAAGAGCATGAAGTTAAAGATGTGGTGAACTTCTTTGGTCAACTTTTGGCCTAAAAATATCAATCCACCCCCTGATGATTCATACATTACCCAGGGATCTATAACTTCCTGGCATTTCTATTTAAGGTTTCATATTTGTTCTACTCACAGTATTATTTTCTTATCCATTTAAACATATTTCTTTTTGGTGAGAACCTGAGTAGATGTGTATGCAAGTACCTAGCAAACATCTAGGTATATGAACACAGAACTGTATATGCACATATACAGTTTAAAAGTATTTAAAAGTATGTGGGTGTATATGTAAATGTGTATGCATGTGCATACACTGATAAATAATACTTGTACAATAATGTGACATTTTTATAATCATAAGTATGTAGCTCATACATACTTTTAAAATGATTTAAGAAGATGGTGGTTTTAAGAATAAAAGAAAAACCATGAAAGAGAAAGACAGACTCCCTGAAAGCACAGATATCTGCACAGAAAAATGACTGGAAGGAAATACATTCACATTCTAATTCTAATATTATTTCTGGGTGGTGGGAAAAGAGGTGACTTTCATTTTCTTCTTCGTGTTTTTCTTTATTGTTTAAAATTTGTTATGGGGCTTCCCTGGTGGCGCAGTGGTTGAGAATTTGCCTGCTAATGCAGGGGACACGGGTTCGAGCCCTGGTATGGGAAGATCCCACATGCCGTGGAGCAACTGGGCCCGTGAGCCACAACTACTGAGCCTGCGCGTCTGGAGCCTGTGCTCCGCAACGAGAGAGGCCGCAATAGTGAGAGGCCCGCGCACCGCGATGAAGAGTGGCCCCTGCTTGCCACAACTAGAGAAAGCCCTCACACAGAAATGAAGACCCAACACAGACAAGGATAAATAAATAAATTTAAATAAATAAATAAATAAATAAATAAAATAACATTTGTTATGACTAAAAATGATGTTTTTTTGATTTGCATTAAAAACCTTAACAATGCAGGTAATACATATATACAATTAAAAGAAGGTAATACAATGAGAAAGAAGTTAAAGTAAATATGTATATATAAGAAAACAAATTGCATTACTTCTGTACTTAGGAAAAATATCTTTTAAAAATCCAAGGCGGGAATATTACCTTTCCATTTTTATTGCAGTTGTAAGTTAGGGAGGGGAGTGAGGCAGATTCTCCTCAGTTGAAGCTGACATCAGGTTCCTAACCAGGGATTTTCATTCATTTCTGGAGCTCTCTGGAGAGTGTGCAGTCAGTGATCCAAAGTGGGAGAACTGCCTGTGAAATCCCACACCTCCTGAAAGTTCCCATAGAGGCAGAAAATTGGGAAATCAATGGCCACTTCATGATACTTTTTGAGGGCTCCATAACTTATTTCTTTAGAAGAAAATCAAGCAACACAAGTTTATTGTAGAAAATGTGGAAATTGACTCAAAATGTAAAGAAGACACTAAGAATGGCCAAGGATTGCACCATCCAGGGGCTCCACTGCTGCTCAGTTTCTCCAGCATGTACCAAGTGCCTTGCTCTTGGCCAGGCACAAGGAGAATATAAAAGGAGTGTGAGACAAGGAGACAAGGCTCGAGTCCCATGGATCTTATCACCAGCTTGGGAGAAGCAGTCAGTTCTTCTGGTTGCAAGCAACAGAAACAGAGTGTCCAACTTCAGCTCAAAGAAATGTACTGGAGGAATATGGTGTGGCTCCCAGATTCCACAGAGAAGCTGGAGGCTTCAGAAAGGGTAGGGGCTCTGGGGATCCAGGCAGCGGAAATAAATAGGCGCTCTCCCAGGAACCACTCAGCAAAGGTCATCTGTGTGGAGTCCCTCTGCTAGTCTAGGTCACGGGAGGGTGAGGCACTTTCATCCACAGCCCCGCTGGACTGTATGCATGATGTGGGGGGGACGGTAACCCCTACAGGAAATCAGGCTGCTGGCACCATGACAAGGGTAGTAGAGATGGGAAGATCACCACATGGCTTCCTTGACCTGGGTCTGAATCCAGGCTCTGCTTCTCAGCAACTGTGTGGTACGGGGTGGGTTGCTAGCCAGTGGATCCTTCTCTTCTCCTACCTCTAAAATGGGAATGATAACACCCATTTAGTTTAGTTTAGTGTTGGGGGGGGGCTGTAATAAAGAAGAAATGAAGTACAGTTAAGCATCCGTGCAATGAGTTGAGCAGCAAGAGGAGCCGTGTGTTGGAGTCCTAGAGATCGTGGGGAGGAGGAAGGATAGAAGAACCCCTAACTCCCAGCTGAGTTTCAAACTAGGGTCTGAAGACCACAGTTGCCTCCAGTTCTGCCCATTTTTCAGCTGTGGGAGCTCAGGCAAGTCGATGTCCCTCCTCGGGCCTTGTTTTCTGTATCTAAAATGTGGTGACAACCCACCCTGCTGCCTCCCGAGGTGGCTGTGAGGGTCCAAAAAGAGGAAAAGCATAACTGGTGCCAGACGGGGGTTTGGGATCTTATGGGAGAGGAAAGAGGATGCATTGTAGGGGCACCAGCAGGAGCAAGGGGTGGAGGGGAGAACACACCAGCTCCTTCCCACAAGCAGCAGATGCTAATATTCTAATAATGGCATCCATTTGGGGGGCTCCTGTCCTGTGCCAGGCTCTATATAAAGTGCTGGGCCACAGGGACAACAGAAGGTACAGAGATCCTGGCCACACGGGAGTCTAGGGACAGGCCTGGAACTCAAGTAATCAGAGATGTGCTCTGAGGGGGGCACTTGTTTCTGCCAGAGCAGTAACAGGGATCTGAGCCTGTCTGAAGTCAGGGAAGGCTTCCTGGAGGAGGTGACCCTGAACTGACAGCTGAGCATGAAGGAGGTCACCGGGCCCATAGGTGGAAGGAGAGCAGTCTGAGCAGTGGGAACAGTGCTGCAAAAGCCCTTTGGCAGAAGGGAGGGGTGCGTGCCGGGGAAACGAGTGCAGACTGCAAAAGTGTACGCTAAGACAGCCAGAGGGGGTGCACCTGCCCTGAGGGGCCCGTTAGAAAGCAGGGACGGTGCTGCCTATGGACATTCTACTGTTAGGGCCCCAAGACAAGCTAATGAAATGGATGTTCTTCCCCTCCCGGGTCTCCGGACCTCAGGGACTTTGAGTGCCTTGACCAAGGGCATTCAGCCTCTAGGACAGCTGAGGAAAGATTCAGATGCAGGGGACTGTGTTAGGGAATGCACCGTGATTGAGAATGGTGAGGATGCTGTTGGTAGACATGCTGAGGTAGACATGCTCCTCTGGGTACTAGGGAGCCATGGAGGTCTTAGAGCACTGCAGGTTCTCGGTACTCACAGCAGCGATTTAGCTCCCGTGTCAGAAGCCTCAGGATGGTGGCTAGGGACAACATGTCATGGCCTGCCACGCCTCGTGCCACGTTGAGTCATGGTCAGAAGTAAACCTCAGCCCTCTTTTAAGGCAGTAAGTGATGGTGGTGAAGGAATATGAGTGTAATTGGAGGTTGCTGCTGTGGCCACATTGTCCTTTGGGGGAGGAAGGCTGGTTTTTCCTGTGAGATGTCTGTTCTGGGGGAGTGAGGCCAGAGAGAGGAGCTCAGGTTTCTGGGCACCTACTGTGTACCAAGCCAGGACACGGCCCCGTGTGCTTGAAGGGAGGTGACATGATGCCCTGAGGGTCTCCTGACCTGGCCTTCCATAACCCAGCCTAGAGACAGGAAGGAGTAGGAAGTGCACCTGAGACAGGCCGCCTGTGAAAGTGGGTCCTTTAACACTTCTAACACTTTAACACTTGTTTGCCAGCATTCACTGTATAAATACCTTCTATTTGTGGCAAATGTGCCCAGTTTCCATTTTAAGGTAGCGATAGGAAGTTAGTTTCAATAAGGTGCCAATAAATATATTTGAGTAATAAATTGTGATCCATTTAAAGAAAAAAACATTAGTGGATAACTCAGGGGAGACGCGGGTGTGCTAAAAACTGGCCCCGCAACACAGGAGTGACGGAGGTCTGGGAAGTGTTACCTCCTGTGATCCTCACGATAGCTCTGGAGTGGGGACTGTCCTCCCCATTTTACAGCTGGGAACGCGGAGCCCCGAGAAATTAACTCTCCCTCTGCTCCGCAAGTGGCAAGGGCTGCGCCAGTTCTGGAACCTGGGTGTCCTCTGACACCGGATCTCACTCCACCCAACCCCCAGGTTCAGCATGTCTGGGCTGCAAAAAGCCTTCCCCACCTCTCGGGCTTGCTCCTTGGCAATTCAGAGCTCTCCTGATGACAGGGGTTCTAATCCAGGCCCTGGCTTCACCATTTGCTAGCTTGTGGCCTTGGGCAAATGTCTAACTTTCTCCGTGCCTTGTTAACTCGCTTGGAACATGGGGACATTGCTTGTACCTCAGAGGACTGTTAAAAGGTTTTAACGAGATGATGTCTGTTTTAAGTCATTCCTAACTTAAAAGTGAGACAAGAGAATCCCAGAGCCATGAAGCTACCTGTCCAAGTTCACAAAGGTGGGAAGGGGAGGAGCTAGACATGCATTTAGGTCCATCCGACTCCCAAACTGCTGGTTTTCATGATCCAGTGGTGATGCTTCCCTTCTGTCGAAAGCCACCTGTGCCCGTGTTGGAAGAAACCAAGAGGGTCTATAGTGAATAAAAAAGATACCCAAATGACATGTCCATGGGGAGATGGCTCTCGGTTTCCTTCAGGCAGGCGCCCATGGACTCTGCCAAGATCCCCAGAAGCATGCAGGGTCAGGAGTGAGGGAGGGCGCTTTCCTGTGGGAAAATGCAGGACGCTTCCCCTTACAGCCTGATAATTGGGCCCCCAAGGTCCAGAGCACAGATGATGTCATTTATCCTTTGTGGCCTTTGGTGCTTAGGAAGCCTCTAGGGAAAGCAGGATGGGGGAGGAAGGGCTTGAGAGCAGAGAATCTGGAAAGAATGACCGATGAAAATAGGCATCAGGGTTTCGGGTGTGGGGACTGTGGTGAGGGAGCTTTAGAGCTGTTGTAGCAGGAGGTGGGGAATGCACATGGGAATCAGAGGCAGAGGCTGGGGGCAGGGTGGCAGGGTGAGCCAGTGGCGCCTGAGGGGATGCGTGGTTTTAGTGCAATGCGGAGGAGTGGAGAGAGATTCCTTGGAGGCGGCTGAGTCCGGGACCCATGTGCTCTGTGAGGGTGGATGGAGCCAAGTTCAAATCCCAGTTGTCATTTATCAGCTGCGTGACTTTGGGCAAGTATCTTGACCTCTCTGAACCTCCACAAGGCAGACCCTGTCAATTTCCAACTAGGTAGCCATTTCTCAAGTCATCCTGGCTAACGAAACCCTGATCCTCCTCAGGGTGGCAACGCGCTCAGCCCAGAGGCCTCTGCATTCCCAGCCTCCCTCACAGCAAGGCGTGGCTTAGCTGCTGGCCTCAGCCTCCTCATCCCCAAAGGAAGATGCTTCTAGCCTCTCTGCAGGGCTTGGGAGAGGATTTCAAGGGATGCAAAAGCAGTTGCCCTGGCACACGCTCCATGAACATTGAGAGCGAGGCAGACTTCTGCCCCCGATGGTGGGTCTAAATTCCTGTTTCCAGCATTTATGTCGCTCACTTCCTGGGACCTCCACTCGGCTGTCCCCATCGCCCCCAGTGCAACAAACCCAACGTGCCCCCTCCCCACCGCCACCTCAGCAGCTCTTCCCAGCCTCCCCGTGGTTATGTCGCCCCTCGTGGGTCCTGGAACAGCTGTCTGTCTGGACTGGAATCTCAGCCCATCTCTTCCAGCTGCTCAACTTTGCAAATTACCTAACCTGGGAGGGTAATAGTAACCACCTCCTATAATAGCTGTGGGGATACAAATCAGTAATTCGTGCCTGGCGCTTAGCACATAGTGAGCGCTCACCTACGTCATCCTGTCCTTATCCAGGGGAGGAAGGCTAACCCCTTGGCTTGGCCCACCGCATGCCTGTGATGGGTCTCGCCTCCCTCTCCAGCCCCAGGGCTGGGGGCCCCACCTCGTGCTGCTTCTCGTCTCGCACACCTCTGTGCCTTTGTGCTGGCTGGTCCTCTGCCTGGAATATTCCGCTGCCCTGCTGCCCGCCCTTCTTTCTTCACTTGGCTAATTCGGCCTTAACCTTTAAAACAAATTCTTATGTCACCTTCTCCAAGCAGCTGTCTCTTGTCTCTTGCTCCCTCCTGGGGCTTCCACAGCCTTCTGTGTCCTGTCTGGCAGAGGCACTTCTGAGGTCTTGTCATTGTCTGTGTTTCTGCCTCCACAGTTGCTGGTATGTGAGCCCCTGAGGGGGCACTGTGGCTGCACCCTCTGTGTCCTCAGGGCCTGGCTCAGGGGGTCCTGAGCCAACTGCTCTCATGCATCATTTAATACGGAAATACCTGCAGCGGCCCAGCTCACAGTACCAACAGCTAAATCTTGTTTACCATTTACTACATCAAGCTTCACATGCGGTGCCCAGCCTTCTCACACTTTCTCTCACACGGACTATGGGCTGGCATCCACGGACGATGTAGTGGTCACCATTCATTCACTAAAGCGTCAAATGGAAATTCTCACTTATTGCTGGTGAAAAGGCAAAACGGTACAGTCACTTTGGAAGATAGCTTGGCAGTTTCTTGCAAAACTAGACATACTCTTACTATACGATTCAGCAGTTGTGATCCTTGGTATGTACCCAGATGAATTAAAAACTTATGTCCACACAGAAATCTGAACATGGATGTTTAGAGCAGCTTTATTCACAATTGCCAAACTGGGAAGCAACCAAGATGGCCTTCATCAGTAGGTGAACGGATAAATAAACTGTGGTACATCCAGACAATGGCCTATCAGTCAGCACTAAGAAGAAATGAGATATCAAGCCATGAAAAGGCATGGAGGAATCTTAAATGCATATCGCTAAGAGAAAGAAGCCAATTTGAGAAGTCTACATACTGTAAGATTCCAACTCTATGACATCTGGAAAAGGCAAAGCTATGGAGACAATAGAAAGATCAGTGGTTGCCAGGGATGAGGCGGGGGGAGGGGGCGGTGAAGAGGCACAGCACAGAGCATATTTCAGGGCAGTGAAACTACTCTGCAGGATGCTGTAAGGACAGATATATGTTGCCATACATTTGTCCAAATCCATGGAACGTACACAAGACTGAATAGTAACGTAAACCACGGATCCTAGGTGATAATGATGTGTCAATGTGGGTCATCAATTGTAACAAATGTGGGGATGTTAGGAGTGAGGTAGGCTATGCACGCATTGGGGTAGGGGTGTATGGGAACTCTGTACTCCCTCTCAATTTTCTTGTAAACCTAAAACTGCTCTAAAAAATTGTCTTAAAAAAGATTCAAAGGGAAAGAAAGGTCGCTGGTGGGTAAGAGGAGGGACTTTATGGGATGGGGAAAAACATTCATTGAGCTGTACCACGTTCTTACATACACCCTTCCTGTAATCCTCGTATCAACCCTGGGAGGAATGGTGCTTCCATTTTACAAAAGAGGAAACTGAGGCTCAGAGAGTTGAATTAATCTGGCCAAGAACACACAGCTAGCAATTGGCAGAGTCAGGCTCTGACCTCACGTCTCTCCAAGTGCAAAGCCCCTTGTCTTTCCCTACACTTTGATGCCTGGCCACGGCCTAGAAGGATTCACTGGGTTGACTAAATGAAGCTGGAGGTAGGTAGTGGGACAGGTGTGGGCCAGGGAGAGTGGTAGTAGCAGCGTGAGAGTGACCCTTTTCAAAGGCCCTTTTCAAATACCCTTTTAAACTTGACAACAACCCTGCTAGACAGGCAGAGGTCCTAGTGTTATATACCCCCATCCCCTCACTTATCCATTTCTCCATTTAGCCAATCATTAACATTTTAGTGAAAACTAGTTCTTGCCAGGCAATGTGTTGGGAACTAGGGACATCGAAATGAATGCACACCCAAGGAGCTCACAGTCCAGCAGGAGAGAAAGACCCACAAATGAATGTAGGCATTTGAATGGTGAGTTTGAGGATGAACATAAAGTAGTAAGAGCCTAGGGACTTCCCTGGTGGTGCAGTGGTTAAGAATCCACCTGCCAATGCAGGGGACACGGGTTCGAGCCCTGGTCTAGGAAGACTCCACGTGACGCAGAGCAACTAAGCCTGTGCACCACAACTACTGAGCCTGCGCTCCAGAGCTTGCGAGCCATAACTACTGAGCCCACGTGCCACAACGACTGAAGCCCGTGCGCCTAGAGCCTGTGCTCTGCAACAAGAGAAGCCACCCAATGAGAAGCCCGTGCACTGCAACGAAGAGTAGCCCCTGCTCGCCGCAACTAGAGAAAGCCCGAGCGCAGCAACAAAGACCCAATGCAGCCAAAAATAAATAAATAAATTTTTTAAAAAAAGCAGTAAGAGCCCAGAGAAGGTGACATGGCAGGGGCAGAGGTCTTGCAACACGTGTCGGAGTTTGTGGTATGGGATGGGGCTCCAAAGGACAGCATGGGTAAGGACCAAGGTGGAAGAAAGCACGATGAGTTTGGAGAACAGCTTGTGGCTCAGAGTGATTGAGGTGTGTGTGTATGTTGGGGTGTGTGCAGAGCAGGTAGGGAAGGAGGGGAGAGATGGTGTGGGAAAAGGTCAGACTGTGATGCATTGTTGCAGAGACTGGACACTATCCTATAGGCCACAGCAGAGTAGCCAGGCAGATCTGGACTTTGGAACAACCACTCTGGGGGCCTGGGAGGGAGGCAAGAGAGTGGAAACAGGGACCCTGGGTCCATCCTGGGGCAACTTCTAGTGCCTTAGGGCACTCCAGAGTCTCTCCTTTGCCACTCCCCCTTTTTTATTGAAATTTTTATTGAGATAATTGTAGATTCACATGCAGTTGTAAGAAATAATTTGAGAGATCCCTTGTACATGGTGCCCATTTTCCTTCAATGGTAACATTTTGCAAAGTGATTCTTTCGCCACTTTTGATATGGACGGTGGATATTGGGATGGGGGCATCAGTGTGTTGAAGAACAGATGCCCAGGACTGGGCATCTGGGTGCCTCCTTTCCCATCACCTCCCCTTCCTGTATGAGCCAAGACCATCTCATAGGTATGTCATGGAGCAAGTTTGGGAAGCCCTGTAATAGCAACTTACAAGTTCATCCTTATAAACCCCTTACAAATCCCTTTTCTATCTCTTTATGGGAGATCAGGCTACCCCCTTGGGCATCATCGTTAACATGGACTGACAGAGTGGGTATAGCCGAGACGATCAGCTGACCAACCAAGCTTCAAGTTCCCCTTCTATTATAAGGTGGTGGTGCTGGGAGGTACCCGTCCAGCCAGGAACTACATTTCCCAGTATTCCTTGCCAGTCACGTGACCAGTTCTCACCAATGCGAAGTGAGCAGAGGGTTGCAGGGCGCTTTTAAGATGAGGGGCTAAGTAGTGGGTATATCATTTTTTTCTTTCTTTTCCCTGTATGTTGTTTGGATGATTCCAGGATAACCTTGCGGCCAAAAGATGGCAGAGGAGACACAAGATGGAAGGGGCCTGTGTCCTGGAGCATCCATTAGAGGGAAGCCACCCAGGAGAGCCACAGGCCAGGAACATGAGCACTGGGCTTTGTGTGAGTGAGAAATAAATATCCATAAATGTTTTGAATACACAAAAGTAGAGAGTATAGTATAATAACCCACCTTAGCCATCCATCATCCAGCTTCACAAATTATCAACATTTTCCCAGGCTTCTTTCATTCACCACTTCCACTCAACTTTCCAAATTGTTTGCTGGTGTACTTGTAAGTAATTCCCAGACATCATGCAAAAAGACGAGACAAAAAACAAAACAAAAATCTAAACACCCTTTATTGTGCTACGCCACTGAGATGGGGGGCCATCTGTCACAGCAATTTGCCAGCCCTGACTAATGCAATGGAACCTTGGTACCTGGTTGTTGAACTGAACATAACTGACCTGTTTTTCAAGGCTGTGCAATGCGCAGAGGAATGTGTCTGGGCCTAAAGTAGGAAGAATGCCAAACCTTCTAGCTCTCTGAGAAGTAGTTCTCTTTGTTCTTCTGGCCCAGCTGCAACTGGCCGCACCCAACCACCCTACTAGCCCTTACCTCCTACTTCTTCCTCCTTCCAGGCCCTGGGCTGCCCAAGACGGGATCAGGAATAGAGAGTTTTCCAAGCCATGTCTCGGCTTGGGCTGGGCTGGGTGTGGTGGGTGAGGCTCTGTTGGAACAGGGAGAAGGGAAAGATGTTGGAAACCCAGAGCTTAGCAGCCAGCGGGGGGCTGAGGCCAGGGGAGCAAAACCTTTTGTGCCTTTCAGCTTGGCCTGTGTTCATGACCCTGAAGCACAGAGACAGATCGAAGCTTTATGGTCAGACCCTTGGGTGGGCTGGAGTCCATTCAGAAAGTGGTTATGGAGCTCCGGTGGGGCAGCCCTGTGCCTGGTGCTTGGGATGCACTGGTGAGCAGGATCCTGGCTTAGCTGCTGTCTGGTTCGGTGACCTTGGGCAGATTCCTTTACCCCTTTGAGCCTCAGGCTCCCCATATTGAAAATGTGGATGGGTATACCAACTTCACTGGGGGGCCTGGGGAAATTAGCCATGACGTACAGAGAGAGCCTGGCACTCAGTAGGCTCTCGGTGACTCATAGCGACTGCTATTGATTTCTGTTAACCACAGCGATAAGGGAGTGCGAGTGGGCACCCATCCAGGAGGCAGATCAGGGCTGGAGGATGCTGAGCCCCACTCTCTCGGGAGCTGTTTTCAGAGAAGGAGAAATGGAGAACGGCGGGAGCTGGTGCGGAGCTTTCGCTGGGTGTGGCCAGGTATAATTTTGTATGTCAGAGGAGTGAGGGTGGGCGGAATCCTGCAATTCAGGGGTTGTTTCCTGGAAGGGGCTGGATCGGCAACAAAACGCTCCCTCCCTTGGAGACACCCTCACAGCTGTCAGGAAAAACAGCTGCGTGGCTTCCCTTCAAAGAAGGGAAACTTCAGTCCTGGGGGGAGGGGGGACAGGGCAAGATGTTATAGAAAACAGGAACTCCCTGGAAGGTTCTCTTGTGGGGGCAGGAGGGTTGATGGACTGGGTTCAAAAGCCAGCACTCTTGCTTCCTTCCTGGCTGTGTGACCTTGGGCAAGTCATTTCACCTTTCTGAGCCTCAGTTGCATCATGCTTTAAATGGGGATACCGATGTTCATCTCACAAGACTACCCTGAGAAGAAGAAAAAAAAATTGTCTGAAGTGCCTTGCAGAGTGCCTGGTACACAGGAAGCACTCAATGAAAGGTCATTGTAAATCACTCACCCTAGAGCTAAAATGAAACTCCCTTTGTTTGCTCAAGCAACTTCTAAATATCAGAGGCACCCATCACCTCTTCTCATTCCCTACATTGACTCTCTGCATGGGCTCAGCCACTTCCACAGCATTAAACCCCATTTCCATGACATTGACTCGATAGGTGTCATTTGAAGCTGTGGTGCCTTTGCTATTGTTGGTCACAGATTCTTGATATTCCCCCCAAGCAGCAACTGTCACCCCCAGCCTTTCCCATCCTGGGAAAGGGCCTCCATTCAGTTGAAAGATCTTGATTATTCTCTCTCCCTCAGCCCCCAAATCCAAACCATCAGCAAATCCTGCTGCCTCCACCTTCAGAATACATCCCAAATCTCCCCCTTGCCACCACTGTAGTCCACACCACCTTCCACTCTGTCTCCTGCTCTGCTCACAGCCCCCTCCCCACGCTCCCTGCTCCCAGCCTTGCCTCTTCTACAGCCAGCTCACTGCATGGCAGCCTCTCCTTTTCCTTTTAACTGTTTATTTTGCCATAACTTCTAGGCTCCCAGAAAAATGTTAAGAACAGCACGAAAACTCTCCATACACTCTTCACTCAATCCCCTACATGTACCTTATCATCTGTTGTCTCAATATATACACATGTTTTTTTCTAAAACATTTGCGAGGAAGTGCAGACATGATGCTCCTTTGTCCCTAAACATTCCAGTGGATATTTCCTATAAAAAGGGGCACTCTCTTACATAACTGCAGTACCATGATTAAAAACATGCGCTATTTTAACACATATATGTGGAATCTAGAAAAATGGTCAGATGAACCGGTTTTCAAGGCAGAAATAGAGACACAGATGTAGAGAACAAACGTATGGACACCAAGGGGAGAAAGTGGCCGGGGGGTGGGGGTGGGTGTTGGTGGTGGTGGGATGAAATATTGGGACTGACATGTCCCTAACATGTATAAAATAGATAACAAATAAGAACCTGCTGTATAAAAAATAAATTAAGAAACAAAACAAAAAATGCACTATTGAGCTAGTAGTATTAGCTAATTTCCAGACCTTATTCATATTCTGCCTATTGCCCCAAAGAAAAGTCCTGAGCATATATTGCATTCTGCTGTCACGTCCTTTCAATCTTCTTTAAATTGGAACAGTCCCTTCGTCTGTCTTTGCCTGTCACGCCCTTGGCATTTTTGAGAAGTACAGTCCAGTTATTTTGTAGCACGTCCCTCAGTTTGGGCTTGTCTGATATTTCCTCTCACAGCGAGCTTTTAAAAAATAAAGGCGATCTCCTCACTCCTCGGCTTCCACCCCGCCATGGTTGTCCATCACACCCACAGAGAAAATGCAAACTCCACACCAGGTCCATGACGACGTGGCGCAGTCGCTGTCTGACTCCCCCACCACTGCCCCTCTGCTCTCTCCACTCAGCACTCTGACCTCCACCCTCAGACGCATCTTCCCATTCTAGCGTCACCTCCCCACCCCCCTTATCCTGCTATACTGCTCTTCACTTGCCATTAGGTTATACATCAAGTCTCCTCGACTAGAATGTAAGCCCCAGAATTTGGCCTCTGTACACCCAGCACCACAGCGGCGCCCTGGCCCCAGAACTCCTTTCTGGGAGTTCCCTGTCTTCTCACTTCTCACTGACCCTTGCTCCCTTTCTCCAATAAAGCATCTTCCTTAACCCACCCCATGCGATATTGCAGGATTCATCCCAAGCCCTGGTGCGTGACGGGGGACACCTAGGAGGGATCCTCTTGTATGACACGGACAGACCTGGGGTCCAACACCCCTGTGCCATTTCCTAGCTGTGTGGCTTTGGGCAAGTCACTTAACATCTCTGAGCCTCTACTTCCTCATCTGGAAAGAGGAAATAAGAATCCTTAGCTTGGTGAGATGCTGGATGAAGAGTCAAGATAATGAATATAGAGATAATGTAGATAATATTATGTACCTGACACATAACAGGTTCTTCTCTCTTACCTCTCTCTAGTTGGTGAAGTAATAAGACCCATCACATCTTCTGGAGAAATTGGAAGGGGGTTGTAGTGGGTTGAATGGTGGCCCCCCAAAAGGTATGTCCATGTCCTAATCCCCAGAACCTGTGAATGTGAACTTATTTGGAAAAAGCATCTTTGCTGATGTCATTAAGTATCTTGAGATGACATCATCCTGGTTATGTGGTGGGCCCTAAATCCAATGATAGGTGTCATATTTACAATAGACACACAGAGGAGGTGATGGGAAGATGGAGGCAGAGATTGGAGTGACATGGCTACAAGCCAAGAAATGCCAAGGATTGTTGGCAGCCACCGGGAGCTAGGAGAAGGGCATGGGATAGAAGGGAGTCCAGCCCTGCCAACATCTTGATTTTGGCTTCTGGCCTCCAGAAATGTGCGAGAATGGATTTCTGTTGTTTTAAGCCACCCAGTTTGTTGTCATTTGTTGCGACAGCCACAGGAAACAAATACAAGAATGAACTTCGGCAAAACAATAGACGGAAGTTGCTGGCCCACAAGGAACCCTTTCTGGATGGCACTTTCTACACCAGGGCTTCACTCCCTCTTCACCGTAGGTTGGAAGAGACAGCAAACATGATTCTCCCGATAGGGTGGATGTGGCCATGAGGGCTGAAGCCTCCTGAACCAGAGGCCTCCCCATGTCCCCTCCATTAGTAGAGTGGAGGGACCTCCCCTGGGTCTCCCTTTGGAAGGACAAATGCCAGAGAATGGCCCAGGCAGTGGGAATCACAGACCACTTACAACCAGGCAGAGTGGAGTCGGGGTGCTGGCTGATTACAGGTGTTGTCTGCCTGTCAGCACCCAGGGACCTTGGAGCCTCTGGAGGCAAGTGAGATGTTGCAGTTGCCCTCTGTGGTGGTGGGGAGAGAGAGCTCCTGGCCTGTGGGAGCAGGCTGCCCCCCGAAAGCTCATTGCTTGGACAACACAGCACAAGATTCTGGAACCCTTTTCAGACAGCTCTGCCCACTGCACCAGTCTGTCCCCAGATCCACACCATTTCTACTGCATTGCAGGCTTCCCTGGAGAACTTCGTGTCCATAGCCTGAATCTAACATTTGGGGACATAACTCCTGCCTCAGCTCAGGAAGTTTTGTGACAACTCCAGGAAGCAGGTGCAGGCAGCATGGAACCTACCAAGGCAGGTCCTTGTGTGACTGGATGCCAGGCTTAGGCTCACTCTCATCCAGAGACGTCCTCAGAGTCTCCACAGTCCCCAAAGAAGGACAAAGCTCCCTGCAAGTAGATCCTAGCCAAGGGGGAGCTTGAGCTAACACTTGCTTGCAAGGTGCACTGCCTGAACTTTCTCCTGGGAAAAGCCACCTCCCAGTTGCTATGGGTCAGCTGGGCCAGAAAGTGGATTGCAGCACCCATGCCAGCAGTAGGCTCTGCCCACAGCACCCGCACTGCTATTAGGGCCAGCTCGGGAGCCGCTAATGAATTCTCCAGTGTGCCTCACACCCTGGGCAGGAAGAGGAAAGCTGCTCTGGGAACAGAGGACCCCAGCAAGCGAGGACCCTGGGGAGGCACGTGGGGGAGGCAGCAGAGGTGGCTCTTTTACACCCTGTCACAATGGAGATAGCAGTTTCCTTTTGGGGGACTGGAAATGTGACCTACTTCCTTGTAACGAGGAAGCTCCTTCAGCATTTGGATGGAAAATGCAGGTGAAGGATGCATTCCTCCCCAGGGGGAGCAAGAAAGAGAAAGGTCCTTGCCTTGATATGTCCCACACATTGTCCACCCGCCTAAAACCCCCTAATCAGTTGTTCCACCTGGAAAACTCCTCTCTGTGCTTCGTAAACTGGCTGGAGAGAGCTCCCCTGGGCAGCCTTCCACCGCTTCTCCAGGCTGAGCTGCCCACACTGTGGGTAAAGTCATAGCCTTTCGAGCTGGCTACTGGGCTGGTCTAGGCTGCCTGAGAAAGGGGGCCGTCTGCCCTGTATATGTACGTCCCCAGCCCCTAGCACAGAGGCTGGCACACAGGAGGAGATCAGGAATGTTTGCTTATCATCTGTGGGATGCAGACACATGGAATCTACTCTCTGAGCCCTGGTGTCCTCATCTGACAGCAGGGCTAGTGTACAAGAGCTGTCTTTATTAAGTGCTTCCTGTCAACAAACTCAGGAGGTAGGTGCTAGCATTAGCCTCATTGCACCAAGATGTAAAATAACTTGCCCAAGATCTCTGTATCTCCCTAGACCTCTTTTAAGGGTCAAATTATATATATGTACATGTGTGTGCTATATGCTGTATTATATGGATAATATACTACATATAAAAACATATGAGATAATGTATGTTATATTATCATGTGTTATATGTATATGTGATATATGTGTGTGTGTGTATATATATATACACCAACTAAATAATGACCTCTAAAGATATCTAAGTCCTAATTCCTAGAATCTGTGAATGTTCATACTGATATGGATATGTGTGTGTGTGTGTGTGTGTGTGTATTTCAGGGCAGTCAGTGCCTGACACATGGGAATTGCCCAGTAAACAGGAGTTGTTTTATTTATTCTCACTGCTATCTCTCCTCTGCTCTTAGCACTTCCCAGGCATTGATCCACCATATGATACAGTCCTTGTTCAACTCTTCTCCCTTGGACAGGAGATCTCTAAGCGCAGGCCTGCTCACAGTAGGTGCTAATTAAATGCTAAAGAATGAATACAATGAATGAGGAGGTGACTCTAAATGTGATTTCAGCTCCTAACCAACAGATGCAGCTCCCAGGGAGACTCAAAGCCACTTCTATGAAAGGTCATTGTCACCAGTGAGTAACATTTTATTGTAATCATTTCTGCAGTGGGAAGAGAATTTTCCACATTGGAAAACCCTTTCATAACTGTTATCTCAGTTGGTCCACCCAGATGAGTGGTGCAGAAGTTCATGGTACCTGTTTTATAGATACAGTTGGCACCTGCTTTTTTTTTTTTTTTACATCTTTATTGGAGTATAATTGCTTTACATTGGTGTGTTAGTTTCTGCTTTATAACAAAGTGAGTCAGTTATACATATACATATGTTCCCATATCTCTTCCCTCTTGCATCTCCCTCCCTCCCACCCTCCCTATCCCACCCCTCTAGGTGGTCACAAAGCACCGAGCTGATCTCCCTGTGCTATGCAGCTGCTTCCCACTATCTATCTATTTTACGTTTGGTAGTGTATATATGTCCATGCCACTCTCTCACTTTGTCACAGCTTACCCTTCCCCCTCCCCATATCCTCAAGTCCATTCTCTAGTAGGTCTGTGTCTTTATTCCTGTCTTACCCCTAGGTTCTTCATGACATTTTTTTTCTTAAATTCCATATATATGTGTTAGCATACGGTATTTGTCTTTCTCTTTCTGACTTACTTCACTCTGTATGACAGACTCTAGGTCACCTGCTTTGTGAAGGATGTGGTTCAAAGAAGTTTTAGCTTCTTGATGTCCAATCCATGCTCTGCCACATCCTCTGTGTGATCTGGAACAAATCACTTCTCTACTCTGAGTCTTACTTTCTATATCAAAAACGTAAATATTCCTGTTATTACAAAAATGTAAATAATCCTATGTATCTGATTGGTGTGAAGCTTGCATGAGGCACTGAATAGGGAGATAGTTAATTAGGATCAAATCTTCCACAGAAGACAACTGAAAATGATATATGGAATATAAAAACCTCTTTAAAGCACCAAAGAGCCAGTAAGAGAGTAAAGAATTTTCTGACCATAATATACTAAAAAATAAGAACCCAGAGAAGTAAGCCTATTACCCAAAGCTGCATTTTCCCTAAGGACATTTGCTAATCCAGAAGAAATAGCTGTGGTTTTGGTGGCCTCAGGACAAAATTTAAGCCTCAGAATCTACCAAAAGTGGGGACTTTTAAATGTTCCTCCTTCCTCATTTTAAGCTGGGATCCTGAACGGCTATACTGAAAGTTATGATGAGTCCTAAGTAAACCAACTGTCTCATGGACTTTCCAGTTCTAATCATCTGGGTAATCCAGGGAACCTCAAGCCTTGAACTTCTATTAAAACGGTTCCAGGCTGGTAGAGTACCCAGACTCCTGGCAGAAGCAAACAAGAAAATCCTCTCTGGAGAAAATATCACTATCTTAGGTGACAAATTATTCTTTTTTTAAAAAATGTATTTAATTTATTTTTGGCTGCACTGGGTCTTCGTTGCTGTGCACGGGCTTTCTCTAGTTGTGGTGAGCGGGGGCTACTCTTTGTTGCGGTGTGCGGGCTTCTCATTGCGGTGGCTTGTCTTGTTGCCGAGTATGGGCTCTAGGCGCACGGGCTTCAGTATTTGTGGCTCGTGGGCTCTAGAGCACAGGCTCAGTAGTTGTGGCACACGGGCTTAGTTGCTCTGTGGCATGTGGGATCTTCCTGGACCAGGGCTCGAACCTGTGTCTCCTGCATTGGCAGGCAGATTCTTAACCACTGTGTCACCAGGGAAGCCCCCTAGGTGACAAATTATTCTTACAAATAATTTTTCAAATAAAATGTCCAGCACAAAGTGAAAAAAATCAGGGACTCAAGGAAATAATAAACCTGAGTGAGAACCACAGACAACAGAAATATACATAAAAACTTCAGTTATTAGAATTATCAGAAACAGACTATAAGATAACAATGTTTACTGTTTTTAAAGAAATACAAAGGGAAAAAACTATAAAAAGCAACATTGCATATTTGAAAAAAAACAAAATAAACTTTGAGAACTGAAAAATTAAAAACTCAGAGACAGTTTAATGGCAGATTAGATATAGCTGAAGAGAAAATTAATGAACTGGAAGACAGAATAAAAGAAAGTATCCAGAATGCAGCAGGAGAAATGAAAAGACTAAAAATATTGAAGAAAGGATGAGAGAATACAGTGAGAACATCTAATGCATGTGTAATTGGGGTGGAGTTCTACAATGAAAAAGAAATATAAAGAGATAATGGCTGAAAATTTTCCAGTTCTGTTCAATATTTGTGAATTGAAAAAGCCAAAGTGGGATACAAAACAAAAATCCATATCTAGATCATAATAGTGATTCTTAAGAAAACCACAATAAAGAAAAAAATTAAAAGAAATCAGAGAAAAGGGATAGTATCTTCAAAGGAGTGACAGAAGGACAGCTGACTTCTCAAGAGCAACGATGGAAACAAGAAGACAGTGAAATGATATATTTAATGTACTGAAAGAAAAGAATTCTAACATAGTATTCTATACCCAGAGACATATCCTTTAAGAATGGATGTGAAATAAATATAATTTTTGACAAACAAAATGTCACCAGTAGACATTCACTAAGGGTATTCTTCAGAAGCAAATTATCTCAAACGTAATGTTAGAAATGAAAGAAGATAAGCAACAAAAGAAAAACATTAATGAATGAACTTCATAAAAATTAAAAACTTTTCTACTTCAAAGAACACCATCAAAAAAGTTAAAAAACAACCCATAGAATGGGGGAAAATATTTGCAAATAATGTATTTTATAAGGTATTTGTATATAGAATATACTTTTTAAAACTCTTACAACTCAATAATAAACAGTTTAAAAATGGACAAAAGATCAGAATAAGATTTCTCTAAGGAAGATATACAAATGGCCAATAACACATGAAAAGATGCTCAACGTCATTAGTCATCAGGGAAATACAAATCAAAACCACTTAGTTACAACTTAATACCCACTAGAATGGCTAGAATAAAGTTAGATAATAACAAGTGTTGATAAGGATGTGGGAAAATTGGAACCATCATACACTGTTGGTGGGAATGTAAACTGGTACGGGCAGTTTGGAATAAATTCTGGCAGTTCCCCAAATGATTAAACATATGACCCAACAATTCCACTCCTAGATACATATCCAAGAAATGAAAACATATGTCCACACACAAAAAAAAAACCTTGTATGTGAATGTTTATAGTAGCATTATTCATAATAGCAAAAAGATGGAAGCGACCCAAATATCTAGGAACTGATGAATGGATAAACAATATGTGGCATATCCATGAAATGGAATGGTATTTGGCTATAAAAAGGAGTGGAGGGGACTTCAGTTTTCTGGTCCATTATGTAAGGAGCTCCACTCTGACAACAAGTTAAAAGTTGAACTTTTGAAAAATCAACTCTTTCAGATCTGTCATAGAAGTGATGTCGCAGAGCAAACCACTGCCCCCCAAGCTGGAGAGACAGGAAAATACTGAGAATTACAGAAACCTGTGTGAATACCCAACTCCATCCCTCTGTAGCTATCCTGTCTCACCTCAGAAGACAGAGAAGGCAAAAGACATGAGGCAAAAACTGATAGAATTTCAAGGAGAAATAGATAAACCCACTATTATAATTGGAGACTTTAACACACCTGTATCCAATGAACAGATTCAGTTGGCAGAAGATCAGTAAGGACATATTTGAACTCAACAGCACCATCAATCAACTGGATATAACTGACATTTATAGACTCCTTCATTTAACAACAGCAGATTACACATACTTTTCAAGCTCACATGGAACATTCACCAAATAGACCACATTCCAGACCATAACACACACGTTAACAGATTTAAAAGACAATAAATCATACAATCTCTGCTCTCAGACCACAATGGAATTAAACTAGAAATCAGTAACAGAAAGATAGTTGAAAACGATCTCCAAATACTTGGGGATTAAACAGCGTATTTATAAATAACACATGGATCAAAGAAGAAATCTCAAGAGAAATTTTTTAAAATGTGAACTAAATGAAAATTAAAATATAACTTAAAATTTGTGGAATGCAGTGAAAGCAATGTTTATAGGGAAATTTAGCACTGAATGTATATGTTACAAAAGCAAAATAATTTTAAATCAATAATTTAAGCTTCCACATTAGGAAGCAAGAAAAAGAAGAGCAAATTAAATCCAAAGTAAGCGGAAGAAAAGAAATAATAAAATAATAGAGTAGAAATCAATGAAATTGAAAATAGGAAATCAATAGAGAAAATCAACAAAACCAAAAGCTGGTTCTTTAAAAAAATCAATAAAATTGATAATCCTCTATCTGGGCTAACTAAGAAAAAAAAGAAAGAAGATATGAATTACTAATATTAGAAATGAAAAAAAGAACACTGATCCCATGGATATTTAAAAAAAGACAATAAAGGGATATTTTGAACAACTCTATGCCCATAAATGTGATAGCCTAGATGCGATGGACCAATTATTTGAAAGTACAGTCTGTTAAAACTCACACAAGAAGAAACAGACAATCTGAGTAGACATATATCTATTAAAGAAATTGAATTAAGAATTAATCACCTTGAGCTTCCCTGGTGGTGCAGGTGCCTGCCAGTGCAGGGGACACAGGTTCGAGCCCTGGTCTGGGAGGATCCCACATGCCACGGAGCGGCTGAGCCCATGAGCCACAACTACTGAGCCTGTGTGCCTAGAGCCTGTGCTCCACAGCAAGAGAGGCCACGGCAATGAGAAGTCCACGCACCGCGATAAAGAGTAGCCGCTGCTCGTCACAACTAGAGAAGGCCCGCGCAGAGAAGCGAAGACCCAACACAGCCAAAAATAAATAAATAAATAAATAAATTTTTTAAAAAAAGAATTAATCACCTTGCAAAACAGAAAGCACCATGCTCAGTGAGTTCACTGGCTAATTCTACTGAACACTTAAGGAAGAGAGTATATCAATTCTCTATAATCTTTTCCAGAAGATAGAAGTAGAACAAATACTTCCTAACTTATTCTATGTCATTCGTATTACTCTAATACCAAAAACAGACACGGACATTACAAGAAAAGAAAACTACAGAACAGTATCTCTCATGAACATAGATGTAAAAGTCCTCAGCAAAATATTAGCAAATTGAATCCAATAATGCATAGAAAGAATTCTAAGCTATAACCAAGTGGAGTTTATCCCAGTTATGCAAGGTTGGTTCAACATTCAGGAATCAATTAATGTAATCCATCAACTCAGCGAGCTAAAGAAGAAAATTCACATGATCATACCAATAGATGCAGAGAAAGCATTTGACAAAATCCAACATTGATTCATGATAAAAACTCTCAGTAAACTGAAATAGAGGAGAACTTCCTCAACCTGATAAGAACACTACAAAAAGCCTATTGCTAACATCACACTCAATGGTGAGAAACTAGAAGCTTTCCTTCTAAGATCAAGTACAAGACAAGGATGTCCCTCTCATCATGCCTTTTCAACATCATACTGGAAGTCCAAGCTAATGCAGTAAGACAAGAAAAGGAAATAAAAAGTAAACGGATTGGGAAAGAAGAAGTAAAACTCTTTGTTCACAGATGACATGATTGTCTACGTAGAAAATCTGTAAGAATTAACAAAAGAATTGGAACTGATAAGCAATTATAGCCATATTGCAGGATACGAGGTTAATATAAAAGGTAACTGTTTTCCTATGTGTTAGCAATGAACAAGTGGAATTTGAAATTAAAAATACAATACCATTTACATCAGCTCTCCAAAAAAGAGAAATACTTAGGTATAAAGCTTACAAAATATGTATAAGATCTATATGAGGAAAACTATAAAACTCAGATGAAAGATATCAAAGAACTAAATAAATGCAAAGATAGTCCATGTTTATGGTTAAGTAGACTCAATATTGTCAAGATATAATTACTTCCCAATTTGATCTATAGATTCAATGCAATCCCATACAAGATCCCATTTAGTTATTTGGTGGATATTGACAAACTGATTCTAAAATTTAAATGAAGAGGAAAAGACCCAGAATAGCCAACTCAATATTGAAGGGGAAGAACAAAGGTGGAGGACTGATACTACCTGATTTCAAAACTTACTATAAAGCTGCAGTAATCAACACAGTGTTGGCAAAAGAATAGTCACACAGATCAATGGAACAGAAGAGAGAGCCCAGAAATAGACCCCTCAAAATACAGTTAACAGATCTTTGGCAAAGGAGCAAAGGCAAAACAATGGAGCAAAGATAGTGTTCTCAACAAATGGTGCTGGAACAACTAGACATCCACATGCAAAAAAAGAATTTAGACACATATGGAATGATGTTCAACATCATATGTTATTAGGGAATTATAAACTGAAACAACGAAATACCATTATATGTCTATTAGAATGGCCAAAATCCAAAACACTGACACACCAAATGCCAAGGATGTGGAGCAACAGGAACTCTCTTTCATTGCTGGTGGGAGGGTAAAATGGTACAGCCACTCTGGAAGACAGTTTGGCAATTTCTTACAAAGCTAAACATACTCTTGCCACACCATCCAGCAATCGTGATCCTTGGTATTTACCCAAATGAATTGAAAACTTATGTTCACACAGAAACCTGCACACAGATGCAGCCTTATTTATATTTATAATCACCCAAACTTGGAAGCAGCCAAGATGTCCTTCAGTAGGTAAATGGATAAATAAACTGTGGTACTTCCAGACAATTAAATATTATTTAGAACTAAAAAGAAATTAGCTATCAAGCCTTGAAAAAAACATGGAGTAAACATAAATGCATATTGCTAAGTGAAAGAATCCAATCAGAAAAAGCTACATACTGTAAGATTCCAACTATATGACATTCTAGAAAAGGCAAAACTATAGAGACTTATAAAAAGGTTAGTGGTTGCAGGGGTGGGGGGTAGTGGAGACAGAGGGATGAATAGGCAGAGCAAGAGGATTTTTAGGACAGTGAAACTACTCTGTATGATATTACAGTGTCATTATACATTTGTCCAGACCCATAGAATGTACAACACCAAGAGTGAGCCTGAATGTAAATGACAGACTTTGGGTGATAATAATGTGTTAATGTAGGTTCACTGATAGTAACGCATATACCCACTCTGGTGTGGAATGTTGATAGTAGAAGAGGTTGTGTATGTATGGGGACCGGATGTGTATGGGAGTCGTTTGTACTTTCTGCTCGATTTTGCTGTGAATCTAAAACTGCTCTAAAAAATAAAAAGTTTATCAATTAAAAAAAGAATGAAGTGCTGATACGTGTTACAATATAGATAAACCTTGAAATCATATGCTAAGTGAAAGAAGTCAGTCACAAAAGTCCACATAGTACAGGATTCCATTAATAGGACAGTCCACAGTAGGAAAATCTATAGAGACAGCAAGTATATTGGTGGTTGCTTAGGGCTGAGGAGGTGGTGGTGATGAGCATATAGAAGGGTAATAGCTGAAGTGTTTGGGGTTCCCTTCTAAGATGATAAAAGTATTCTAAAATTGGCTGTGGTCATAGTTGCACCCTGAAATCCATAGAATCATGCATTTTAAGTGAGTGAACTGTATGGTATGTAAATTATAACCCAATTAACTTGTGTTTAAAAAAACCCTCAGCACTGACAAAATAAAAAAGAAATGAAAGAAGAAAAGAACAGCAAAGCAAGTGGTAAATGAGTGTAAATCTAAATAAAACAATACTAATAATGTCTCTTGGAGCCTTAAAAATATATGTAGAATTAAAATGCACAGAAACTATGATGTAAAAGTCAGGATGGGGATAGATGGAGTTAAAGTGTTCTAAAGTCTTTTCTCTTTATGAGGAAGATAAAGGTACTAATCAATTATAACTCAATTAAGTCAAGGATGCATGTTAAGCACTAGAAAGGTATGTGACTTCCAAACTGGAAGAGGTAAAAAATGATTCAAAGGAAGTTAATACATAAGAGAAAAACAGCATAGGTAAATAAGTAATTCTAAGCAATTACATTAAATGCAAATGGACTAATTCTATTAAAAGATTAAAACTGTCAGACTGAGGACAAAATACAAAATCGAAATACGTGCTATTTATAAGGGTCACATCTTAAACACAAGAATACAGAATGGTAGAAAATAAAAATATGGAAAAAGAAATACTCTTCTTTTGACCAAGAAAACTGACATAGCAATATTAAATTCCTATAAAATACACTTTAAGGATGCAGAAGTGTTCACAGCATCATTTGTAACACCCTAAACTGAAACTATCCAAATATCCAAGGAGAGTAGAATGGATAAATTATGGTATATTCGTGCATGCAAATGAATGAGCTATAAATACCCACAACACTTGGATGGCTCTTAAAAACATAATGTTGAGCAAAGGCAGTAAGACACAAAAGAATTCATGCAGTATGATTCCACTTACAAAAGTATTCAAAAACAGGCAAAACTAAATAATTTTATGTAGGGAGGTACCTAAGTGTCTACACTGTGAAAAGCCAAGGAAGTGACTATCCTTCCATTGGGAGGCGCCATTCAGCCTGTCTACGTTGAGAGGGATCTTCCCCCAGAAATACAAGGAGGTGTTTGGCAGGTTCTATATCTGGAAGGGTCAAGGCTCTGCCCATGGTAATGAGGGACCAGGACAAGGAGGGGAAGTTAGGAGGCCAGGGCACGCATGCACAACCACCCACAATTTGAGGCTTCCTTGACCACTCCTTAACAAGTGCAGGCAAGGTCCCAAGGGACAGGGTGATGCGGGCAGAGCAAGGCGGGAGAGATCAGATCCCTCCTCACCTCCCTGGCCTGGCCTGTCTGGCCCCAGTGTGCCAGTGCTGGGGACCTTCTGGGCTGCCCTTTGGGCTGGCTGGCCATATTCAGTATCACGTGACCCTTACTCCCAGTTGGCTGACCCACTGCAAGCTTGGGGTCATGGAATCCACAGGCCGTGGAACTGAAGGTGTTCAGGGTAGTTTTCCCTCAAGTGCATTGAACAAAGGGGCCCCCACTAACACCTGTATTGCAGGAGTAATTAAGATGAAATGATCTCAGGCTAGTCCTATAATGAGGTCAGCTTGGAGAGGGGTTTTGGTAGACACTGGATTTTCCAGCAGTGGCTTCTGCTCAGGTCCCCATAGCTGGCCTTATCCACCCCTCGCCTGCATCTGTTTTGGCCACGTTTGCAGTTGGTTAGGGAATATGTACAAGTGAGTGCTTCCGCTCGGACCATCTGCAGGCCACTCCCTGACCACTTCAAGCGGTAAGACTGGAAACTGGCTGGGGATGTTTAACTTGACCTAGTGATTCTTGTGGGGTGAAGGTGATGCATGGCTTCCCTCCCTCCCTCTCTTCTTTATTTTGTCTATTCTTGGTCCATACTATGATTCTCAGGTGCAAACAACAGGAATAAATCTTGGCCTACTTACAGAAAAGGAGTATGTTGTAAGGATACTGGGTAGACAGCTCGCAGAATGGATTGAAGGGGATGCGGATGGCTCAAGAGCACAGATAGGTCATCGCGAGGGCGCAGTCTGATTAGAATGTGGCTGCCGCCCTGACTGCCACTGGCCGCTGGACCCCTGGACTCTCAACTCCATCCACGGCCACCCAGCACTCAAGATCCCAGATGACACCACCCTGCTGATGAAATGGAATCAGAAGGACTTCTTCTTCTCTCTGTCCCTCATCCAGACTTGTGTCCTGGACGGGGTCATCTGACAGGCAGGCAGAACTGCTGGGATTGGGAGAACACGTGTCTGGGTCTTTGGCTTCTGTAGAGAGAGGTGCGGCTCATCAGGACTCACACAGTGGCCATTTCTCCAAACCCAGGAAGGGGGCTCAGATGCTGGGCAGCCCCCAAAGTGATGAGCAATACTGACTGTGGCCTCCAGGGCTGGACACCAAGGGCGAGAGGAGAATCCAGCCCATCCCCTGCCACTGGGTGTGACACAGATGCACAAACAATTGCAACATAGGGACCCAAGGGGTACAGTGTTAGCACCACGGGGGGGACAATGAATCCGGCCTCAGTTTCCCCATCTGTAAAATGAGAGTAGTAATGATAGTGCTTGTCTCATATGGCTGTTAGAGATATAAAAATAGCATATGTGAAGCACCCTCTACTGTACTGGCACATGTGGGGCCCTGGACTAGTGGCAGGTGTTCTCATTAAAGAGGCAGTTCAGCGGAGTGGCCAGGAATGTAGTCACTCCTGCTTTGGGGTTCCAGTAGCCCCACCCATACCTTTCCAGAGGCAGAATGGTGGGGTGGGGTCAGCCCACAGGCTCTGGAGCCAGACTGACTGAGCCTAAAACCCATTTCTGACGTAGTAGGTAGGGGACCTTGGGTGACTTACTTTATTGTTCTGTGCCTCTCTTTCCTTATCTGTAACTTGGGAATCGTTACTATCCCCTACCTGACAGGGATGATGCAAGGATTGAGTAGATAACATGTAAAGGTCTCTGAGCAGTGCCTGGCACTTACTTATGATCTCAATAAGTGTTAATAATTTTTATTAGTCAGAGTCCATCCTGGGCACAAAGCCCTGACAAACTCCAGACCGCCCTGTTTTGGAGGGAGATCCCATTTGCATGTGACAACTGAGGAATTGTGCCGCACAGCGTTAGTAAAGGCCTGAGGGAGCTAGCTGTTCAGCCCCCAACTTCACAGGCTCAGAACCTCACATTCACAGCCTGTGTGAGTTTGGAGCTCTCTCGATGTTGTCAGCTCCTAGCCGAGTTCTTGCTGATCCCCAAGTCCCTATTTCTGCACTGAGCCTGCCATCTTTGTTTGGCTTCATCACAATTTTTTGCAATACATCCAGTCTCACTCAGGATTTTGAACTTCACAGAAGACTTGAGGGGGAATAGGTTGGAGTCTGGGCAGTGTCTTCCGATCTCCCATTCCAAATCTTCTCTAGGGAGCAGCCCTATCATCCAGCCTGTCTTCCCCTTCCTCTAGGACAGTGGTTCTCAGCCAGGGGACATTTAGCAATGTCTGGAGACATTTTTGGTTGTCACAACTTGGGGGGATGGAGGAGTGTTACTGGCATCTAGCGGGTAGAAGTCAGGGATGCTGCTAAATATCCTACAATGCACAAGACGGTCCTGTGCAACCAAGCACTCTCCAGCCAGGCTTCCCTGGTGGCACAGTGGTTAAGAATCCAACTGCCAATGCAGGGGACACGGGTTCGAGCCCTGGTCCGGGAAGATCCCACATGCCGCAGAGCAACTAAGCCCATGCACCACAACTACTGAGCCTGCGCTCTAGAGCCCGTGCTCGCAATGAGAAGCCATTGCAATGAGAAGCCGGCACACCGCAACGAAGAGTAGCCCCCGCTTTCCACAACTAGAGAAAGCCCGCGCACAGCAACGAAGACCCAGTGCAGCCAAAAAAAAAGAACCCTCCAGCCCAATTAAAAATGTTCCAGTGCTGAGGTTCAGAAATCCCATTCTAGGAATTTTGCTGAATTAAAAGGTCTATTTCTTGCTATAATACAATTCTTGCCTAAGGAAGAAAGCAAAAATCCCCCCAAATCTCCCTAATCAGAAATGACCATTGTCTACATTTTGGTGATCTTGGCTCCAATTTCTCTCTGCATGTGTACATGTAAATTTATAGATGTGTATAATGTGACAGAAATATGTTCATGCTATACGTGCTGTTCTGCAACCCATTTTTTTTTTCACTCAGCAATATACCACGGGCATCTTTCCACTGTAAACAAATGGAGATTTGCAACATCCTTTTTAGAAGTCTCATGGCATTCCATAGTAGGGATGTAACACTTTATTTAGACAATCCCTTACTGATGGATATTTAGATAATTTCCAGTATTTTGCTGTTATAAACACTACTGTGATGAATATCATTGTATATACATCTTAGTGTGCTTGTCTGAGTAAATCCTTAAGATAAATGCTAAGAGTAGAATTGCTGGCCAAAGAATAACATGCCATTTTAGGACTTTCAATACTCAGTGATGAATTGCAATTGAAAAGTACATTAATTTACACAATTTCCAACAGGGCACAGGGGTGCCAATCTCTCTGCCCCTTTGCCCACACTGGATATTATCAATTGTATTAATCTGCAACAGGGATTTTTTAAAGCACTAGCAGAGAATAACCAGAAATGCTCAAAGCTAAGTGTGTAAGTTTCTCCTTGGCAGCTGAATCCTGGGATTTGATGTAACCCTTCTGGATCCTGATTTTCTGTCCCCTCTCCTGGATCCTCCCTCTCTTTGTGGAGTCCACAGCCAGGCCAGGGCGGGTGAGGGAAACTTGGTGAACAGACTGTTTCTCCCCATTTGGGGCTGCTGCTCCCCCACCAGTGGTTCTCTCTGTTTGGCTGGGAGTGCTCCTTGGCCTCCCTTTCTCTATGGCCACACTGCTCCCTGATTTTTAAGGACTCAGGAGTGTGTGTCTATCAGGGAAGTCTCTATGGCCTTGACCTGAAGCTATCTGCTCTTTATGCTCTAATTGGGGCTGGTCTTTACTCCCAGTGAGGACTAACATAATAGTTCATATGGACAGAGTGGTTTCGAGTTAGAGTGTGTGGGGTTTCTTTTGTTTGGGGTTTATATTATTCCTTCCAACAACCCCATGAAGCAGTTATTATTATCCTCAGCCTTATTTTTCTCAACGCAGCAACAGAGGCTCAGAGAGAGAAAATGATTGGCTTACGTTCTAAGGCAGGTGAGTGGCAAGGCTGGGATTTGAACCCAGGCCTTCTGTTTTAAAATGATTTTTACAATCAGGTATGGTAAGACATTCTGACACAGAAATGACTGTCATAGAGGAAGAAGTTTTTATACTCACAGATCCCTAGAAACAGGAGCCACTGCATGTATACAAGGCTACATGGGGAAGCACCAGGGTTGGTCAGGAGGCAGGAGTGAGGGGAGAGCATGGGCAAATGCTTTTATTGCCAGAGGTGCCTCATCAGCCAACTCCCAGAATGAAAGGCTTTAGCATGTACCTACTGTATATTAGAATGGTGTGGGGTTTTATGTTTCTGAAATCAGGAGGCATCTTGCAATTGAAGTGCATATTTCATGTGTTACTAGGCAGTAGGGTGTGTTAGTTAAAAGTGAGAAATCTATTATTGGATGACTTTAGTTCATTCAAATCCTAGCTGTATGATCAAATTACTTAACCATACTGCACCTCTATTTCCTGTGTGCAAAATGGTGCTAGTCACAACAACTGTTTTGTCTAGTTGTGAGGAGTAAATAAGAAGACGGATATGATTGAGCACATTATCAGACACACAGAAATATCCCCATAACAATTAGCTATTGTTTTTACATGTTTGTAAATCCCCAAAGATGAAATCAAATGAGTGGTTGTAGAGTCAGGGGTATTGACTGGAAGTTACAGAAATTGACTTTTAAAGAGAAAGGGGACTTCTAGGGGGAATATTAGGGCTCACAGAAATGATAGGAGACTGGATACTCAGGTTCGATAAATGGGTAGAACACAAGATAGATCTGGGGGACCAAGAATCAGGAAGCACTATAACCAAAGGAAAAAGAAACCACTCTAGTTATTTCAAGCAGTAGGTATTTAATACAGGGAATTGGTTACAAAAATGTTGGAAGAGCTGAAGAGCAAAAGAGAGAAGGAACAAAAGGGGAAATAAGGCTATTATCTGCAGGATAGGAAGCTGCTCCCACTCCGTGGGCCCAAATCTAGGATCCACATAACCCACTAAGCTGCTGGAGGTGCTGCTGGTCCTGCCGTTAGAACCTTAGAGCAGGAACCCCAGGGCCATACTCCTGCAGGTGTTGCTGAAACCACCACCAATGCTGCCGGAAGTCATGCACAGTTGCCTGCTGCTGCTGTTACTGCTGCTAAAAAACATTGCCGGAAGCCTGAAAGAGATGGCTTCTCCCATGTTCCACCTTCCAATCTCCTGTGAGTGCTTCCCATTGGCAGATCCTAAAAGGAAGCCATCTCAAGGGAGACTGGGAGATGTAGTTTCAAGATTTCCAATCCTGAATTTACAGAGCAGATAAGACTCTGCTGGGTGAGTGTAGAGGTAACAGGCGAGGAACACTATCTGCTTTTGTCCACGTGAGAAATAGTGCAGCCCAGACATGCCTGCCTGACCATGGCTGTCCTTCGGTACTACTTGGCACTTGAGATGCCAAGCCCCATGTGGGAGCATCTGATGTACCCTGGTCAACAGGGAGTGGTGAGAGGGAGATTAGAGCCCCTTTTAGTTTCTGGGAGCAATGAGGGCCCCCAGTCTTCCAGGAGTACACGTGGTGGGAGGTTTCCTAAATTGAGGTGGTGGTCAGGTGCTGGGAGCCTCAAAAAAGACAAATGTTCAACTCAATGAAGCATTTCGAAATTGACAGAGACTTAAAGAAAATACTTAGGATGGTGCTGCAAGGTAGAAGGTAGAAGGCACTGAGTGAATGTCAAGGGACAGGAACTGCCTAGTGGTGAGGAGAACTGCCAATTCCCGAGTCCTTCAGATCTACCTCTGGCTTCACTGCATGTGCAGGCTGCTGAGGGAGAGGCAAAAGGAGCTCCAACTTGCTGATGCATGCTAGGCACGCAGGCTGTGGGCTGAATCCTCTCAGCAGCAGGAGTCCATGCTGAGCCCTTTGCTGGCACCATTCTCACACTTGACACAGGCCTGTCAGGTCCCTCATAACAACATGTCAAGCATACCCTATTATTATCGTCCTTGTTTTACAGATAAGGAAACTGAGGCCCAGAGTGGATAAAAACAAGTGGTCTAAAATTACGGCTAATAAGAGGAGAAGCCAGAAATCAACTGCAGATATAGGATTCCAGAGCCTGTTTATTCGTTTGAAAGATGGGTCAGCTAAGGCCTGGGAACGTTAAGTGACTCTCTCAAGGTTCTTGAACCTCTGGGCAGTGAGACATGGACATCTTTGGGGAGGGGAATATTCAGCCAACTGTACCCTCAGAAATGAAGTCTGAGCCATTTACTAGTTCAAGTTATAGGAAATTAAACTGGAAATTTCAGAGAAATCTCCATTACACAATAAATTTCAGAATTCAAAGTACACAATGAGATGGATCACTCTGGGCACATGTCAAATGGTTTACTCAGCTTCTGGTTACCTGACTTTTAAGCCCTTCACTGTCACTGAGGATTCAAAAGGGTAGGGAATGAAGTCTAGGAGAGGAGTTGGTGCTGGGAGCCCCACCATACCTCTAAGGAGAGCTTCTGCTTACTTCAAGTCAAGAGAGAGGAAATTCAATAGACCACTCAGAGGACTTGATCTCTGTCCCTTGGAAAATCCACAAGGTAAGAATATCTCGCTGACTGCTCCAACAGCAGATGTGGAAAAGAGGTGGATGCTGTACTGGGATTGACCAACTCCCCAGGTTTCTCCGGGAAGACACTTATACGTGTTTCCCATGGACGTTTGGAGCCACTTAGGGGAGAGGGCTGAAATGAGTCCATCCTAGTTCTGTTCAAAAGGACCACCTGGTGGGCTTCCCTGGTGGCGCAGTGGTTGAGGGTCCGCCTGCCGATGCAGGGGACACGGGTTCGTGCCCCGGTCCGGGAAGATCCCACATGCCGCGGAGCGGCTGGGCCCGTGAGCCATGGCCGCTGAGCCTGCGCGTCCGGAGCCTGTGCTCCGCAACGGGAGAGGCCACAGCAGTGAGAGGCCCGTGTACCGCCAAAAAAAAAAAAAAAAAAAAGGACCACCTGGAAGGTGATGGGCCTTCAACAGCTGGCAGCTGGAGGGGTAACTGATTCCGAAAGGCTGTGGATGGAGGAAGCAATGAGCCTCAAGAGAGGATGTCACTCACATTGAGGGATTAGTACTGGGGAGTCTCTGAAGAACTCACAAAAGTACCCCCATAAGTGTCATCTTTAGACATGTGACTAGATGGTGGCTAAGGCAGTACCCACCGAGTGAGACCTTGCCTGCTCCCTCTTACTCTCCTCTGTTCTCCCTGACACGCCTATCCAATCCCAGGAGAGTCCGTAAGAGCAGCTGGCAAGTGAGAAAGGGGGTGAGCTTTCCTGCAGCAAGTATTGGCTTTTAGCCAAGCATCCCATAAACATTTCTAGGGCAGCGAGTTGAAACCAGGCTCGGGTTGGGTACTTGGGGTTAGGGTTATGAGAAAGTGAAATGAAGGCGAGTCCAGGAGACCTCTCGCCATCTAGAAGCTCACACTCTAGTGTAAGAGGCTGGCATATGAAAGATAATTGCAAAATGGTGGGATGCGTATAATAATAAAGACTAATATTCATTGAGCACCTGTGTGCTGAGGGCTTTGCCTGAATGACCTCACTTAATTTCCATAAAACCCTGTGATATGGGTATTGTTGGGCCCAGTTTACAAATGAAGAAATTGGAACTCAGAGAAGTAAGGTGGGTTTGAACTTGGTCCTTTCTGACTCCAATCCCATGTCCTTCACCACTCTGCTACTTAATGGTACATGGAGAAGGCAGTCATTGGGGATGGGATGTGGAAAATGGGGTTTGAGAGGATGCGTTGATCAAAGAAAGAAGTATATTCCAGAAAAATGAATCAGTGCAAGACATTGTTTATATGGCTACTAATTACCATCTATTGAGAACCTACCACGTTCCAGGCACTTTACATGTATTTAATCCTTACAGATTTCTATATATTCTTATCTGCAGTTTTATAAAGGGGGGCCTGAGGCTTAAGGAGGGGTGGGCCAGAGACCCACAGACAGTAAAGGAGAGAAGGTAGAACTAGAACCCACGTCTGTCTCACCCTCAAAGTGTCTTCTTTCCACTACACCAGTCCTATAGCTGGAAATTAACAGCAATGAGATCTGATCCCTGCTCCTGACCTGTCTGTCAATATACTGACGCTCCCCAGCTACAGCGATCGGCTCAGAGGTGGGCACGTGGCCCAAGCTAGTTCAATCAGAGTGAGTTCTGGTGCTTGAAGACTAGCTTCTGGAAAGAGGCTTCATTCTTGCCCACCTTGAAGGCAGGGGCCGGCTGGAGTGTGGGAGCAGAAGCTTCGGTTGAGAAGATGAGCATGGCGCTGTGGCAGTGGTCTTGAAATGCAGGGTCAAGGGCTGCAGATGTGGTGGGTAGGAGAACCAGCCCAACACACGTGAAGGTTGTGAGAAATAAAATACTGCCTGCCATATCAGTAAACCCAGGATGTCACAGACATCAGCAATGGCAGCCACCCCCAAAGGCGAGCCCTGAGGAAACTCAGGATGGAAACAAGGAATGCCGACAATCTAGCAGTCGTCAGACTGCAGCTACCCGCAGAGGTGCAGCTTGAGGAAACTCAGGGTGAGAAAACTCAGGATACTGGCCCAGATAGCTGAGGCGCATATCAAAGGAAGGATTTCAGCGACCCCAGGCTCTTGCATCTTCCCATGCACAGAAAAGCGCTAAACTCCTTAACTTGAGATATCTGTTTTTCTTTAATTAACAATAATCTTTTGACTTTCTGACTGCCTGCCCTTTGTTGCAAGAACTTCTATATATCCTGGCTCCCCCGCCTTGCCTCTTCAGAGCTGTTTTCTCAGAACTGAGATGCTATTTCCCGGGCTCGAAGGCCTAAGAATGCCTGCTGAATAAAACATAACTTTCAACTTTTAGGTTGTGCATTGTTTTCAGTCCACAGTTGGGAGGGGGGCGGAATCCCCGGCCCTAACTTGGCTTCTGGCAGCCAGCAGTGCCCCTGATTGAACCCAGCAGGCAGAGCTCATTTGTGGGGGAGCCGGGCTATAAATGAAACTGGAGAGAATCAGGCACTACTTGTACTTTCACTAATAACCACCCACAAGACTTGTGGAAACAGTGTGTCCAAGGTGGGTCATCAGGCAACTGTATTTCATCTCACAGTAATAAACAGGAGACTGAGATGCAGTTTTAAAAAAAAAGAAACACCACTTCGGTCCTCTCTGGGGGATGGCACAGTGCCTGTCACTCTGAATCATGATATGTTCTCTCAGTACCTCCAGCATGCTGGGCTCGCTCCAGCCTCTGGCTCTGACACACCCAATTCCCTCTGCCTGGCACGCTCTGCCTCCATCTCTTCCACCTGCCACCTCATTGTCCAGGTAGCAGCATAAGTGCCACTTTTCTCAGAGGACTGCCTGTGAAACAGGAGGGAAAGGGACAGGGCACAACCTTTAAAAGAATGGCGTCGCCGTTGAGGATATGACATAAACTGGTTAGAAGCAACTTGGTCCAAGATGGCGGAAGATTCGACTTGCAGTGGACCTTGAGTCTAATTTTACACTCATTGTAATACATTAGCATATGCAAAATGACACACCCACAGGCCCCATGACAGTTCTGAGGCTGATCATCAAAGGCCAAAAAGTGGGTGGTGGCCCAGTTCCTGGAAAATGCTGCCCCTTCTCCAAAATAGTTGGAATAATCCTTCCACTCCTTAGCCTATGAAATTACCCAGCCCATAAAAACTAACCACCCCATATTTTGGGGCCTCTGGCCTTCTGAGTTGGCCCACACTCTGTGGAGTGTGTTTCTCCCAAAGCCAGTCTCGTCTTTTGAGACGGACCACATTCTGTTTATGGAATGTGTATCTCTCTAAATAAATCCACTTCTTACCTACCACTTTGTCTCTCACTGAATTCTTTTTGTGATGAGACATAAAGAACCTGAGCTTCATTAAGTCCTGAGACCACGTGGGTAATCTCAATTAAAAGACCATGGGTCCGGGACTTCCCTGGTGGTCCAGTGGTAAAGAATCCTCCTTCCAACGCAGGGGACATGGGTTCCATCTCTGGTCAAGGAAATAAGATCCCACATGCCACGTGCCACAAACTACAGAGCCCATGTGCCCTGGAGCCCGCACGCCACAATTAGACAGAGAAAATCCGGACGCCACTAGAGAGAAGCCCTCGAACCACAACCAAGAGCCGGTGCACCGCAATGAAAGAACCTGCATGCCGCAACGAAGATCCTGCGTGCCGCAACTGAGACCCGACACAGCCAAAAATAAATAAATAATAAATCTTAAAAAAAAAAAACCCACCATGAGTTCAAGTCCCAATCTGGGTTATGCGGTTTCACCCGGACCTCCCCTCCTCCTTCCCCTGAGGCAGGCGGCGTGCGGAGGTCAGCCTACCTTGTATCCAGAAGAAAGCACAAACAGACCACGGAAAGCCGCTTGGCTGCAGAAACCAGGCTGCCTAACCTGGCCGAACAAATCTGGAGCCGGGTCGAGTTTCACTTGCTCACAGGGCACCTCGTGCAGAGGCCTCACACGGCCCTTCAGCCCAGAGTCCCTAGTGTGAAGTGGCTGCACCGACACCTCAGCTCGGCGGGCCGGAAGCGCTGCACAAGACACTGCAATTCAAGATGGCGGCAGCGGGCGGCGTACAGCGATCCTGCGCCCGGCGCTGTGGGCTGGAGCTGTGAGCCGCACAGCTGTCCCAACCCAGGAGAACTCCGTTGCCCTCCCCACTGACAAGAACCATATAAGGCAGCCCTATAAAGCAGCCCTGCTGGTTTTTGGGGAGAGCACGTACTCTAAAGCACAAACTCGTGCCTCTCCATGCTTTGATCAAAGAATAAACCTTTCCTTTCCTTATGAAAAAGATAAAGAAACCCAGAAAAACCACCTTCCCTCGAGGTCTCTCCTCTCTCCCTGATGCTTACCATAGTGCCTGACCCATGCTCCTCCTCCGAGTATACCTGGAGGGCTGGAATTGTGTCTGATTCATCCCTGGACTAGCTCCAGACAGGGCCAGCTTCATGAACTTGTGACCATAACAATCACACAGGGCACCCTGCACAGAAGGTCTCTGCACGTGGGGTTTAACGCTCCATGGTCACCATCTTGAAATTTTTAATGATTGTATCATTGAATTCGTGTTTTATAAGTGAAGTGTGGTGGGACGACAGAGCATGCACTAGGGACTTGGAGCCTCAGCTCATGTGCAGTCCCACCTCCTATCACTTCCCCAGGATTGTGCCTCAGACACTGACTCCTTCTCTCCTGGTGCCCAGGACACTCCAGGATACTGCCTGGCCTCCCCCTCCCACCGCTGCCCTAGCAGGGGGCCCGAGCCAGGCACTTGGAGGGTTGGGGCCAGGCATGCACACTAGGTGGCATCTTGCAGCAGGCATGGTTCCCACCTTGGGTTAAACACAACAGCGCTCTGGTGGGTGGCCAGCCAGAGGCCGTGTGGCCAGGAGGTCAAGCCTGATCCAGGTTCCCAGTATGTGTTAGCATGCAGGTTTAAATATTCTGGAGGATCTCCAGTCTGTGGTGGGTTGGGCCTGATGCCTGGATCCACTGCTCCAGACCCTGCCCTAGCCAGGGCACATGGTGTAGGGCCTGTGACTAGCAGTAAGGGAAACCTAGCATTCATCAGACCCAAATAAGAACGCCCGTGCCCTGTTGCAGGGGTGATCCCTGGGCACCTGTGAGCTTCTGTGCTCTCCCCACTAGTATCGCTGAATCCTGGAGTGCTCCTGCAGCTGGCTCTGTGCCTGTGGGGAGGGGAGAGGCGGGTTGTCTCAGAATCCTCTTCCTCCTTTCAACCTTCCTGTGTCTGGCGTGTTTATCTCTGTGGCTAGCTTCAAGCATCCTCCTGGGATGAACTACGTAATACAAACCGTGTAATTTCAGCGATTTTGTTTACGAATTAAATGCCCTGGTGTTTACGTTTAAAACTGGAATCACACAATATAAAGACAGAGAGTAAATTCATGTTAATAATTTAAAATTTGTATTTTTCTTTACTTAGAACGACACCAGACAACAAATGAAAAGCACTGTAAGTCAAGAGAGAGACCATGGAAGGAAGAAGAAAGTTTCTATGTACCTTTCTTTAACAGCACTTTTTCCTACTCTTTGACCAAGGACCTCTGAATTTTCATTTTGCACTGGCCCTGCCCCAGCTCATGTTTGTTGAATGAAACACTAACCAAATAAATATTTTTTATTCAAAAGTGGAACACATTCATTCTTTTCTATTTCCTGACAATGCTGTATGTACTCAGGATTGCTGGCATGAAATACAAGAATATCTGAACCATACACTGACTCTTGAATCATATATGACTATTGTGGATTTATTTGACATCTGTCTTCAAAGCCATCACATTTTGTCAGCATTGATGTTCTAGTCTCACTTCAGATCCAGTGCTGGTTCTGCTGGAGTAGCTTATATCAGACTAATCCTTCCACAGGCAGCAATTATAAACTCTGGACAACATTTTAAAACAACCATTTAAAGATGCCAGAGAGCAGATAAAAGCAGACAGAAACAAGAAAGACTTCAACATACTGACACACACAAAACACACATGCACACACACGCACACACACACACATACACATTACAGAGGGACAGAATCTCTGTGTGAGGGAGACCCTTGTCCATCTTGTTGATGGTGCATAGTAGATGATCAATACATTTTTGTTGTCAATGAATGTTTTGTTGATGTACATTTTTTTCTTTAAGTCAGGTTTATTGAGACAAAAATTGCCTAAAGTAAAATTCACACTTTTTAGCTGTACCATTTGATGAATTTATGTATACAGCTGTATTTCCTCCACTACAATCAAGATACAGAGAATTTCCATCACTACCCAAAGTTCCTTCTTGTTCCTTTGCAGTCAATCCCCCAGCCCCAACCCCCCACAATGATTGACCTGATTTCTGCCATTATAGCTTTGTTTTTCAGAATGTCGTATCAATGGAATCATACTGAATGTAGCCTTTGTGTTCAGCTTCTTTCATTTGCATTAATGTTTTTGAGGTTCATCCATGTTGTTGCATGTATGTGTTTGTATGGCTGAGTAGTATTCCACTGTGTCTCAATATGTGGATATTTGGGTTGTTTTCAGTTTGGGGCTATTATGAAGAAAGCTGCTACAAGTATTTGCATGTGGGTCTTCGTGTGGCTGTGTTTAATTTCCCCTGAGTAAATAGCTAGGAGTGGGATAATTGAGTCACATGGGTAAGTATATATTTAATCTTCTAAGGAACTGCCAAACTGTTTTCCTAAGTGGCTCTATCAACAATGTAATGAGGATTCCAATTCCTCCACATCCTCGTCAGCACTTGGTATTGTCAGCATTTAAAGAAATGTTTAGCCATTCTAATAGATGTGTAGTGTTATCTTATTGGTTTTAATGTGCATTTACCTAATGACTAATGAAGTCAAGTATTTTTCACATCCTTATTTGCTATCCACTTCTCTTTTTTGGTTAAGTATGCATTCAAATCTTTTTCCCATTTAAAAAATTGGATTGTTTATTTTCTTATTATTGAGCTGTGGGAGCACTTTATATATTTAGGATACAAGTCTTTTATCAAATATGTGCTTTGAAAATATGTTCTCCAATCTGTAACTTGTCTTTTCATTCTCTTAATAATGTCTCTTGCAGAGCAGAATTTAAAGCTATGGCAAAGTCCAATTTATCTATTTTTTTTTTCTTTTATAGTTTGTGCTCTTTGTGTCCTAAGAAATCATTGCCTAAACCAAAGTCACAAACAAGGTGTTTTTTTTCTAGGAGTTTTATAGTTTTCAGTTTTGGGCATGTAGGTTTATGAACAATTTCAAGTGATTTTTTTTTTTTTGTATATGTTGTGAGTTAGGGGTTGAGGTTCATTGTTTTGTATGTCCAATTGTTCCAATACCATTTATTGAAAAGGCTATCTGTTCTCCATTGAATTACCTTTGCATCTTTGTTGAAAATAAATTGGCTGTATACCTGTGGATTTACTTCTGCTAAACCACTGAACTCTGGACTTCTGCACTATCTCTTCTTTCCATTTATCTATGGGTCTATCCTTTCACCAGGACCACACTGTCTCGATTACTGTAGCTTTATAATAAGTCTTGAAATCAGGTAACACAAATCCTCCAACTTTTTCTCCTTTTTCAAAATTGTTTCGGTTATTATAATTCATTTGCCTTTCCATATAAATCTTATAATCAGCCTCTCAATTTTTACAAAAAAAATCTTATTTGGATTTTATTTGATACTGTGCTGAATTTGTAGATCAATTCAAAGAGATCTGGCATCTTAACTATATTGAATATTGAGTTTTCTAATCTATGAACATAGTATATCTCTTTATTTGGGCCTTCTTTGATGTCTTTTAATACTTTATAGTTTGATAGTTTTCGGTATATAGACCTCTCACGTATTTTGTCAGATTTATCTGTATTTCATGGGTTTTGATGCTATTGTAAATTTTACTTTTTAAAAAATTTCAAATTCCAGTTGTTCATTGCCAAACTAACTTTTGTGTGTTGACTTTGGATCCTGCAACCTTGCTAAATTCACCTATTAGTTCAAGTTGCTTTTTCATAGATTCTTTGGGATTTTCCACATAGAGATTACATCTCTGCAAATAGGGACAGTCGAACCTTTATGATAGTCTTGTAGACTCATCCTTCTGAGAACGTGAAGTGTAGCTGATGAGAGTACGGCTTTACCATCAAACCGTGGCTTGGATTCAAGTCCCTTTACTTCCCAGCTGTGTGACTATGGGCAAGTTATTTAACCTCACTGAGCTTCCAATGCATCATTGTAAAATGGGAGAAAACAACTCTTCTCTAAGATTATCATTAGATAATCATTAGTTCCCAGGCGTAGGATTGTAGGTTAAAAGGCAGTTACAGCTTTAAGGCTTTTGGTATATATTGCTAAAATGTTTTCCAGAACTGGTATGCTGCTGTTTCCCAACTCCAGCAACATTGCCCATTTACAATTTTGTGTGCTTTAAGAGACATGGAGAAAGCCAATAGCAATTTGACCTTTCTTACAATAGTTATTTTTACCCTCTTTGTTCAAAACTGTTGTCCAATTGAACTTTTATATTTCCTGTCTATTGTTTCAGGCTCATGGACTGCCTTCACTATTAGTTTGTATATATTATTCTTTTGATTTAGGAAGTGTTTTTCTTTTCAAACTAGAAACTGGATAACCACAACAGCAACAAGAATTGACCTTTATGGAACATTTCCTATGTGATAGCCACTGTGCTTCACAGGTATTAACTAATTCCCATGACAAGTCCAGAAGATCTGTCTTATCCCTATTGTGTAGGTGAGACATTAAGTGACTTGCCCAAGGACCCAGCTAGGCAGCAGCAGAGCTGGAGGTTTTGCCCTGGGCAGATGGTTCTGGAGTGCACACTGCCTCTCATTCAGTAAACCTAAGGTCTGGGTAAACTTGCCAGGGATCTAGACCAATTCCTGCCCTTGTGAGCTGGGCACCCTTGAGCTAATCTCTTAGCCTCTCTGATCGAGTCAGCCACCTGCCCACAAAACTTTTGTTGAGTCTTCTGTGTCAGTCTCTCTGTTCGTTTTTTTTTTTTTTAATTTTAATTTTTTGGCCATGCCACATGGCATGTGGGATCTTATTTCCCCATCCAGGGATCGAACCCACGTCCCCTGCATTGGAAGGGCGGAGACTTAACCAATGGACCACTAGGGAAGTTCCTCTCTGTTAGGTTCTGACTTTCAGTTTTCTCATCTATAAAATGGGTCAAATGATTATATCTATGGCACCTGCCTGTTGTGAGGACTGGATAAGATTCTGGGAACACAGAAGCTGATAAGGACTTCAATGAGGGCTGTATTCCCAGCAGTTCCTGCCTAAGAGTGGAGGTCTTCAAGGTACCATCAGGCTCTCTGACCTCGGTCTATGACCGGCTTTTGTCTGGCTTGATCCTAGAAAGTCTCAAAATACCAATTCTGTCCCTCCAATTTCCAACATGGTAGGGGAAACAAGAAAAGAGGTGTACATTTCTTTTCCTTTTCCTGGAGCTGAGGGGGAAGGAAGGCTGACATCAAGCAAGAGGGTGGAGAGCCAGGGGAATCGAGTTCTTATCCCTGTCCCACCTTTCAACTCTTAGTCATGGTTTTCACCGAGACTGCCTTTCTCTGAACCTCAGTTTCCTCTGCTGAGGAAACTGTGCTTTAAGAGACTTGGAGAAAGCCAATAGCAAGTTGGGGAGCATTATCCTGACACTTGCACCAAGACTGAGTGAGTGAAATGAGACAACGGGTGGGAATGCTCACTGTAAATGATAAAGTTCAATCTCGTTTTATGGGTGGTCTGCTGTGGTCTGTTGCAGGGGCTGGTGTGATTGAAAGCCAATGGGCTCCATGTTGGATTGGCCCTGGGCTCTGTTCCTTACAACCTGGGACCTTGGGTTTCCTCTTCTGTAGAATGGGGATAATGTTGGGGTTGTATGGCTCTCTGTCTTCTGTGCACATAGTAGGACTGTGCTCGTTGGCCTCCCTGTAGTTGGGTGGGGCCACATGACTAGTTGTGGTCAGTGAACTGTGAGCAGAAGTGACATGTCACTTTTGGGCTAAAACATTTAATTAGTAGAATTCAATCTTCCCTTTTGGTGTCTTGGCAAATCTGCACATAGATGGGACCTCCCTCAATCTGGGTCACTGAGTGAAGATAGCAGAGGACAGAACCCCCTGCTAATATATGTCTTGTAAGCAAAAACAAATCCTTTTTTATTTCAGCCATTAAAATTGCAGGGGACTATTTGTTACCACAGCATAATCTTGCCTCTTCTGACTGCTACAAATCTCTCCTTCCTGAGATGATTGTGAAAATCCAGTGTGAAGTTGTGTGCAACACTCTTGGTACTGGAACTGACAGGTAGTAAGTGCTCATTGAATGGTAGCTATAATGATTATTATGGTAAGAGTGTAACAAGAAACAGTTGGGTTCAAATCACAGCTTTGCCCTTAGCCCTCTGGGTGACCTTAGACAAGCCATATCACTCTAAAATGGGGGTAATAACACCTTCTACTGGTGGGGGTTCCTATGAGGATTCCGAGAGGTGAAGAGAGGAAGCATTGCATTGTGGTTTTAGAGCAGTCGGGTGCCTACGTTTACATCCTACTGGTACCATTATTAGCTGCTGTGTGACCTTAAGCAAGTCACTTAACTTCTTTACACCTCAGTTTCCTTATCTATAAAATAGGCATAATAGATGTATATACTTTAAAGTGTTACCAGGAGGATTAAATAGGTTAATATATGCAGATGCGGAGAAGATTGCAGTAAGCACTCCATAAACTTGAGTTTTTTTGGTTTTTATCCATTAGGCGGTATAGAACAGTGGTGGGAGCCCTGGTGTGGATTCCAGCCCTGTGTCTCATTAGCTGTGTGACCTTGGAGCTGTCAAATGACATCTCTGAGTCTCCATTTCCTTGTTCACTAATCAAAGTTAATACTATCTGTCCTTAGATGTCTTGTGAGGATTAATTGAGATAACATGGCAAGTGCTGGTTGTGGGGCCTGGCCCTCTGCGAGTACTCAGTCAAGGCCAGCTATGATGATTAAGATATGAATAAACACCCAACACATAGTAAGTGCTCCCTCAGTATTTGTCCCTCCGCTGGCCCTCATCTTGCGCCATCCCTCTCCTTGCTTCCACATTTGTACCGTATTCAGACATGGGGCGCTCTCATCAAGGCCAGGACTAGGGTGAGGCAAGTGAGGTACAGAGTCTGCTGTCCCCACTTTACAGAGAGGAAAAGCAAGGCCCAGCCAGGCAAAGGGATAGCCCCCTGACCTGGGTGTGGTTGGCAACCACGCTGAGGCTGGACTTCATTCTCTGTACCCCCAACTGCCCCCACCCCAGTTGGAGAGCCCATAGTCCTGCTGGCGCCCAGGCGCCTGTGCTTTGTGGCGGGGCGGTGAGTGTGGCAGCTGGGCTCCGTGGGCCAGGTGGCTGAGGGGCGGGCCTCTCCCCTGGGCATTGGCAGCCACTCTGGTTACCCTCTTGGATTTCCTCACTCGAGGGACCCGCAAGGGGTGGGCATTTGGGGGCTGGTGAAGCGCTCAGAGTCTTAACTGCACTTTGCTGCTCCCAGGGCCAGGGGTGCCGCCTGAGCTGGAGAGCCCTGACCAGCCACCATGGAGAAAGCAGGTCCCCAGAGAACCTGTCTTCAGCGGCCGCACGGGAGTTGCGAGACCCTGTCCATGAGGAGCGAGCTGACGGTCAGCAGCTGCCAGCGGCCTCAAGGTAGGGAAGGCCTCCTGACCCAGAGAGCCCTCCCCAGCACACATACCTGCGGGATTGGCGGGGGGACTCTGGGGGCCACGAGAGGGAACACCTGTTTCCATACATGTACCCAGCAATGCATGAGGATGGAGCCCTGACTCAGGCCTGAAACCTCAGAGCAGCCCAGCTCAGAGCAGCCCAGCTCCGAGCAGAGTGGCAAACCCAGGGCCCATGGGGCTGAGCAGGAAGATGAGGGATGCTAAGGGGGAGGAGGAGGCCAGCGGGTACTGGGACATTCAAATCCTCTTTTTAAAAACAGATGCAGCAAACCAGATTTGTATTCCACAGCCAAAATGTACTGAGCTCAGTATTAGTCTTCACAGGCCGCCATAACAATATAATACAGGCTGGGTGGCTTAAACAACAGAAAATGATTTTCTCCCAGTCCTGGAGGCTGGAAGTTCCAGAGCAAGGTCCAGTAGTGTGGATCTCTGGTGAGAGCTCTCCTCCTGGCTCATAGATGGCCACCTTCTCACTGTGCCCTCACGTGGAGAGAGAGTGTGCACTCTCCTATCTCTTTTTATAAGGACAACAATCCTATCGTATCAGGGCTCCACTCTTATGACCTCATTTAACCTTAATTACTTCCATAAAGGCCCCATCTCCAAATACCGTCATATTGGGGGTTAGGGCTTCAACACAATAACTTGAAGGAACATAAACATTCAGTCTATAACAAGCACCTACTACGTGCCAGCAACATGGTTTACAAAGTTCTTGCTACCACAGATCTCATGTTCCTGTGGGGGTGTGTGTGCACATGTGTGTACAAATATAGATCGTTATCGGGGATAAACAAGCACAGGGTCCATGAGCTAACTGTGTCACTGTGACATGGGTCACAGGTTTGTAGTGCCTACGTAGAGTGTTAACAGTGCAAGCTTTGGAGCAGAAGGACCTGGGCTCAGGTCCTGAGTCTCCCGCTTACAAACTGTGTCCTCAGGCAAGTGAATTTACCTCTTTTGACCTTGGGTTCCTTACCTGTGAAATAGAAATAATAATACCTACTGCAGACGGCTGTTAAAATGACTGAGAATGCTGATAGGAAGTGCTCAGTACAGGCTTTGGAGTGTGGATATGAGAAATATGAGATGGTTGTTATTACTACAGCTTGTGAACAAGGAGGTCTCCTCTCGTGAGGTGGAGGCTTTGAGCTGGAGATCATCTAATCTGTGAGGTCAGATGCTGGAAGATCTTAGCCATGGAGAGGTGTCTGTCAGGGAGAATAGGTAGTATTTGGTTTTGACAAATGCTGCCCTGCTGTGTTGCACATCATGCATCCATGCGTGCATCCATCCATTCATTCATTCATTATATTTTCACTGACTTTATGCCCTACCCTCCCAAAGTCACCAAAATCATCCTAGACCTTGTTTGCTTTGCAGACTCCACCTTGGCATGCTGACCCAGATTGTTAGGGGACAGGTCAGGGGCAGGCAGGGGCTGAGAGGTCCTATTGGTGCAGGTGGCTGCCCACTAGACGCAGGCAGATGGAGCCAACTCCAGCCCATAGCAGTGGTCTCAGTATTCTGGAGGCCCAGACTGCCTCCTCCTGATGGGAAGACTGAACCATGCATGTGGCAAGGCCAGCACGCTGGTACCCTGGGTGGGATATGACTTAGCATTGCCCTCAAACACAAACTCCTTAAATACTCATTCACTGCATGAGCTGAGTGTGCTCCCTGAACAGTGAAAGGCAGGGCCCCTCCGGTGGTGGCCACAGCTGCCCTTGTATTGTGGTTGGCAGTTGAGCTCCAGCCTCCAAACGAGCCCCATTGTTCACCCACTGTCCCCCCACCCAGTGGAATGCCCCTCTGTGTGTACAGAGGCTCTCGCCTTGAGGGGTGAGACTGGGGTGGGGTCGAGCCTCCACCCAGAGAAGCTTGTAGAAGAACCCCTCCCAACCCTTCCAGTCCCCTCCTGAGATAAGGGGTGTACCCCAGGGTCCCCATCTCATCACACCCCCAGGCTTGCCTCAGTGCCCCTTAGAAATCAGTGCCTCAGGCCCCCGCTCACTCCCCAGCCTCCCACCCTCACCCACCCCCTCAGGGCCCCTAAACCAATGACAGGAGCATTCACAGAACAGCCTGGGGTTGGGATCCATGGGCCCTCAGATTCCCTTCCTCTTGGCCTTTTCGAAGTTCTAAACACCCACCCCCTGCCCATTCCCAGGCTCCTCAGGGAGATTCAGGGATGAACCAGGCTTGGGCCCCGGCCCTGGGGAAAACAAAGCATGGTGTACAGACCATCAGCATGCACTTCCCTATGCCTCAGTTTCTTTATCTGTAAAATGGGGATGACCATGATAGCACCTACTTCAGAGAGCTATGCTGAGGATTAAATGAGTTAATACCTGTGCAGGGTGTAGCCACGTAGGACCTGCAACCGCTGTTAGCTCTGCACATTGTCTGGTGAGAAAGCTAGGAGGCAAGTGTCATACACAATGAGCAGGGGCTCCTGGGCTGCCCAGGAGCCAGTAGTGGAGCAGGAGGAGTGGGGCCACATTCTAAATCCTATTATTTTCTGTATTTTCATGTTTGAATTGGCATATCCCCAGCTAAAGTACTGAGGGAATTTGGGGATTGACACAGTATATAATGGTTAGAGTTCAACCATTTCAGAAAGAGCTGAGGGTCTGGGTGAGATGGATCCATCCTTCTAACAAGTACGTATTGAGCACCTACTATGTACCAGGCACTGATCTCAGCACTGGGGATACAGCAATGAACAGAACACTTGCTCCGAATGAACTTACATCCTAGTAGAGAAGCAGGTTATAAACCAATAAACCAATAAACCAATAAATATATCACAGGTGGTGATGAGGGTCAAGAACAAAAATAAGGCAGAGTAAGGGGCCAGAGAGGGGTGGGGGATGGATGTGTGGGGAGCTTTTTTTATACAGGGAGGTACAGGAAGGCCTCTCATTAGTGACTTGATCAGAGGCCTACGTTGATGGGAGGGAGTGAACCATGAGGGTACCTGGGAGAACATTCTGGGTAGAAGGAACAGCCAGTGCAAAGGCCTTGAAGTGGGACTGGGTTTGGCACTTACAGTGCACAGCAAGGAGGCCAGTGTGGCTTGAGCACAGTGAGTGAGGTGAAGGGTGTGAGAATTTGAGATCAGAGAAGTGTAGGATCCAGATCACAGAGGGCCTTGTGGGCTGTTGTAAGGATGTGGCTTTTACACTGAGAAGGGGAGTGCCTGGGAATAGAGGGGTGAGCAGAGTTACACTTAACATGACCCAAGTTACATTTCAAAGTGATCCTGTGATCCGCTGAAAAGTGCCCCCCCCAAGATGTCCACATCCTAATCCTCAGACCTGTGAATACGTTGCCTTACATGGCAAAAGGGACTTTGCAGATGTGATTAAGATTAAAGTCCTTGATGGGGAGAGGAACCTGGATTATCCAGGTGGGCCCACTGATGTCATCACAAGTGTCCTTATAAGAGGGAGGCAGAAAGAGTTACTGCTCCATAAGAGGAGAAAGAACTGTGACAACAGAAGCAAGAGATTGGGGTGATAGGAGCCAATGCAGAATCCAGAAGCTAGAAAAGACAAGAAACAGATTCTGCCTGAAGACTCCTGAAAACCTAGCCTGCTGACATCTTGACTTTAGCTCAATGAAACCGATTTTGGCCTTCTGGAATTGTAAGAGAATAAATCTGTGTTGTTTTAAGCCATCAAACTTGTGGTCATTTGTTATAGCGGCAGCAGGAAGCTGATACAGACAGCTTGTGCTCCTCTGCAGAGAATAAGCTAAAGAAGGTGTCGGGAGGAAGCAGAAAGACTGGTCAGGAGGCTTTTTTAATCATCTCCCAGAAAGACAGTGGGGGCCTGGGCCAGGGTGGTGGATGCGAAGAGGAGGTGAAAAATGGCTGGATTCTGGGTACATTTTAGAGGAAGAGCTGAAGTGAATTATGGGATGGAAGAGAAAAGTCAAGGACGGTCTCAAGATTTTTGGCCCTAGTGACTGAGAGGCCATGTACTGAAATGGGGAAGGGTATGGGAGGAGCAGGTTTGGTGAGGGTAGGGGTGAAATCAAGAGTTCAGCCTGGTATATGTCAAGTGTGAGCTGCTTATTAAACAACCAAGTGGGAAGGGCCAGGAGATCATTGGATATATGAGTCCATTTCAGGGGAGAGATCCAGGCTAGAGATATAGACGTGGGGGTCCCCACTCCAAGTCCTTCCCGTCTGCTTGGGACACGGGTGCTCTTTCCCACCAGGGAGGGCTTTGGGGAGTCATCCTAAAGAGCTGTGTCCCTCAAGTGACTGGCCTGCTCCAGGGCTGTGCTGGGCTCTTCATCCCCCACGCCTCTGAGGTCCCATCAACACGACCTCCATCCTGCAGCTGGGGACAAGGAGCCTCACCCAAGGGAAGGGAGCTGCCCAAGGTCATCAGGGAGGAAGCGGCAGAGCTGGGATTTGAACCAGGTCTGCAGGGACACCAGGAAACTGTCAAGGGTTAAACTGGAGACTAGCCAGTCAAATTCATCCCCCTGCCGCCTAGGAAGGTCGGTGCCATTATCTCCAAACCATTATGGCAGCATGATCCCCCTTCCGGATGGAGTCAGGCTCGAAGTGTTGGCTGGGAACCACCAGGCGGGGGATAGAGATCACACAGCCAGGAAACCTTGAACTTGCTCAAGGCCTGATATTTCTGACCTTTTCACCTTAGCGTCCCACAGGCTGATCCCTCTGGGGAAGCTGAGGTAGCACATCCCCTTGCTTTTTGAAAGCTGGGCCTGGGTCAGCTCCCTCTCTGCCTCTCTTCTCACACTTAATGCGCGGCTCCTTCCTCACAGCAGGTCAGGGGCTCGAGGCTATGGTGCTGACTGCAAATTGGGAAGGGGAGCCGGTGCCCCAGCCTTTCTCTTCTTTGTCCTCTGGTACCTTTACTCTCTGAGCCTTGCTGACTGCAAGGCTGCTGTACCGCCTGGTCCTGGGAAGCCCTCACGCCTGAGCGAGGTAAGGCAACAAAGTGTGCTCGTGACCACGGAGAGGACGTGGGAGGTGGGAGGATGTGCGACGAGACCTCCTCTGTCCGGATCCTGTGTCTCGAGCAGATGCCTGAGCTGCAGCTGTCCCCCAAGAATACCTGCCTTCTCCCCAGAGAGCTAAGCAGCCGCCCAGCCTCTGGCAGCAAGAAAGTCTATTGTTTCCCTTGCACGGGAAGAAGCCATTTTATTGTCTGCTTGTTTGGCTAATAGGTTCTGCCTGATTGTGGGCCATTAATAAATGCATCTGTTTGGATTTCATCAGTATATTTGAACCCCCAAGTCTTCCTCGGCACACCAGGAGCAAACACAGCCACCCCTTTCAGAACCAACATCCCAGCAGGACGGATGCGGCATTAAACTGGAAACTGCTAGAATGTTAGTGTGCAGAGCAGGCACCTGGCATGTAGTGAGGACCTACTGTGAATTGGGAGAGGTGGGCACAGCCCTGCTATGGAGTCAGGCTGAGTGGGGTTCCAAACCTCTACCTGCTGCTGACCCGCTGGGTGATGGTGATTTGGGTCAAGGGACTCACCTTTCTGAGCCTCGGTTTCTTCAAGTGCACTGAGAATGTGAATCCCTAATTGCCTGGATTGTGTGGTATGATGCATGTAGAGTGGCTGCATCGATGCCTCATTTATTCCTCACTCTGTAAGGTAGATATCAGCCATCCCCACTTTGCAGATGAGAACACTGAGGCTGCAAGGTGAAGTTAATTGACTAAAGTCACACAGCTGGGAAGTTAGCTTTGCTGGGTTCCAAAGTCACTGCTAACTGCTAATCTCTGCCTCAGGCATGGGCAGGCTAGCTCATCGGGCTTCATAAACCTCTTCAGGGATTGGAGCCAGGGGAGTGATGTGACCTCACCTGGCCTTCTTATTGGCCTGGCTGGTGGCTGCTGGTGGGCTGGGTAAGGGGGTGTGGGCCTTCGGGAGGACCCCAGGGCTCTCCCAAAGTATGGGTTTGGGCCTAGTGGCCGCTCCGCCAACCGTTTCAATAGCTCCTGGCTGCTCTCAGCCTCAGGTTGTAGTTTGGGTCACTTGGTTCCTCCTGACACTTAGGGCCCCACTGGGGGCTCCTCACCTGCCTCCCATCCTGGTGGATGTGGATTTCCTTGTATGGACTTGACACGACTCATCCCCAGTTTGACTTTCTACACGCATGTCTTTTTTTTCCCTGTCTCCTCTGGCTTCCTGGAAGATGTCGCATTTGATTCTTATAGGCGCTGTCGTTGTAATTAACCTTCATTGAGTTCTGCCTGGGGCCTGACTCAGGCTTCACCCGGGGAAGAATAGTCAAACAATTTCTCATTTCTGCCACTCACTTGCTGAGGGACCAACTTCCCTGATGAGATTTCGCTCCCCTGTACCTCAGTTTCCTCATCTGTAAAATGGGCATGATAATGTTTGACAGCATCAGTGAGATGATATTTAACTTAATCCTGGGAAGGATTTAAAGAGATAACACACATGGGTCTAACTCAGTGTGGAGCACACCTGTGAGTGAGTGTGACCCCACTCACCAGGGCAGGGCCTGGGTCTGTCTTCTCTGCTGTGTTCCCAGTGCATAGATCATGGCCTATATGAACCCCTACAGGGCTCAGTGAGTATGTGTTGAATGAATTGTTACAGCTATCGCCTGTCTCTGGGGACTTCCACTTAGAGCTTCATAAGCCCTGGAGAGATTTGTAAGAGAAAAGACAGATGGAACTGTTCACACACACGGAGATGCCTGCAAGGAGAAATGCATTTAATTAAATCAATAGCCAAGTGTTTAAGGAGCACCATTGTTCCAAATGCAGGGCGTTGCTGTCTGGGTATGGGGTGCTCAGAGGGGGGAAGGAGCAGCAAAAACTTGATGCCTCCTGTCTGCTGGGCACTGTGGGGGGTCTTTTATGTGCCTTAACTTATCAAACACTCCCAAACATTTTTCAGAGTTAGGGTATCACCTCCATTTTCCAAATGAGGAAACTGAGGATCAGGAGGGGACGTGACTTGTCAAAGGTCACACAGCAAAGCCGGGGGAGAGCTGGGAAGCTGGATAAAGGTCCCGGAGGGTGTGCCTTTCTGTTTCTGCCCACCCAGCCTCTGCTCCCTTTGTCTGCCAATAAGGCCTTCATTTTCCTTTGGAGAAATACCCTTCCGCAAATGTGACCCAGGCTTGGATGCTCAGAGTACCCAGCCCTGGTGGCTGGTTCAGGAGTGGGTAATGGAGACAAGAAGGGCCAGAAGGGGTCGGGGGAAGAGGTGCTCTATCTGCTGGGGCAGCTGAGCTGGCAGGATGGGGCCCAGGGTGCTGCTGGCCATCTTGCCCCTGTTGGGTGGGCCTCCCGAGATTGGAGCGAACGCAGAGGGCAGAGCCCCAAACGCAGAGAGGTCAGTTCTGGATGGCATGGTTAAACCCCTGAGGCCAGCTCTACCCTTGGGCTTTCAGTCTTGGGAGCAAATACATGCGTGTTTTGGCTGAAGCCAGCTTGAGTTGGGTTTCTGTCACTTGCAATCCAAACCATCTTGGCTTGTATCATCTAGCGTGGGAGACCAGACAAGCCTTGTGAAATGACAAACCAGGAGGAGGATGTGACTGGCATGGCTGAATTGGAGAAAGGGCTTCCTGAACGAGAGAGAATTTGAACTGTGCCTTGAAGGATTGGGAGAGTTCAACCAGCCAAAATGGCGTTGGTTTGGTCTTCTCTCTTTCTTTCTCCCTTTCTATCTCCATCTCCATCTGCATCTCCCTCTCCATCTCTTTTTCTCATTGAGGTAGAACCTGACTGCCACAGACAGTTGGGCAAAGGTCTTTTCCTTTGCCTGACTGATTTGCCCATCAAGATAACACCCTATGAGTTGACTCAGAGCTTTGGGAGAAAAAATTACATCTTCCCTTTTGGGCAGAGCTTTCTGTCTTAAGGAAGGGATCTGAGGGAGTCTGAATGAGAGGACCAGGAGAGGAGTGTAATATAGTATCAGCAAGGGCTTAGGAATCAGACAAATTAGGGGTCTTGCTCCAGGATGACCATTTCTTATAGCTGGGAGAACTTGGACAATCTCTAACTCAACTTCTCTGAGCCTCTGTTTCCATGTCTGTGAAATGGGCATATAATAATGTTCATAGGGTTGTTGTGGGGATAGAGCAGGATTGGTCATTTATCTAACAAAAAGGAGATGTGGCAAAAAACGATGCATGGTGTCCAGCCTTGAGGCCCTCCTTGAGAGGGGAAGAAAGTGCCTGGCGTAGGGCAGGGCCTGGCACATAGTAAGTCTCCTTTTCTCTCCTTCTTCCAGAATTGGCAGAGAAGTTAACTTGGGTTGAAGGAATTTGAACTAAGCCAAGGGAACAGCAACTGCCTTCCTGAGCCAGGACACTAAGGGGAAGTTTATGAATGGTTGAGTGTGGGCTCAGCAGTCAGGCTTGAATCTTTGCTGCCTCACTTTCTAGTCCTAAAACCTTGGGTAATTTATTTAACCTCTCTGAGCCTCAGTTTCCATAAAATGGGGCTTATACTTGCCTCTTGGTTATTGTAAGGTTGACATGAAATTGAATCCCCCTTGATAAACGTAGGATAAAAGCTGACTTATTTTCAATATTTAATCCTGACCACCATCCTTTGAGGTAGATGTTATCACACCCATTTTATTGATGAGGAAACTGAGTCTCAGAGAAGGTTCACGGCCCACAGGAATGATCTCGTTCACCAGATCTTCCCCTGAAGGAGGTGAGCTGAGCCTGGCTTCCCATTCCAGCACCCCTGCTAGGATACGGGGTGGTGGGCTTTAGCCAGGAGCTTCTCCAGCAAGCTAGGACCTCATCAACCTGCTGGCTCTCACTGACCTCTGCCTGCCTGAGACTGCTAGCTCTCTGAGAAGGGGCTGGGCTGAGCCTGCCTCCTTGTGACTGGGCTCTAGGAGCCCCACCTGGGAGATACGAGGTGTCTGAGGAGACCCCCACCCCCAGACGTTCCTTCGCAGTGTCTCCGGCCAGGAACAGGGTGAATGAGTAACAGCTCAGAACGCATCGGCCCGTTCTAGGGCTCACACTCGTGGGGGAGAGCTCTTTCCCTGGAGCCCAGGAAATGCCAGGGCAGCATTCTTGGCCAGTAATTTCCTCCTCCACCCCTCCAGTCCTCCCTCATTCTTCAGCCACTCCCTCCCCATTACTTGGAGTCCAGAGCAGCAGTTCTGAGTGTGGTCCCTGCACCCACAGCAACCACATCCCCTGGGTGCCTGTCAAACATTCAAAACTCACACCTGCACTCCAGACCTCCTGTATCAGTCTGCTCGGGCTGCTGTCACACAATACCACTGAGTGGGTTAAAGAACAGAGATGGACTTTCTAATGTTCTGAAGGCTGGAAGTCCAAGATCAAGGTGGCAACAGGGCTGGTTTTTCCTGAAGCCTCTCTTCTCAGCTCGAGGACGGCCACCTGCTTGCCACATCCTCAGTGCAATCTTCCCTCTGTGTGCATACATGTCTCTCACTGTCTTTATCCTAATTTTCTCTTCATAAGAGGATACCAGTCAGATTAGATTAAAGCCCTAACCACCCTCACTTTAACTTAATTACCTCTTTAAGGCCCTATCTCCACATACACTCACATTCTGAGGAACTGGGCGTCACGGCTTCAACATATGAATTTTGAAGGGACGTAAATCAGCCCATGACACCTAATGGATCAGAAACTCTGGGACAGAGCAGTCTGTGTTTTCAAGAACGCTTGGGTGGATCTGGTGGGTGCTCAAGTGTGGAAACCACCCAAACGGAGCACACAGCACCCACGAGGTGCCCTGTGCTAGTCACTTGATCAGTCAACAAAGGATCTTAGCTACTGAGTGATGGGTGCTGGGGTCACACGGAAACCAGACCCTGTCCTCATGGAGAGCATACGCAGTCTGAACAGGGGGACAGACACAATAACTGGTTTAAATTATTCCATTAAATGATCAGGAGTAACCCCCGTGCTGTAAAGGAGAGGTGCGGGGTGCCCTGGTACAGCAAAGGCTCCTCGGAAGAAGCTGGATCTGAAGAAAGAGTGGTAGTTACCAGGCAAGGAAGCGGGTGGCTCCAGATAAGATTGCCAAGCCAAGGGATGTTATAGATCTGGAGCCTTGGAATGATCTTCAGGCACCCCAGGGAGTGTCCAAGGCAATTCCTTGGGGGTACTGGAAGAAAACAATAAAATTCCTATATATTTTTTAGTCGTTTCATTCATTTAAATTATATTTGTGTATATTTTAAATATATACAATATGTTAGCACAGACGTACATGGGAATAATTATTAAAGTTAAAAAATGTGCAGACATTGGGAGTGTGTTTGAAAAATTTTTTTGGATGGGGTGTATGCCAACAAAGTTTGGAGGCCCCTGGTGTTTATATGCAAAGGTAGGGAGGCTGGAAAAGAGCAAGGGAGGCTGGTGTGGCTGGAGCCCAGAAAGGGGTGGGGCAGTGCATGGACATAAGGCTGGAGGGGTATCTTGAAAGGCAATGGGGAGCCACTGAAGGTGTTTGAGCAGTAGAGGGGCTCATTGAGATTTGTGCCTTAAAAATGAGTCTGGATTCTCTTGGGAGAATGATGTGAACGAGGCAAGAGCAGCTCCAACTTACTAAGCTGAGACCTCTGTGTTCTTGGGGTGGCAGCCTGATGGAGCTGTGAAAGGACATGTTCTGGAGGCCCACAGCCTTGTTTCAAATTCCATCTCCACTTCCTATTAGCTGTGTGATCCTGGTGACAAGGCCCAACCTCTCTGTGCCTTGTTTCCTCATCTATAAAACGTGTCTTAATAGCCCACCACAGGGCTGTGGTGAAGATGAAACTAGATCATGCAAGTACAGAACTGAAAGCAGAGGCCTGCACAGGGAAGCACTCAATGCTTGAATTACTTTTACTGTTGTTGTTACCGTTGCCTCTGCCATTTGTCTGGGTGTTCCTCTAGGATGGGACACTTGTCTGCTCCACGATGTGTCGCCAGCAGCCCCAACCCAATTTTGGGTGCCCCTGGACAAGTCCCTTCTCTATCCGGAGTCTCAGCTTGTCTTTGTGCAAAATGAGGACCATAGCTGACTTCAGAGGTTTTCACACTGGGTTCCTTGGAACCCTGGGGTTCTATGGAGATGCCCCCAGGGAGGGGTGGACTAAGTATCTTTATCTTCATTTGTCTTATATACTGGGATTATGTATAAGATTTCATTTGAACAAAGGAATCCATTGCTTTAAAACAAAAAATCTTTTTAAAAGCTTCAATACAAATGGATGAGACATTCTCTAAGGGCCTTCCAGACTCAGAGCTGATGAATCTTGTTGCAAAATCATAATGGGGTAGCAGTTGAAGCTGTCTGTTATAAATGTCTCCCTGGCACAGAGTTCGAGTTTCCCATGTATGATTCCTGCCTCCATTAGGCCTGGTAACGCCTGCACACCAGGATATACGATGCCTCTCGGATGGGGCTGCCAGCCGTCCCCCGGGATTTATGTGTGGCTCCTGCTTTCCCTCACACAAACACTGCCCCCTCGGTTCCTTCCATCTTTCCTAATAAGTCATCTTCCTCACCCTTGGTAATCTCTCTGACTTTTCCCTGAACTGCCTTCAGCTGGCCTCTGTTTATGCAGCAGGCAGATGCCCATTGGGAGAGTCCAAGGGCCTCGTGTGACAGGGGCCTCAGCTCAGATGAGATGTTTGAGCTGACCTTAGAGCTGGGGCTCTCAAAGTTTTGGGGAATGTCAGAATCTCCTGGCGGCTGTGTTAAAAATGCAGTTTCCTGGGCCTCAGGTCTTCTGATGCAGGGTCTGCCCAGTGGTCCAGGAATCTGCACATCTCAAGAACCCCACGTGGGCTTCTGAAGGAGCAGAGATGTTGGTCTGGGCTTAGATCAAGTTATACAGCTGGAGACCACTTCCCCTTTCGCCCAAGTCATTCATTCATTTATTCAGCCAGCCAGCCAGCCAGCCAACTAGCAGGTCCTTACTGAGCACCACCTCTGCCAGGCATGTGCTGAGAGTAAAAAGATAAGCCTGACCATGACTCTCCCCTTGCCAAGTACAAAGGGCAATTTGGGAGCTTCCGACTTTATGTCTAACAGAATGAGATATTAGAGGAAGCAGGTTAAAGAGATGACTTCCCAGGTTATGGAATAAGATAGACATGTTGTTCAATAACTTGGTGACCTCAGGTAAATTACATAACCTCTCCGAGCTGTGCTTTCCTCCACTGTCAAATACATAATAACAGTATGTTCTGCTCGGGGTTACCATGAAGCTTAAACAGGGTTATGTGTGTGAAACTCTTAGCTGATGCCTGGCACACATTTGGTTCTCAGTAAATGGTAGTGATTTCACTTTAGATGAAATTAGCTTTTGATATTTAGTTTCCTCTTTAATCATCCGAGTCATTTTGGGGCAAGAAAAACATATTTCTGTACTTTGCTTTTTTGTATTTCTTTTCAGATCAAGGTCCTTTTCCCCCAGTACGCCCCGGGCTGGGGTATGACTAGTCCTTCTCTATACAAGTCCATGGCCCACGTCCACTCTTGGATAGAGGCTGAGAGCTCAGGCTCTGGTACCTGGTGAGTCTGAATCCTGATTCCAGCTGTGTGACCACACACAGGTCACTTCACCTCTCTGAGCCTAAAGACTGTATCTACATCATGTTACTGAGGTGTTAAATAAGATTAGATATACAATTTATCTAGGCATATATTAGGCAGTCATGACATATTCGCTATCATTAGTTATTCACTGAATCGATATTTATTGAGTGCCTACAAAGTGTCTAGTTCAACATGTGAGCTAAGGATCTGACAGTTAATCCCAAACAGGTCCAGCAATAAGTGAACAAATAAATACATAGGTACCTCAGGTGGCATTTAGCACTATGGAGAAAGTAAACCAGGGGAAGGGATCGACTGTGATCGGGGTGTTGTTTGTGTGTGGGGGAGTGCTAGTCTAACTAGGATGCTCCAGGGAGGCCTCATTGAAAGTATGATATTTGAACAAAGGTCTGAAGGAGAGGAGAAAGCAAATGTATCTGTCTGGAAGAGCATCCTTAGCAGAGGGAACAGCAAATGCAAAGGCCCCAAGGTGCAAGTGTGTTTGGAGTGTTAGAGGAAAACCAAGGAGGCCAGTAGGACTGGAGCACAGTGGGCGAGGAGGAAAAATAGGCCATCTGAGGTAAAGGAGAGGGAATAGTGGGGGGGCTATGGTGAAACCTTGCCATAATGCTGTGTGTGGGAGCCAAGATATTCAGGAGTATAAAACACTAGAATTTGCTACTAAAAGACAATGAAATGTGAAAAGAGGCTGAGCTGAGGAAGGAGACCAATCACCAATGAAGTTACCGTGGGGCAGGTTATGGTGGCATTTTACTGCACTTTGGACTTTATTCTGGGCAAGATGGTGTGGAAGCAGGGAGACTAGTTGGAAGATTATATCCAGGGGAACTGTGACGGAGGCAGAAGTGATGAGAAGAAGTTGGACTGTGGTTCTGTTTTGACAGGACATCTTCTTCTGTTATGGGTTCTTTTTCTCAGACCCTCAGCCTCCTTCCTATAGGCTGTGTTTCCCTATGGCAACCCAGGGAGGCCGAGAATATCCTCAGCCACCACTGCTGCCCTGGGCCAGGGCTGTTTCCCCAGGGAGGAGTCCAGCCCTCCCCATGACATGTGGGTTCTATTCACATAGGGGTTCACAACTAAGAGACACCCAGGAGTTAACAAAGGCACTGAGCTCCTATCTCCACTCAAGTCACACATTTAACTTAATCTCTGGCTTCTCTCTCTTGACCTCTCCTCCAACCAAGTAGATAAATGGCCTCGCTCTGTTCGGCGCTCGCTCGGCTCAGGTCACCATAAATCATCTGGCTGCATACCCATGCACGCTCACTCTCCCTGAGCCAGGACAAACCTTCCTGTGATAAACCACCAGTATTTATCTCAGCCTGTCCCATGTGTGTCCCGGAAATAGGAATGGTTTGGGGTTGGGGTGTGTTTCCAGCATCATGGTCTGCTCTTCTTATCCCCCAGAGTTTGACAGGCCCAAGCCAAGCCAGAGTTAAGTAGACCCACAGGACTGACACGGGGGCTTCCCTGGTGGCGCAGTGGTTGAGAGTCCGCCTGCCGACGCAGGGGACACGGGTTCGTGCCCCGGTCCGGGAAGATCCCACATGCCACGGAGCAGCTGGGCCCGTGAGCCATGGCCGCTGGGCCTGTGTGTCTGGAGCCTGTGCTCCGCAGCGGGAGAGGCCACAACAGTGAGAGGCCCGCGTACCGCAAAAAACAAAAAACAAACAAACAAAAAAACTGACACGGGCTAAATCATGAACCCTCCAAGGACTACTGAGTGTTATTATCCCCATCCCAAAGGCAAGTTCCTCTTCCTCCAAGTAAGGATTCCAAGTAAGGATTCCTTCGGTGTGCCAGCAACAGGGATATAGGTGAGAATAAAGCCTCCTCCCACCCTAGAAGAGCTTGCAGGCCAGTAGGGAGGGCTAATGACTATAACCCAGGACAAATGTTACTAAAGTAATGACAAGGAGGCATCACATTTCCCTGAATACTCACTATGTGCTGGGAGCTGTTCTAAGTACCTGTTAGCATTAATACATTTAAACCTCAGAGCATCCCTACATGGACTCCAAACAGTCCTAGGAGTCCCCTGGGGACAGAGTGGGGTAGGATCCTCTGGCCTGGGGTTAAATGTTCTTTGGCTTCCCAGAAAGAAAACACTTGATCGAGCCTTGCTGGGGTGAAGAGGCACTTGACAGGTGGAAAGTTACTGCAGGCAGAAGCGTCACCGTGGGTCAAGAAAGGTACATGTGACCCAATCGAATACTCTCAACCACCCTAAGTCCTGTTATTGTGCCCATATCCAGAGATCAGGGGGGTGGAGTGAGTTGCCCAAGGGCACATAGGAGACAATGTTACAGACTCCTACAACTGGTCACTAAGGATTAGGTCTTTTGCCTCCAGATAATTAATACATGTCACAGCTACACTTCACAAAGAGCCTCTTCAAGGGTTAGTTCTTGTCTCAGGTGTTGGAAAATTTGGCCCAGAATGTGTGGGACCCTGAGGGCTCTGCTATGTAGCTTGGACTTGAGACTGAGTGGACATGTTGTTAAGCAAGGCATGCAGAGGCAGACTCTAGAAGGCTCGTTCTAGAGGCTCCAGCCCCAGTAGCACCCGCCCCTTTGCCGGGAACCAGACTCTCCCAGACCACAGCCCCATGCCCGGCCAAGCTCACGTCCAGACTCCACACCCAGGGCCTCTGAGAGGGACAGGATGTGACACCAAGGCCCCCAGAAACTCTCCTCCTCCCAACACCGTCCTCCCTGTGACCAGAAATCCCCTGTATCCTTTCCTTCTTCGTCAAGGGCCTCCCTCAGGAGGGATCTTTGCATGAGAGAAGAACAATGATGCTTTAGGAGGATGGCAGGCCAGCCTGGGAGAGCTTGGGGACTGGCCCAGCCTGGTTGTCTTTCCGCACCAGGAAAGGTGGAGACGGGTGTCAGAGGAGAGGGTGTGTTGAGGAGAAGGGGCTTGGAGACCATTGGGATGAGGTGGGCTGGGGTCGGGGGCCTTTCTGTCACGAAGGACCCTAAGCCCCAGGGGCTGGGGCGGGTGGGAGGGAGTCAAGCAGGTCAAGATTCCTGCCCTTTTGGCCAGTCATCCCTCAGAGCCTCGGTTTCCTCACCTGTAACTTGGGCCTGGCAGGAGGAGAAAATGAAGCGGCGTATGGAAGGGCCTAGAACTGTGCCTGGCCCAGAGGGAGGGTCTATTATCCGTGTGAGCCTCCATGGGACTGGTAACCTCCCAGCGATTCCTTCTGCGGCAGGAGACTCAGAATGGCCTGCAGAGGGTGGAGAAGGGAGCCCTGATTGTGTTCTGCCCTGCAGGGCTGTTTTCCTTCTGAGGCTGGCTGTGGCTGCTTTGGGGGTAGGGGTGGCTGGGCTTAGCTCTTACCCAGAGATGTCTTGGCATTTGATGTGATACTACTGTTGTTTTTGGCTCTACATCTAAGACTCCTGCACGGCTAATTACTCATTGTCTTGGAGGACTGGCCCAGGAGCCTGAGAAAGGAGGCTGGTTGCTGTTTTTCTCCTGGTTAAGGAGGCAGCAGCACTGCGCAGATGAGTTAAGTCTTTTGTATGCTCTCAGCTTTATTGACAAATAATCTATATACAATAAAATGCACATGATTTAGGGCACAGTTCAATCAGTTTGCATAAAACTCCTATAAACCAATAAAACCAATAAACACATAAAACTACCCACCCAATCAAGATATGGAACATTTCCTTCTCTGGATAAAACTTGCCCCTTGTCCTCTGTCAATGCTCCCACCGCTACCCCAAATAACCGCTAATCCCCTTCCCGTCATTATACGTTATTTTTATCTTTTCTAAAATTTCATATAAGTGGAGTCCTCCAGCATGGATTCTTTTTCATCAGGCTGCTTTCACGAAGCATTTCTGAGATTCATCTACCTGGTAGTGTGTCAGTGCTCCATTCCATTTTGTTGCTGAGTTGTATTCCATTATGTGGATATAACACAATTTCTTTATCCATTCATTTACCGTTCAACATTTTGGTTGCTTTTAGTTTGGGGCTTTTATGAATATAGCTGCTATGAATGTTCTCGTACAAGTCTTTAGGTGAACACATGTTTTCATTTCTTTCAAACAAATACCAGGAAATGGAGATTCTGGGTCATATGATAAGTGTACATGTAGTTTCATGAGGAATTTCCAGACCTTTTCTCAAAGTAGTCATACCATCTTATATTCCCGTTAGCTATGTCTAAGAGTTTCAGTTGCCCCGTTTCCTCACCAACACTTGATATTGGCAATCTTTTAAATAGTAGCCGTTCAGGTGGTAGGCAGTGGTATCTTATCGCGGTTTCAAGTTTGCATTTCGCTGGTGATTAACAATGTGAAGCATCATTTCACAGGTTTACATCTTTCATGGAATTTTGAAAATGAAAAGTGAGTCCTGAACCAGGCCCTTGACCTTCCCACGAGGAGAATTTGGAGATTTGGGAGGGAATTAGAGGACCATGTGCCATAATCTTATCTCAACTAACTTAATTTTTAAACTTGAATTTTTCATTATGTAATATATGTAATTAAATTCATATGACAAGAATAGTAAAACATTTTGTGTAAAACTTGAGATCCCTTTGACCAAGAGCTTCCCTCTTAATCCACTTGCGTCTCCTCAGAGGTCCTTCTTTATATTTGCAGACGTGTTCCCATAGAAAAATACCAAGTATTTGTGTGTGTGTGTGTTCTTATATAAATAATATAATTCTATACAAATAATTGTTCAGCTTGCTTGTTCTAGTAATCAAACTATCGTAAAGACCTTGCCATGTCACTACCTATAGATCTGCCCTGTTCTTTTTAGTTGCTAAGAATTCCATTGTAAGGTGAATCAGGGTTTATTCATACATTTCCCTACTGCTGGATATTTAAGTTAGCTTGCAGTATTTTGCTGTTACAAACAACGATGCAGGGAACATCCTGTCCTCCTTTGTTGCCATGTGTGTTTCTCAAAGCAGAGTCTAAGGAGTAGAACTTGATGTAGTTGTTGTATCAGTTATCTCTTGCCACAATAATGCTGTGTAACAAACAACCCAAGACTTAATGGCTTAGAAAAACAATCATTCATTCTTTCTCACCAGTTAACAAGGTGGTTGGGCAGTTCTGCAGATCTGATTGTGGCTGTGCTTACTTATGTGTCTGAGGTTCACTGACGAGTCAGCTGGGGGATGACTGGTCTTCAATGACCTTAGCTGGGACAACACATCTCTGCTCTATATGGCCTCTCTTCCCCAATTAGATTAGCCTGGGCTTGTTCTCATGGTAGAGGCAGGGGTCTAAGAGAGCACAGGGAAGTGTGCAGGGCTTCTTGAAGTCTGGGCTCAGAACTGGCTCACCATCGTATTTGCTCCATTCTATTGGCCAAAACAGGTCACAAGGCCACCCAGATTCAAGGGATGGGAACTAAAATCCACCTCCTGATAGGAAGAGTGACAAGTCACATTGCAAAGTATGTGGATGGAGGTGGTGGTGGGGATAGAATTGGGGCCATTTTTTGCAATCAATCCACCACAGTTTTTGAGTAGGCACATATTCCATTTAATTGGATGCTGCCAAATTGTCCCCCCAAGTGGTTGGTCCAGTCTGCACCGCGTGGGCAATGGGCAGGAAGGACTATTTCCCTACAGCGCCACCCACACAGAGTCTTGGCCAGCACTTGGGCTAGATCTGTCATTCTCCACACAGTGCAAGCATTCACGAGATACAGGAGAAATGAAATGCATCCTCTTAGAGCACCAGTGTTACTCATCTTTTTAAGGGTCAAAAACCCATTTTCAAACATCAAAACACAGATATAGTGCACCAACATGCAAAACTTACATGAAGTCTTAAGAAAAAATAGTAAGATTTCAAAGAGTTATCTTGCTGTCAAGGCCAGCTACTTCAGACTTGACACCATACTCTCAGAATTTTTGCGTTTGTTCACTTGTGGTTCAACTCATACTGGGAGATCACCTCCCACATACTGGGTATGGTTCCCGTGCCAGGGATACAGGGGTAGACGTGAGAGTCAAGGTCTCTGCCCTCTTGGAGCTAAACATTTAGGGGGAGGAAAGAGACTAAAAATATTAATATTTTGATTTCAGAAAATGATAGATGCTATGAAGAAAATAAAACAGGGTGATACGGTAGAGAGCCCCTGGGGCTGGGGGACTTCATTGATTCCTTGATGGTTTCAGCAAATATTTATTGAGTTCCTTCTGAGGATCAAGGCACCATTCTAGGTGCTTACAGAATGAAGATCCTTGCCCATCCGGAGCTGATATTCCAGGGGAGGCAGGATGGCTGAGACAGACAACAAACAGTAAAGATAATAAATAAGTTACCTGGTGTGTTAAGTGATAAGGGTTATGCCCCCCACCCTATCCCCCACCAGAAAAAGAAGAGCAGGAGTAAAGAGGGGCATCAGGCCTGTGAGATGTTGGGGGCAGTGGCTGATGAAATCGGGAGGCGGGGGCCTCCTGGCAGACTTGAAGAGGGGAGGGAGGAGCCGTGCCCTCCTCTGGGACGACAGCAATCCAGGCTCAGGGTGCAGCTATGGCAGGGGCCCAAGGCAGAAGCAAGCCTGGTCGATGAAGAAGCAGGAAGAGGCCAGTGGGATCAGAGCAGAGGGGACAGGGAGTGTGGGTGATGAAGTCCCAGAGAGACCACATAAGCCGTTGCAGGGTCTTGGGCTTTTACCCCGCATCAATGTGGACCATTGCAGGGTTTGAGCAGAGGAGGGATGTCCTCTGCCTAATTTTTCAAAGGGTCCCACTGGCTGCTGGGTGGAGACTAGACTCTAGGAAGAGGGGTGGCGTCAGCCTCCAGCCAGGAGGCTCTGGCAGCTGTCCAGGCAAGAGGTGATGGTGGCTCAGACCAGGGTGCTGGCAGTGGGGTGGTGGAAAAGTGGCCGGACTCTGGATCCCTCCTGATTAAAGCCTGTTTTATCCCATTTGATTCCTTTGGGAAAGAGAGCATGTGGCCAGCAACTTCTGTTCTCCATCACCCCCACCATGTTTCAGCACTGTTTGTTGGGACTTGGGTTCCCAGGAGACGTTAATTGTTGAAGTTTCCCCCACCGAGGGCAATGGGGTTGCTACCCAGCAGTAACTCAAAGAAGATGGCACATAGCCCCTAGCTCTGACCCCCCAGCTGGTCCTCTCTCTGCAGAGGCAGGGAATTTAGTAGAGAGAGAACTGGGCTGGAATCAGAAGCCCTGGGTCTGCGTGCTGCTTCGGCTTCTTATGAGCTGTGGCTCTTTTGTGGGACTCAGTGTCCCCTTCTGTTAAACTAGGAAAATCCCATTGCCAGATCCCGTCAGACAGCGGGCCAGCTACCTTCTGACAAGATTCCAGCAGGCCGGGGACAGAGACCAGCTGATGACAAACGTCCTCCCGTCTCCCGTGCCATCCCACACAGGGAGAGGAGCAGAAGCAGCAGAGCATCCCAGAAGGTTACAAACCAAATAAACAAGCCAAGAGAACACCACAGGATTTGTATACCCAGCGGAGGAGGGCGCCCCAGTGCTCCTCTGAGGTTTGTTTTGGGGCTGCTGCTGGCAGGTAGGTCCTGCCCCTGCAAGACAGGGCCTGGGAGGGGCCACATCACCCCTGAGAGATAAGCTGGATCACTTTCCTAATCAATCACATGAGCAAGAGCATATATGACACACGAGTGGGTGAGCCAAGGTGAGCTGGGCCCAAACGGATGGCGTCACACAGATACATGTGCAAAAGTGTGACATCAACATGTCTTAGACCACACATGGCTTGTCTGTTCAGGTTCAAACACCGCCCGAGCACCCGCTATGTGCCAGGGTCTTTCACCAGCATCGTTTCGTTTGACATGTTCCACAGAAGTAAGGGAGCAGCTTGACTGCGGGACACACTCGTTTGTTTGCTTTTAATTCCAACCAGTTACCAGGCAGCTTCATATATGTTTCCTCATCCAATTCCTCCAACAATGCTTGGAGGTGAGGACTTTTATTCTCACTGTACAGGTGAGGACACTGAGGCTCAGAGAGGTAGGGTGACTTGTCCAGAGTCACACAGCTGGAAGAGACAGAGATGGGATTTGAACCCAGGTTTGTGATCTTGTCCTTCTCCGTTTGTCTTTGCCACCTGGGTGGGCAATAATCATAAATGAGAATAATAACCGTAATGATGATGGCCTCTACTTACAGAGCGCCAATTATACACCAGGCGCTGCACTAAGCACGTGACATGCATTGTCTCATTTGCTCCCCTGAAACTGGGTGGGGGGTGGGAGCTGGCAAGGGGAGCAGTGGAGAAGTGGGAACATACGGTGGGGAGGAGGTACAGAGCTGGGCTGAAGACGCAGCACCTCTCTGGAGGCTTCCTGCTCTGCGGAGGGACGGGGTGCACCTCACTTGTGGCTCCATGAAGTGATGTGAAGATCCGGGGTGGGGCAGCTGGCTGGCCTGAGCCCAACCGGTCCAGCTGTGCTGATGGCAGCCGGCTGAGAGCGTCGCAAGGGCCAGTGGCTGCCCAAACAGCCCTGCCCCAGTCACCACTGTCATTCTTCCTGGAAGGCGGGGGAGCATGGCAGTTATAGCTCTGAGTCCTGAAGAGGAGCGAATTGGGTCTGAATCTCAGGCCCACCACACACTAGCAGATGATTGCTCCGATGATGCTCCTTCCTGCATCCCCACCTGTAAAATGAGGGCCATCTCCAAAGTACCCCTCAGAGGTTGGTGGACAGATTGAATGAGGACATTACTCACTCAAAGTTTGTCTGCCTGGCGCCGGGGACCACAGCAGGCTCAATCTGCCCTTGAAGACTTGCTCTTTCTGGGACCTCCCCATGTTGCACAGCCTGCCAGGGAATGCTCAGAAATAGGGTGGGAAAACAGATCTCTGGTGAATAAGACCCGTCCCTCACAGAGAAGGCCGGTGTACTGGTTTGCTAGGGCTGCTGTAACTAAGTGCCACAAACTGAGTGGTTTCAGCAACAGAAATGTACTGTCTCACATGTACCGTCTTCTGGAGGCTGGAAGCTGAGATCAGGGTGTTGGCGGGGTTGGTTCCTTCTGGTGGCTGGGAGGGAGAGTCTAGTCCAGGCCTCTCTCCTAGCTGCTGGTAGTTAACAGCAATATTCAGGGGCAGCATCACCCTGATCTCAGTCTTCATCTTCAGATGGTGTTCTCTGTGTGTGCGTGTGTGTATGCACGCACGTGTGTGTATGCACGCACGTGTGTGTTTCCCCTCTGCATCTGTCTCCGTGCCCAAATTTCCCTTTTTTTTTTTGCGGTACACGGGCCTCTCACTGTTGTGGCCTCTCCCGTTGTGGAGCACAGGCTCCGGACGCGCAGGCTCAGCGGCCATGGCTCACGGGCCCAGCCGCTCTGCGGCATGTGGGATCTTCCCGGACCGGGGCACGAACCCACGCCCCCTGCATCGGCAGGCGGACTCCCAACCACTGCGCCACCAGGGAAGCCCAAAATTTCCCATTTTTACAAGGACACCAGTCATATTGGATTAAGTCCCACCCTAATGGCCTCATTTTAACTTGATTACCTCTGCAAAGACCCCCATCTCCAAATAAGGTCACATTTTGAGGTGCTGAGTTAGGACAGCAACATAAGAATTTAGAAGGGACACAGTTCAGCTCATAATAACTGGAGAGGGAAGGAACTATGGTGGCCTTTTCCAACTGCTCTCCCCAGGAGCCCTCAGCAAGGCTGGGCGTCTCTGCACCATCGTTGCCCAAGGCACACTCTTCCCATTGAAGTGGAAGGAGAGGCCCTCAGAGATGGCAGATGAGCAGCCCCATCACCTAAGCACAGTGGGGTGAGGACACTCCTCTCTGTGGACACTACCACCTCTCTTTGGAAGTTTATAGAAAGGGGTGACCAGGCTGAGTTTTCTGAAAAACCTTTCTAAGAAAAAGGTCACCAAATTCTCCTCAGGAGCACCTCGAGGGCAGGGTCTCGGCTGGTGAGCATGAGGAGCTCTGGCCTTGGAGTCCTGATCCCACTTCTTCAATGCTGTGTGGCTTTGGGCAAGTTGCTTAGCCTCTCTGAACCTCAGTTTCATGACTGATAAAATGGAGGTAAGAATCATACCTACTTTCAGATGTTATTAAGATTAACTGAGGGAATGTGTAAGAAGGCTCAGCACAGAGCTGGGCACATAGTAGCCACTCAAGAAACGTTGGCTCTTAGAGTTGATTATGTGATTGGATGAACGGTGAACAAGTAACTGCTGTTAAGTTCGCTGGTTTCCTGGTCATTCCATCCTTGAAAACTCATGAAACCTGCTTCTGGCATCAGATGCGAATACCAACCCCATCACTTACTAGTCTGTGATCTTGAGCAAGTAATGATCATCCTGACCCTCAGCTTCCCATCTACAAAATGGGAAGAAGAGGCCGCCTCAGAGTTCACACGAGAATAAAATGGCGTGACCCCATCTGTAAGGAGTGTAACCCGGTGCTTGGCACAAGGGCGCTCTCAGGAAACGCGGGCTCTCTCTTAGTGGCTGAACAAGCTTGGGTGAGAGCAGCTTCCATCTGCAGGCGGGCAGTCTGCCCACATGGCATCGGGAAGCCAAAGCGTTTCCATGGCAGGCCTGGTCGGTGTTTCTATTTTCAGATGACACCTAGTGACATCTTAACAATGCTGGAATGAGATAGAACCTGGAGAAACAACCATTTCCTACCAAGGATCCGAGCCTTGATGGGCAGGGAGGGAGGTGTCCCTGACCCGGTGCAGCCCTGAGCTGGGTTTTAGCTGAGCAATAGGGATGGGGCCTCAGGAGGGGGCCCCGTGGTCCCTGTAGCCCCTGTAGCCATGCCTGCTTGCCCTCCACTCTTCCCTCGCTTCTCTGGATTCACCCTCCATCCTCTGCTCTATGACCTGGGCCTCAGGAAGCCGACCTGCTTGGACTCATTCAGCTGCTCCCTTGCACAATGGCTTCTAGCTGGTTCTGGTCGACAGGAGTCTGGCAGGGGTCAGGGCACTGTTTCCCCAGCTGCCTCCCCACGGGGCTTCCACCAGGGCAGCCCTCCTGCTTGGCATCACCACACAGGTAACCTGTCCCCTTACCCTTTCATTAAGTAAAACCGGCTTCCCCAGTAACCAGCATTACGCCATGTTGGTCTCCCTACACCCGGCCCAGACCTTTGAAAACATCCTCAAATTACCCAGCTTGAGTGTTCCAGAGGTTCCTTCTGGATCCTACCTTCAGTCGCTCTTTCCTCCGTCCTCCCTTCTTTCTTCTGTCCTTCTTTCTTTTCTCCCTTCCTCCTGACTCAGCTGTCCCCTCATCTGTCCTTTCCTCCAGGCCAGGTGAAGGCCTATGAATCCTCCCATACCTGACTCAAATGTCAGCCCCCTGAGAGGTGAGGACTCTCTCCTCTCAGCCTCCTCGGCATCAGGGCTCCCCACCCCCTGAATCCTGGATCCCTTTGCATCGTTACAATCTGCGGATGCCCGTCTCCCCAGCAGGACAGGAAGGGAGCTCCTTCCAGTCCAGCCTATGGACAGGTCACCTTTGTGCCCCCTGAGCCCAACACAGAGCATGGCCCAGGGTAGATAGATGTGTGGTAAACATTTACTGAGTTAAATGAGTATACAGATGGCAAGTGTCCGGGGAGTTCAAAGGGAAGAATGGTCATAAGGAGTCCAAATCAGGGAAGGCTTCCTAGAGAAGGTGGAACTTGACCTTGGCCTCGAAGCAGGGGATGGAAGGATGAGAGAGGGGATTCCTGGCAGAGGGAATGGCATGTGCAAAGGCCCAGAGGTAGGACTGCCAGAATGTATCAGGATCTGCTGAAGTTAAGGAGACGCCAGAGAGATGGAGTTGGAAAGAGAAGGTAAACCCTTTATGAGCCTCTGTCTCCCCATCTGGAAACTGGGATCTCCATCCTGCCCTCAATACATGAGATCACGTGGTGTGCCATAGACCTGGCCTGGAAGGCTGTGGGTGAATGAGAACTGGTGTCAGCCCAGCACGCACAGGGCCCAGGTCCTGAGCCCATCTCCATGCGTGCCCCAATCAGACGATCGGTTCTCTGGGACTCAAATGCTTGGCTTCCTGGATCTGACTGGGTGGGAAATCAGCAGGATCTGCCTCACCTGCCTAATCCATCCCCATCCACAGTCCCGGAGACTGCCAGCCTCCAGCCCCATCCTGCTGTGGGCATCGCTGATGCCAGTAGGATTTCCCTGAAAATACCCAGAAGGAGAGTGGTTTTCTCAGGTGTGTTAAGCTTGATTCAATAGCTGATGTGACATTTCACAATTAGTGTTAGAAATATCACAGGGCCCGGAACTGACATCCACCAGGCACCATAGGTACGGTGCCTAAGCCCATTAGACCTTTAGGGACCCATGAAAATGTTCTCATTTCTCATAAAAAAAATTATTATGACCTAATCTGGATACATATATCTTTATACCGATACAGTTATAAAATATAATTTTCAATAAATCTTTGTGGAGTAAGGGCTATGAAGAGGAAAGTAGCCAGGATGCACAGAAGTCACAATGTGGCCCTGACAACTGGGCGGTGGGGCAAACTGTAGGAGAGGAAATGGAAACTGAAGCTCAGGCCTGGGCGGCCCAAAAGGATGTGGAGCTGGGATTGGGCTACAGTGCCCCCCGGCTCCTACAACACTTGTTTGTTGGTTGACAGGTATTCTTCGGGTGGCCTATCAAACCTCCGTGTCCAGTGTTCATTGAGGCCTCAGACTTCCTGGTTTCAATGGTCAGGAAATGGGTAGACATCCCCCATCTCCACCCGCTCCTCTTCCTGCCATGGCTGTTCTAATGTGCAGAGCTGGGAGGGAACTTCCCAAGTGCCTGGTCTAGTGGCTCACTTACAGATGGGCCCTGAGGCTCAGCCTGGGGAGTTAAAGCTCATGGCCCCACGGGGTAGGGGATGAGGTTGGGACTAGCCCTCCCCCAGCTCCCGATTCACCATCCAGTGCTCCCCACTCCCACCCCACCTTGTTTACGTTGAACCTGAATTAGACAGGAATCTGACGTTGTCCACATGGAAAGTCCCCAGTTTTTGGCTGAAAAGCTTCTTGCTCAGGGAGCTCTTGGAGGCGAGCGTACTACAGCTCAGCCCTGCTGGAGCAGGGTTCAGAGATCTGCTTTCTCTCCTGCCCTCACCCCAGTCCCATCCCACCTGTCCCTCTTAGGCGGGCTAGCTGTGTCCATTCAAGGGTGAGCTCTCATCATCTGCAGGGATGGGGACACTTCTCAGTGGTACACTGACCTGAAGACATCTCCCTCTTGAGAGCCTAAAACCCCACAATTTGTGCTTGATTCAGAGCAGAAAGGCTGTTTACTGGGCATTTCCTTTAAAGGCAAAGAAGGGAATGACTCTGTCAGATCATCTTTCACTGTGGCCAAGTGCCTGGGCAGCCTGGGGATGCTGAGGTTCTCTCTAAGAGTTTGCACAGGGGGAGGGGGGATATAATCACTGCCTTAGCCCTATATGGCCCCTTAGAGTCAATGACCTTGACCAGGGCAGGGGGCCATGAATTCTGCCTGGGTTGAGGGCCAGGCATGTGTGTGTTAGGGCAGGGGCATGTTGGGAGTCATGGATACCTAAGGTGAGAAAGGTAAGATGTGAGCTGTGTTGGCGGACAAAGACGGGAGGGAGGGCACTCCAGGCAGCAGGAGCGGCGTGAGCAAAGGCCTGGCAACCAGAGAGCCCACGGTGTGTCTGGGGCAGAGCTGTGACTGGAGCACAGGCTGCCGGGGCATGGGTGGGGGTCAGGGTATGTGAGTGGCAGCGGGTCAGAGGGGAGGCTGGAGAGACTGGCTTCTGATCCAAGAAGTCTGGGGTCAAGAGGCCAGGAATCTGTTTTCAGTCAGCGCCCAGGTATTTCCCATGCGAGTTGGCCGTGGTTTACACTTTGGGAATCACAGGCTATATCTAGGCAACCAGCGCTGAGGCCACTGCTCCAGGGTTAGGAAGAAAAGACAGTGTAGTTCTATAAGGAAGCAGAAAGACCTGGGTGCCAGTTCAGCTCTGGCATTGTTGGCTGTGTGTCCTTGGGCAAGTTACTTTGCCCCTCTGTGCCCTGAGCTCCTTGCAGGTAATATTACTGCTTAATTTCCAAAGTGGTTATGAGGATTAGCTCTGAAATAGATCACCCAGCATGATGCCTGATCCACAGCAGGCACAAGAAACAGGTTTCTTTCTTTCTCCCTTCATTCACAGGGTGCTTTTGTCCTGCTATGTTAACAAAACCACAGTGACCATCTGAGTTAGTCAGGTTGGTTTAATTGTCGTCAGAGACAGAAGCCAACTCAAACTGGCTTAAGGGAAAACTGAAGAATCGAATGCCAAAGGGCCCAGCACTGAAGGAGGCAGTGTGGGTGCTGGTCAGTCAACATTCTGTCTCCTCCTCTCTCTGCCTGTCAGCCTTGTCTTTTCCTCCTACTGCTGAGCCATCTTCAAGAGGCCAAGACTGAGGCTCTCAGAATCCTCTGCTCAGCAACCAGGGGAGGGAGAGCTGCTTTCTCCTGTGACTATAGCTCAGTCCCAGGGAAGGAATCTGACTGGCTGTGCTTGGGTCAAGTGCCCATTTCTTGGACCAATCACTCTGATCAGGGATGGAGTATTTTAAGTGGTCAGGCCTACGGCCAGGTGGCAACATCTAATACCAGGGGAATAAAGAGCCCTCATTGGACAGAAAAAAGGAAATTTTTATGAGAGAGAAGCCCAAGCTATACAGCTGAAAACCTATTAAGGACTTTCTTGCTCTATTCAGCTGTCCACCTCCAATTTTCCCTTCCAGAACAAGTTTAGGTGCCTCTCCCGCCCTGAGCATCCCTTGCCCCATATGCACCTTCCACACTGGGTCTGCCCCGCCTGGGCGTTCCTCATGGTGGGACTGGACTCTGCACCTCTGTGGCCCTGATGTCCGTCCTGGGGCTGTGCACAGAGCAGGGTTTGAAACCACATCCTCACAACCAGCATCCTGCATCCGCTCCACTGCCTGCGTCTGAACCCACCTCTGCTCTCTGCCATCTGAGCCCTGCCTTCTCCTGGGGGACATGTGACTGCCAGTTCTTCTAGGTGGGGGGCAGATGCCCAGCCCTTGCTTCCTTCTGAGTCCCCAAGGATCTGGCTGGAATCCCCGAGGGGCTGGTACCCAGGTCACACACAGTTATTTAGCCTGCCTGAGGCTTTCTCTTTTTTCCTCGCTTGTTAGACTGGAGGCTGAGAGGCCCTTCACAGAGTGACCAGGCTGCTTTATGCTCCTGGCCCCAACTCTGGCCATGAGGCTGCAGAGGGGAAGGACTGCAGCTGTTCCTACCAGGTTAGGCTGACCCAGCACACACCCCTCTCGTCTTCCCCAAATCCACCCCACACAAGAGACAGGGAGCTGCTGACTTTCCCCGAGACGGTCCCTGCAAGCGCAACTGGGCAGTCGTTTTATTCCCCCCAGTGGTTCATACCTCCTGGCAAAGAGACATTCATTTTTTTCTTTCTTTCCTTTTTTTCCCCCCCTCTTTGGTACTTTTTAAAAGAGAGTAATGTAAGTCTCAGATCCCTTCACATCATGTTAATGTTAAGGTAGGACTAAAAATAAATCTTGCGTTGCCATAGGAACCCTGTCTGTTGCTAGGTTTAGTCTGTGGGGGATTGGGAGCCCTGCTTTTTCTGGCCCTGCTGGAAGGCGGCCTTTGTGGCTATGCAGAGCACCTGGGAGGGGCCCCCAGAGCATCACCCCACCCCCCAAAACCCACTGAAGGTGACTGGGAGCCGACTCTCCATGGGGCGTCCTACAGGGCATTGGGATCCACCTTGTAAGGAGGACGAGGGGTCTACAAAGCCTCTGAAGAGAAGTTTCCAAGAAAGGGGTGGAGAAAGAGAAAATAAAGACAGGAAGAGAGAGAGGTAAAGAGAAGGAAGGAAGGGAGGGAGGGAGGGAGGAAAAAGAGAAGGAAAGAAAGGAGAGGGTTCAGGTTTGCTGGGCGCCGCCTCTGTGCCACGTTCTTTTGGACAGAGCGCTGCCTCGCTGTAACCACCCTGCTGTGCAGACTTCAGAGCAGAGGTGAAGTAACGTCCCCATGTCACACAGGCAGCCAGAGGTCCACCTGAGCCCAGAGCACAGGCTTTCTGGCCCAGTCCTGGACTTCGGACAGAGGACCTCTCCTTCTCTCCCCACTCCTCTCAGCCCTCTCTGCGGCCAGCCCTGCAGGCATCCAGCGGGCCTTAAGCCACTGTGGCCCTGTATACCCTCGCCCCTGGAGGGGATTTCTGTCTTCTGATCTGGGCATGCCAAAGACACTGTCTGCCACCCCAGCATACAGCTTCCCGTGCACTGTGGGAAGTCCCTATGTCCCTTCTCGGTTAGCCCTGTTTGCTGCAAAGCCTGTGCTCAGAAGGGCAGACTTGACAGTCAGGCAGACAGGAGTTCAAATCCAGCCTCAGCACTGACTGCTGTGTGAGCTCAAGCAGTCTCCCCACCTCTGTGTGCTTCAGTCTCCCCCTCCTCATGATGGAGGCATGGGTACCTCCCAGGGGATCACTGTGGGTATGTGTGAGAAGCACCGTGTGGGCCGTGGGCCCCGGGCCTGGCACATTGCCACTGTTCCAATGACGATCTTGGAGAACTGCCCTGCTGGGACAGCCCGTGGCACCAGCTCCTGCCCACAGGCGCTGCGGCCCTGGCCATGTTACCCACATATGCACGGGGGTGCTTGAGTGTTACGTACGAAGGCCCAAGGGTGGGCATTCTCACTGGCCTCGCAAATGATACTTCTCCCAACCGGAGCACAAGCCCCAGGCCATGGGCCACCATGTGCATTTCTGGAGCTGGCCAGATGCTGCTGCCTGAGGGAGCCCCTTGCAAAGAAATATCAGCGGGCAGTGAAAGAAGGCTGCTATCGTGCAAACGCCACCATTCCAGACTCTGCTGCGTCCCCTCCACCAACATTTCCTGACTGGATCCCAAGTGCTGCACACAGGGCCAGGCTTGAGAAAGCGAGATGACCATTCTGCTTTTAGTCCATGACATGCACAGTAAACAGAACAAAGATTGTTAGAAGGGGATCTGAGAGGCCCCCAAGCTCGGAGAACTCCCCTCCAGTGACATCGCTGGGCAGAGGGGAGCAGAAGCCCTCACAGCCACCAGGGCAGGGACAGTGTCTATTTTCTGTATCATATGCTGGAGCTCATGGGTTCACAGTCCCAGTGGGTTCACAGGACCTTGATGTTTCTGCAGTCAGGTGGCGCTTAGACAGAGCCACAGAGAGATGGCTTTGGTTCAGACAAGAAGAGTTTTTAAGGGGAAGTCTGAGCAAATGCTGTGCTAGGTGCTTTGCAAGTAACATCTCATTTTATCCACATAAACACACAATAAATGGTATTGTTTTCCTCATTTTACAGATGGGGAATCTGAGGCTCAGAGAGATTGAATGACCTGCCCAAGGTCACACAGGGAAGTCCCTAAGCCCATGCTCTTTCGATTACACTAATACAATATCTGTATTGCATAAGAAAGAACTTGGTAAGGGGGTCAAGGAAAGGGAGGTAACATTCACTAAGCACCTACCATGTGTCAAGTACTTTCTTTATTTAACAGGGTATTATACCCACTTTACAGATGGGGAAATAGAAGGCTCAGAGAGGGAAAGGCCCTTGGGCAATGAGGAAGAGCTGTGTCTTGTTAAATTTCATATTGCCAGCCCCTAGCTCATAGGCGGTGCATAACTGGTGACTGATGCATGTTTGCTGAGGTAAGCTGCAGGGCTGGGGCGAGTCGGATTCTCAGATCTGGAGAGGGCCATGGCTGCCTCACTAGGTAGTGAGTTGCTCATTTTGAGAAGCATTCAAGTGGAGGTGAGTGGCTCCTGCATGGAGCATGGTGGAGAGGAGAGGACCAACCATGAGCAATTTTCCTGAATGTCAGTCTTTTAAGTTCAACATCAACCATATCAGCCCCACCACTTATATTGCGGTTTCACATTTATCATTTATCATCTCCCACTTTTTATTTAATTAAATGTATTCTCATTCTAAACTGTATCATTAAATCACATATGTTATGGCCTAGTTATGTAATTTTTCTAATGCGTATTAAAGTTAATGCACACATATTAAATTTTTAAAGAAAAGGCTTGTCTCTGTCCCCCCAAATCCTCTCATGTACCCCAGTGGCCCCCACCTGGGGAGTGCTGTCCTAGGGGACCACCAAGGGTTCCTCAATCCCTCGAGTCTGGGAGTGGTATAAATGCAGCTGGGAGGTGGGATGCCCCAAACTGGCATCTGAAGGTAGACAGGGCCATCTGGTTTGGCTCTGTTGGTTACAGGTTGACAGGGGTTTGATGTAAGATACACAGAAGCTAATGCGGAACTCCAGCCTGGCGGCATGGGGTTAGCTTTTTTTTTTTTTTTTTGCGGTACGCGGGCCTCTCACTGTTGTGGCCTCTCCCGTTGCGGAGCACAGGCTCCGGACGCGCAGGCTCAGCGGCCACGGCTCACGGGCCCAGCTGCTCCGCGGCATGTGGGATCCTCCCGGACCGGGGCACGAACCCGTGTCCCCTGCGTCGGCAGGCGGACTCTCAACCACTGCGCCACCAGGGAAGCCCCATGGGGTTAGCTTTGAGGGGGCCTTTGGGGGTGATAGATTTGCCCTCTTCTGCTCCACCCATGATGTGACCTGCCTGCACTCTGCCTTCTGGGACTCTGGGTCACTGTCATTTTCATCCTCCCACCAGTGGGCTCCTTCCCACCCTCCTCTATATCCTTTTTTCTCATGGCTCCAGCATTCTCATGGCTGGTTGTGGCCCTCTGGCCTCTCTCAACCTCCAGAGCTATACACCTCTGTCCCTGCTGCTTCCAGCTCGGGTCTCTCATTCCAATTCCTGGTCTGCAGAGCTGGGATATGCTCGGATCAGCCTTGCCCTGTTCGTGCCGGTCCACACTGTGACCTGGGAGAGAGGGTGGAGAGACATCTGTGCCAGAGCATGACTCTGTGTCAGACGTTCGCAGGACACCCCCCCTCCCAAATGAACCGGCACGGGACAGGGACAGATAACCACAGCCGGAATCCCATCCCAGTCCTGTGAGCTGAATGCCCCATTTGGGTCAAAAACCTCACAGCCTCACTGTCCTCTGAGCCAAGGACCACGCACCCCAGAGGATTCTAAATACCATGGGAACTGGTCCCCCACAAGCAGAAGACCAACGGCACCTGACCCCTGGCTGCCCCGTTCTTCACCCCTCCCACTCACCTCCATCTGCACGTGCTGCTGGCTGGAGCTGGGGGCGGGGGTGGGTATCAAAGAGCCTAGCTCTTTTTTTTTTTAATTTAATTTTTTTAACGTCTTTATTGGAGTATAATTGCTTTACAATGGTGTGTTAGTTTCTGCTTTATAACAAAGTGAATCGGTTATACATATACATATGTTCCCATATCTCTTCCCTCTTGCGTCTCCCTCCCACCCTCCCTATCCCACCCCTCTAGTTGGTCACAAAGCACCGAGCTGATCTCCTTGTGCTATGCAGTTGCTTCCCACTAGCTATCTATTTTATGTTTGGTAGTGTATATATGTCCATGCCACTCTCTCACTTCGTCCCAGCTTACCCTTCCCCCTCCCCATATCCTCAAGTCCATTCTCTTGTAGGTCTGCATCTTTATTCCCATCTTACCCCTAGGTTCTTCATGACCTTTTTTTTTTTTCCTTAGATTCCATATATATGTGCTAGCATACGGTATTTGTTTTTCTTTCTGACTTACTTCACTCTGTATCACAGACTCTAGGTCCATCCACCTCACTACAAATATCTCAATTTCATTTCTTTTTATGACTGAGTAATATTTCCATTGTATATATGTGCCACATCTTCTTTATCCATTCATCTGATGATGGACACTTAGGTTGCTTCCATGTCCTGGCTATTGTAAATAGAGCTGCAGTGAACATTGTGGTACATGACTCTTTTTGAATTATGGTTTTCTCAGGGTATATGCACAGTAGTGGGATGGCTGGGTCATATGGTAGTTCTATTTTTAGTTTTTTAAGGAACCTCTATACTGTTCTCCACAGTGGCTGTACCAATTTACATTCCCACCAACAGTGCAAGAGGGTTCCCTTTTCTCCACACTCTCTCCAGCATTTATTGTTTCTAGATTTTGAGTGTCACAGTGATACCATTGCTCTTGGCCCAACCTGGCTGGCCTCCTCATGGTCCCTGGAAATGGCACTCCGCCTGGAGAATAGGAGACAAGCCCACCGAGGCCTCGTAGCTGCCGCTTATCTCCACCTACTCCCCCCACCCCTTCTCCCCTGGTGTGTGACAGCAGCCTTCCAGCTGGTCCTCCTGCTTTCAGGATCTCTCCTCTGTCGCACTTTGTCACAGCTCCCAAGTGATCCTCCAATACACACCTGCCTGACCCTTGCAGTGGCGCACAGGTTAACCCACAGGTTAGCATCCAAGCTCATGGGCATGATGTTCAAGGTTCCCCTGGACCCAGCCCCACCTGGCTCTCCAGCCTCCCAGCTGCATGCGTGGCTCCCACATAATGCCCCGGTGACACTGGCCAGCTCAGCTTCCCTGTGTCCCAGGCTGGTTCTAGCCTTATATTTGCTGTGCCCTCTACCTAGAATGGCCTTTTAACTCCCCCATTCCTCTGGTACCAACTCTTCCTTACGGGTTAAGACTTGGCAGAGACATTTGCTCCTACCCCAGGAAGCCACAGGCCCCTCTGAAATGCTCCTAGAGTCAGACCACAGCCCCAGCAGGGCTTCTGTCTCAAGATTTCCATGATGTCACAGTTGCCTGGGGGGACCCACCTCTTCCACTGCTCCTGGGGAGCAGGCACCATGTCTGAGCCGTCTGATTCCACAGTGCCCAGGGTAGGGTGCCAGGCACAGTCAGTTCTGGAACTATTTTAACCCTGGTTCTCATCACACGCATCATGCCCCTACATGCAGGGTTGGAGGTGGCTCTTTTCAGTGTGAGAAATTTCCTTTGCCAAGCCCTCCATGGGTTGCCTCAAAGCCTGGGGATTTGTCTAAGGCCTGCTTTGGGGAGGGGGATCAAGCTTAGTTTTCGGGGTTTCCATTTTGGTAGTGGTAGGATAAATAGATGCAGGAGTTTAGAGATTCAGCCACTACAGAGAGACCGCAAAATAAGCTAACTTGGGAATTTGCGGGCTGGGCCCAGGCCCGCTGCTGAGGTCAGAAGCCCCATGCAGCCCCGACAGGATGCTCAGAGTAGCTGAGCGTCTTGGCTTGTGTTTCTCAAACACCAGAAAAGGAATTCCTAGTGTGTAACAACTTTTCTCAAAATCCTCTTTTTTTGCTTCCACCTGTCTCCTCTATGCCCCACAGATCTGCCAGAATCTCCTCTCCCTCCTCTTTTCTCCCAAATCGGCATCATACACAGCCCCCAGGAATTGTCAGCAGCAGTATATCTTTCCTGGGAGGGGTGGGGTGGGGAGGGAAGCCAAGTGGCCCTATCAGTGCAGGTCGCAGGAGACAGATGGTACAAGGGAAGTGAATCTCCCAAAGAGGGGTTATAGAGTTTCTGTTGCAGAGGGGCAGGCAAATGATGGAAACCACAGGGTACCCACCCTCAGGCTGAAGGGAAGAGGGGAGGAGGTCACTCAGCAGAACCCCGAGGTTCTGTCCATGACTTCACTCTCCTGCTTCCCTCCCTTTTCCTGCCAGTGCTGCCCATTGGGCCACCCAACTGGAAGTCAAAGGACATGAAGGGCCTTTGATGAGGCCCACACAGGTCAGTGCAGTGCAGCACCAAGCCAGGTAGGAAGAGGAGAGGGGCCTGGAGAGACAAAGACCAGACATCCAAGCCAGGATGCTCTTTGGTAGTGGGGGAGGGGAAAGGCGGACACTGAGACCTGCATCATTTTTGCTTGAAGTGAATGGTTAAGAACAAACAAACCCAAAACACAAGTTTTTGATAATAATAGATTTAGTTCTTTATACCAATGTATAAAGAAAAAAACAAAGGATAGCCAACTCCAAGAACATGCCTTGGAAACTTCCAGAAGATGATACATGCATCAGGCAGCTGAGAGGAAGGCAGAAAGGGCCTTGAGAATGTAAATCTCCAGAGCATGGAGCCACCTACCTGGCACCAAAGAAACCCATTAAGTGACAAGACACTGTCTCATTTTCGTTCATTTGCATATCCTGATGTAAGATCTCAACCTCCAGGTTCACAAGATGAAAAGAAAATAATTACTGCAATCTTCCACAATTGTTTTTGAGCTTAATATGCTGCCTAGAACCTGTGTAGAGAAATATAATTGCATTCTAAACTGCAATGTGAAAGAAAGGGGTTGAGGCCAGGCAACCCAAGTGCGGGAAGAGAAGCTCCATCTGCGAGACCAACCAGAGGCCAAGGAGGCCTGGAGGCACAAGCAAGGTTAATGAAGGTGGGCAGAGAGCGTGGTGGACAGGCTGCTCCGGAAGCCCTCCGAAGCTCAGAGGAGCTGGGGGAACTAGAGACTATCCCTGTGCATACAGTAGGGACTTAAGTGCTGTTCGAATGAAATCAGTGCAACAACACTGATTGAAATTTCACTCCTCATAGTGTATGGTTCATCCTACTGGCCTCTCAAGACGGCTTCGGAACAGAGGGTTTCATGGTCAAATAACTATGGGAAGAAATGCGTATAAGTCACAGGGCTCATTAGGCTGGTGAAGGAAGACTCTGAAAGAAATGCAGGCCTGGTCTTATTTAACCCAGACTGGCCGTTTCTCCATGTTGAGTACAGAGCCTGTTGCCTTTTATAGCTACTCACATCCTACGGCATTGCCTTGAGCAGAACTCCTGGGTGGGTGCTCCTGTATTAAACCAGTGACAAGGAGGCCCCTGCAGAGGAAGGTTATCTTTTTTTGAAGGGTGAGATGGTCACATATAGCCCGAATAAGGTTACACCTAACTCTGTCTCTTCCAAGGTACTGGGGTTCATTCATTCAGCAAACTCTTAGCTCTCACAGTATGCCAGGCACTGTTCTAGGCACTGGATACACCAGGGCACAACACAGACAAAAATTCCGGCCCTGGAGGAACTTCTGTCCTGGGGCAGAGCCTTGTCCCCTCCTCTTTCCATAGCTCTGGAGTGCCAGGGGACACACCATCCTTGTGGCCATTGCTGATGGGGCCAGGAAGGGACACCTGATCCAGGACAATCATTCAGAAGCTGAGTGGGGCTAATCAAATTCAGGACTGAGACACTGGAGATGGGCTGTCAGGGTTCAAACCCCGACCTCCCCACTCACGAGCTGAGTGATCCTAGGCAAGTTACTCGATCACTCTGAGCTCCTATTCCCTTCTAGGGTGAGGATACTGATAAAACCTGCCTTGTAGGGTTATTTCGAGAATTAAATGAGAAAGCCCATATTTAGGCTTAGACCAGTGCCCAGCACACAACTGGGGTGCTAGTGTTTGTGGCCGTGTGTTTGCAGTCAGGTGAGTTGGTAATTCTTGCTCCCAGGTATGAAGAAACTGGAATTGTTGTCTGGGCCTGGGGACCCTGTAAGGTCTGAGAACAAGGCTGACATCTGGGGACTCTGAGAAGTAAACAAAGGGAACTGATCTCCAAAGAATCAGAAAAAGGGTGCAGACGGACTGAGAGAGGTGGACCCAGATAGAGTCCACCTCTATCTGGGAGAATGTGGCCACCTTGGTGTCTGACAGTTTTCCTCTGTAGTCTGGTCCTCGTGTCCCATGTTGTTCCAGGTTATCTTGACGGGGTTTTCTGTTCCTGAGAAACAAGCAATCCCTGACCAAGCTGAGGTCTCCTCAAAACCCTGCTGAAGAAAAGAACTGTTTACAGCAAACCCAACCTGGAGACAAGCCGGGCTTCCTCTGCCTGGGCCGCCTCTCTACCTGCAGGCTTGTCATCATGTGTTTCCCTCCTGGAGAAGGAAGAGGAAGGGGGCATTTGGAAGGAAGAAGACAGGCCAAGGTGACAGGTCAAGGGGGACCAGGCCTTAGGGAAGCTGGCCAAAGCTAATTAGCAGGGCCCAGAGCCACTTCCTGCCATTCTTCAAGGCCCACAGGGTCACTCGGGGGAGCAGAAGACAGACATCTGCTGTTTCTTCCCCTGCTGGAGATAGAGTCCCCATCCAGCTAAAAGTCTCCCGGCCTCAGTTCCCTCTTCCTGGAAGGTGAGCTGAGCAAGGCTGTGCCCTCCACAGCTCCGCTGAGAGGCCTGAGTAGAGGGTTGATGCTTAGAGAAGGCGGGGAGGGCATGTGTCCCACAGGGACCCCGGCGAGGTCGATGGTGGTGGAGATGCTGACGCACAGCTCCTTCAGTCCCCCACCCACCCGCCCTGTGCCGGCCTGCCTGGGGCAGGGCCTCGAGAGAGAGCTCCTGGTTGACAAGGGAGGCCTAGGGAGCCCTGGGCTGGAGCAGGAGATGGGTAGGGGGACAGCAGAGGGAGGACAACTTTATAGGAAGGGGCTATATTTATTCATTCAACAAACACTCCCTGCACCTCTGGGCTGAGCCCTGAGCCGACACGCTTCTGCTTCTGCTTTTCTCTCCCTCTCTCTCCCTCTCTCTCCTCCTGTCTCTTTTTTTAAACTCTCAGCCCTTTCTAGTACACAAGTATGACAAGTCCAAGAGCTGCCGTAACAAACTGCCATAACTGGGTGGCTTAAAACAAGAGTTCATTCCCTCATAGTTCTAGAAGCTACAAGTCTGAAATCAAGGTGTCGGCAGGGCCGTGCTGTCTCTGAAGGCTCTAGGAGAGAACTCTTCCTTGTCTTTCTCTTAGCTGCTGGCATTGCTGGCAATCCTCGGTGCTCCTTGGCCTGTCCATGTATCGCTCCAATCTGCCTCTGCAGTCACATGGCATTCTCCCTGCATGTGTCTCTGTGTCTTTTCTCTTCTTATTAGGGAAGCCAGTCATATTGGATTAGGGTCCACGTGAATCCATGATGACCTCATCTTAACCCGATTCCATCTGGAAAGATAACTATTTCCAAATATGATCACATTCATAGGTACCAGGGGTTAGGATGTCAACATACCTTGTAGGGGGACGCCATTCAACCCACAGCACTCATAGAAAAAAATATAGAAAATAAAGATGAGTAATGAAGAAATGAATAAAATCATTTAAAATTTGCCTCATGCAGAGATAACCACTCCAACATCTTGGGATGCTCTTCCCTCTATCAAAAATATGTTATTGTTTTTGCAAAGATTCAGTTATCCTGTGCACACCATTGGGATCTGTTTATTTCACGTGATGTTATATAGTGCCTTTTCTAATTGCTGTTTTTCACGCCCCGGATTAGATCTTCCCTATTATATCTGGGAATCCACTACGTACATCTCCTTCTGGATGCAGAAAATAATAATGATATGGTCATAGCTGTAGCTTTTGGGGCCATTAAAATGTCAGGATCAAGTCCATGCATATCTCATGTTAATATAAATCTCATGACCACCCCATAAGGGCAATATTTTTGGTCCCATTCTACACGTAAGGAAATAGATACAGAGAGGTTAAGTACCTTGCCCCAGGTCACACAGCCAATAAGCAGTACACTGGGATTTGCACCCAGGCCCATCTAGTATTAGCAGACTAATTCTTGAAGCTGCCTTCTTTAATGGAGATGCCTCTGAGATATTATTACGTCAGGATGCTATTAAGATTCACCTCACAGGTCTTGATGGCCGTTATGAGGGAAAATTTGCCAGGTGAAAAAGCAGGTGGAAGATATGGTAGCTGCAAGGGCACAAAAGCACTGACCAGCTCACCCTGGGAAGGAGAACTTGCTGTCTGCTTATAGTGTATGGTGAGAGGTGGGGAGTGGCTGGGCAAGGTCAGCTAGGGCTGTGTCCTGTCAGAAGTCTGGGCATTATCCAGAGAGCAGTAGGGAGCCCCTGAAAATGTGTCAGCAGGGAGAGAGCTGATTCTGGAGAGTACACTGTGGCTGCAGCATGGAGGATGGATGGGAAAAGCTGGCTGGGGCAGAGAGACAGGGAGAAATGGGGCAGGCTGACCAGTTGTACAAGGAGAAATGGGGGTGGGGAAAGCAGTCAGGGCTGGAGGATCAACAGCTGCTCCCTCAGTCTTTGGGGAAAGCTGAAGTGTGAGCCATGCCTTGAGTGGGTCCAGCTCAGCCCCAGCTGACAGCTGCCCAGAGGGCACCTACTGCCATCTTTTCTTTTTATTGGCAGGGTACCTCCCAGGTAGCATCAGGCAAAGCCTCAGCCTCGCTGGTGGGAAGCCTGGCTCCTCGCCAAGGAAGGCACAGAGATAAGTGGAGTGATGGATGTATTGAAAACACAGGATTAAACACTTAGGAGCTGACATAAAGCCACCCTTCTGAAGCCAGGAGATGGGGATCAGGCCCTGCCTCCTGCTCGGGAAGTTTGGGCAGCTGGGAATGGAGGAAACAATCCCTCCTCGGGGTGGTGAAGGCAGGCCCACCCTAGTCTTTTTTTTTTTTTTTGCGGTACGCAGCCCTCTCACTGTTGTGGCCTCTCCCGTTGCGGAGCACAGGCTCCGGACGTGCAGGCTCAGCGGCCATGGCTCACGGGCCCAGCCGCTCTGCGGCATGTGGGATCCTCCCGGACCAGGGCACGAACCCGTGTCCCCTGCACTGGCAGGCGGACTCTCAACCACTGCGCCACTGGGGAAGCCCCACCCTAGTCTTTTATAGAGGCTGCTGCCCAGGATCTGCCCCTCTTCTCTGTGCATTCCCTTCATCTGCCCCCCGCCATGTAGTGGATTTAGCCTGTACTTCCAAGTTCTAAGCAGTGTCCTACCCTGCCTCAAACAGCTGTCCTCGTCCACCCCTCAGGTCTAGGGATGCACCCACATGCCAGTGATACAGTCCACCCTCAGGAGGATGGACTCAGGCCCTGGAAATGTGGGCAGAGAATTCTGGGGTCCTGGGTGTCTGGAGTGAGGTCATAAGGGGAGACACGGGCTCTGGGTTTTTGGCTTGTGCCGCTGAGTGGACAGTGCCACTCTTGGGTATGGGAACCCAGGAGAAAAGAAGTGGCAGAGATGGTGAGGGTGAGCTTGGTTTAGACAGGTTGCCTTGAGGGGGCTTGTGGACAGAGGAGACTCTGGGGCAGAGTCAGAGGCAGGGGTTTCCCCAGGCCAGGCTTAGCTACGGACCCTGAGGTGGACCCCCAGCTGCTGACAGCCACCGCCCCGAGAGACAAAGGGTTCGTTCCAAACTCCTGGGCTGGGTGGGGTCCTCCCCTCTCAGGCTGCCAGCTGTAGTCACAGGGCTTGAAGGAGGGTCAGCTGTGCCTCCTCTGGTCCTTCCCCTCGCCTGACCGCCCTGTGGAAGGTCTCTGGTGGGGCGGGGCCTTCCAGGAAGAGGGAAAAACAGGATGTCTTAGTCAGCTTCAAGGTCAGGGCAGTTTTCTAAGGAGCATGTGGATGTGAAGAGGAGGCAAAGGCATCCAAAGATTAAGCCTGGACAGGCCAGAGCATGAACTCTGCAATAGGGCCTTGAAGGGAGCCACTGCTGATTGACTGATTGATTGTAGTAAAATACACATAACATAAAAATTGCCATTGAGCCATTTTAAAGTGTACAATTCAGTGGCAGTAAGAATATGCACAATGTTGTGCAACCATCACCACTATCCAGAACTTTCCATCACCTCAAACAGAAGCCCTCTAAGCTACCACTGATGGAGGACCTACTATGTGGTTTACACTCATTAGCTCAGCTAATCCTCCCCGTAGCTTTGAGAGGAACCCACTTTACAGATGAGGAGGGTGAGGCTCAGGAAAGGACAGCAACTTGCCCAAAGCTACAGGCTGTGAGTGCACAAGGCAGGATCGGAGTCTAGGCTTGTGTAGCTCCAGAGCCCACCATGTCTGAGGGGGCCATTGGAGGCTGTCGAGACTGGAGCGACAGGTGAGCCAGCTAGCCCAGCTGCCAAGGCTGTTCCCTGGGGGGTGCAGCTGCATCGATTCGTATGCAAGCCCCAGAAGATGGTGAGGAGGAGCTCTGGTCTGTTGGGGAACTGTCTAGATAAACCAAGGCATCCAGACTGGGGGCAAGGCTCAGCTGGGGGGCAGAGGGAGCATGGCCTATACCAGGGCTTTTGATCTATTGAGAGTAACCCCAGTTAGGGGCTGGTAATAGGGACAGATCCTGTCCCCAGGGCAGGGTGCTGGCCACAGCTGAGCAGAGGGCCAGAGTCCCAACTGAGCGGGAACCACTGACCAAGGTTGGAGAGCTGGTTGAAGGCTTGGGGATACAGATGGGGAGCAGGCCAATGTCAGAGAGGTCCTGCACACCAGGCAAGGGGCTGTTGACAGCTGCTGGGAGTACCAGGAAGAAGCAAGGCTTGACTCTAGATCCCAAACCATCCTAGGCAAGCGTCTGAGTCCAGGGCAGCAAGCGCTGTGGCCCTCAAGTCTGTGTCTCCAGTAGACCCTAGAATTCAGGTTCAAGACTTCGTTTTGGTGCAAAGGCCTGGAACATGCTTGTTCAGCAGAAAAGCAGAAAAGTGCTCACTGTCCCTCTCTCATTTTCTCTTTTCTCTACGTGTGTAAAAATGGGATTTTAGTTTACATCCAGTTTTCTCCACCTGTCTTTTTTTTCTACTTAAAAATGTCACGGAAATCCTTCCAAGTCATTTTATAAACCATCCTTCTGCAAGGCCACACAGCATTCCATTGTGCGGCTGCCTCTTAGTTTATCTAATCCAGCGATTCTCATTTAACAGTGTCTGGGGACATTTTAGGTTGTCGCAACCTGGAGGGAGTGGGGTGCTACTGGCAACTACTGGATAGAGGTCCAGGATGTTGCTAAGCATCCTACAAGACACAGGACGGCGTCCCCACTCCCAATAACAAAGAATTATCTAGCCCCAAATGTCCATGGTGCCAAGGTCTGAGAAACCTCAGCCTAATCAATCCCTACGAATTGGCATTTAGGCCATATCCAGTGGTTGTGTTATCACAATGTTGCCATCAACAGCTTTTTGGCACGCAGTTGATGCTCATTATTCAAAGATTCCATATTTTTGAATTTGCCTACTTACTAAAATTTATTTGCAGTCTCAAAATCAATACTTGCGGCACTTTCATGGTCATTGGCAGACATGCGCAGAGCAGCAAAAAATGTGCGTCACCCCACACGGACGTCCCCAGCTGCGGGCAAACAAGGGGAGGTGCTGCTTTCTTGTTTCAGCTCTTTCTGCGATCTATTTAGTGCCACGTTTTCCACATTTTTGTGCTTTTTGTTGGTGATTCTCCTTTTTGACGTGGCCCCCCAACCTAGCACTGAAGTGCTGTCCAGTGATGCTAAGCTCAAGATGGCTGGGATGTGCCTTATGGAGAAAATACATGTGTTAGATAAGCTTCCTTCAGGCATGAGTTATAGTGCCACTGGCCGTGGGTTCAGTGTTAATTAATTAACAGTATATATTAAATAAGGTGTCTTTAAACAGAAACACATAAAACAAGGTAATGTACTGATCGGTTGATCAAATGTAGTGACCAGATGCTCGCAGGCCCCTCACCCTGTATTTCCCCTAGAAGCAATGTTTTCAGCATTTGCTAATTCAGTGTTTGGGTGACTTCTTAGAACAGGACTACTGCAAATCATGAGAATCTACTGTACACCATGACTGCTTTGTGTATATGTATCCTTGAAGTGTGATGGCTTGTTCAGAGGGTGTGGTCCTTGGAGTCCCTTTTTTTCCCCATCTCTACTGAGACATAATTGACAAATAAAAATTGTATATATTTAAGGGGTACAACTCAATGTCTTGATATACATACATTGTGAAAAAAATCGCCACAATCAAGCTAATTAACATATCCATCACTTTGTGTAGTTAACTTTTTTGTGTGGTGAGAACACTTGAGATCTAGTCTCTTGGCAAATTTCAAGTATACAGTATTGTTTACTAGAGTCACCATGCTGTACATAAGATTTCCAGAACTTATCCATCTTGCATACTTGAAACTACGTACGCCTTGACCAAGCTTCTCTCCATTTCCCCTTGCCCTCCCTACCCCAGCCCTGGCAACCATCATTCCACTCTCAGCTTCTATGAGTTGGACTATTTTAGATTCCACATATAAGTGAGATCAGACAGTATTTGCCCTTCTGTGTCAGGCTTATTTCACTTAGCGTTACATCCTTCAGGTTCATTCATGTTGCTGCAAATGGCAAGGTGTCCTCTTTTTAAAGGCTGAATAATATTCCATTGTGTAAATATATACCACATTTTCTTTATCCATTCATCCATCGATGGACATTTAGCCTGTTTCCATATGTTGGCTATCATGAATAAAGCTGCAATGAATATGGAAGCATAGATATCTCTTTGAGACACTGATTTTATATCCTTCAGATATATACCCAGAAGGGGAATTGCAGAATCATAAGGTTTTTCCATTTTTAACTTTTTTAAGGAACTTTCATACTTTTATTCATAATGACTGTACCAATTTACATTTCCACCAACAGTATGTGAGAATTATCTTTTCTCCACATCCTCTCCAACAACTGTTATCTTTCGTCCTTTTGATAATAGTCATTCTAACAGGATACAATAATCAAAACAGTATAGTAATGGCATAAAAACAGATACATTAGTCTTAATAGAACAGAATAGAAATCCTAGAACTAAATCTATGCATCTATGGTCAACTGACTTTTGACAAGGGTACCAAAAACATACAACGGGGAAAGCTTAGTCTCTTCAATAAATGGTGTTGGAAAAACTGGATATCCACAGGTAGAAGAATGAAAATGGACCCTTAACTCACACCATATACAAAAATCAACTCAAAGTGGATTAAAGACTTAGACATAAGAAATGAAACCATAAAAATACTAGAAAAGCGAGGGAAAAGCTTCTGACATTGGTCTGCGCAATGATTTTTTAGATATCACACCAAAAGCATGGGCACTAGAGACCATCAACAGACTGAAAAGGCAGCCTATAGAATGAGATAAAATATTTGCAAATCATGTATCTGATAGGGGATTAACATCTAAAATACATAAGGAACTCATACAACTCAATAAGAAAAAAACCAAAGAGCCTGATTAAAAAATGGGCAAAGGACCTGGATAGACATTTTTCTAAAGACATACAAATGGGCCAACAGGTGTATGAAAGGGTGCACAACATCACTAATCATCAGGGAAATACAAATCAAAATCACAGTGAGATATTGCCTTACACCTCTTAGGATGGCCATTATCAAAAAGACAGGAGATAACAGGTTTGGTGAGGGTGTGGTGAAAAGGGAGCCCTTATACACTGTTGGTGGGAATGTTAATTGGTGCAGCCACTATGGAAAATAGTATGGAGGTTCTTCAAAAGATAAAAAATAGAACTACCATATGATCCAGCCATCCCATATCTGGGTATACATCCAAAGGAAACTAAATGAGGATCTCGAAGAGATATCTGCACTCTCACGTTCATTGTAGCATCATTGACAATGGCCAAGATAAGGTTGGGAAACGTAGACTGAAGGCAGAATCTCAGAATTAATACCATTTTAGGTCCACCTCCTACCCTTTGTTATGAGCATTATTTTACAGCCTATGGAGGGGCTCTGGAGTCAAACGGATCTCAAATTTATTCCTAGCTCAGCTACCTCCTAGTTGTGTGATGTTGGGTAAGTCACTTTACCTCTCTGAGCTCTTCCTCCCCCCAGCTGCCTCAGAGTCTTTACAAGGCCCGAAGCCTTGGTGGAGCAGTAGGTCTTTGTAGCCACAGTCTCAAAAAAGAAAGAAAAAATATATATATCCTGTACCGGGAGAAATAAGTTAGAGGATGTCATCCGGACTCTGATATTTACTATCTCTGGGTCTCAGTTTCTCCATCTGTAAATGAGGATCTTAGATGCATGTGGATCAAAAATGTGAATTCAAAACTGCTTTATATTGCTTTATCTTAAATTTCCAGTTAGGTGGATCACTTTGATTGGATTCATTCAGTTCAATTCAGTTTATTTCATCTTGATACAGATCAATAGCCATGACCTGAGCCCCTTTAATATGCCAGACACAGGCTGGGTCAGCGGCTTCAGGAAGAGGCAGAAAATGTGTGATTCCTGCCCTCACAGTACCCACAGCTAGACCAAGAAAAATGAGCAGGCTCTTAATTTCTGGGGCCCAGGAGGCATTTACTGAGCCTTGGATCCAGGAAGGCTTCCTGGAGCAAGAGAGGTCTGGACCCAAGGGTAAGTAGGAGTCAGATAACCCAGGAAGGGCAAAGCCTTGGCAGTGAGATGAAACATGGCATAGTGCCAGGAGTGAATTGAGGCTGGTGGCAGCTTGGAGTGGGGGACAGCCACAGAGGTCTGCAGGGCCTGATCATGGAGGGCTTTGCAAAGATGCTAAAGAACCTGGGCTTCCTTCTGAGCAGGGAGAACGGTTTTGATCTGAGGATTGACAAAGTCAGGTTTGCATCTTACCGAGAGCACTCTGGTTATAGAGAAGATGCCAAGGATGGACTGGAGGGAGGGAGACCAGTGAGGAGGGGGATGGAGAGAGGAGGTGACCCTCTTTGGACCAGGCCTGTGCTGGGCCCAGCCCAAGGATGAAATAGACCAAGATCGCTGCCCTCAGCCTCTGCACTAGTGTGGGAGAAAGGCAATGATGAATGGAGAAGGTCTTCAAGGTCCATCAGGTGTGGAAGGTGCTGTGGAGGCAAGAGAGTAGAGGCGGGGCTTGGGGGGGAGAAGGGCTGACTATCTGGGGGAGGGGTGGCAATGCTACATGGAGTGACCAGGGAAGATCTCACTGGCAAGGAAGCTTAGGGAAAACCTGTTCCTTCATCCTTGATTCTCTCATCCACTCATCCATGTGTGCAGTGGTATCCAGGCAGGGGCAGCCAAGGGGGCCACTGCAGAGCTTACCTGGGACCCACTGGGGGTATCTGTCCTCTCATGGTGAGTCTAGGGAGAAGCAGGGGACCAGGCCGCAGGTAGAGTAGGGAACCTCCAAAGCTGGCAGCACCCCTCACCAGCTGGCTTTTGGGAATAACAGAAACTATGGGAAAAAGAAAAAAAAAAAAAAAAAGCAGGACAGCTGTTATTTTACCTTGGGGTTTTTTTTTTTTTTCTATTTATAAATCAGGTCTTCTTTTCAACTTTATTTCAAAGGCCCATGGTGCATCATTCCCCAGTGTCCCCAGCACCGGCTTGCCGTCCTGTCCCCTCCCCATGCATGGCCTGGCTGGCCTCTTGCTTTCACCATTTTTAGAATAGCTGAGTGCAAGCCTGTCTCCTGCAGTGAGCAGGCTGGAACACAAGAGCATGAGCACAGTTGCCAAGAAAATGTCCTTGGCCTAGATTCAAACCCCTGTTCCACCTCTGGCCCACTGTGTGTCCATGGGGAGGCCACTTCACTCTCTAGGCCTCTGTTTTCCTCTCTGTAAAATGGGTACAAGAGCCCATATACCTTCTGGAAGTCCGTGGGCTGGTCACTTACACTCTCTGAAACTTTCTGAACCTCCAGTCAGACCATAAGCCCAGCAGGGTCTCTGTCTCAAGAGTTCTGGGAGCGGCAAATGAGGCCATGAAACTATAGCAGAGGGTCTGTGACAGAGATGGCAAGGAAAAATGTTTTCACTGCATCTGCCAAGGGGATAAGGGTGATCGTCAGAATAAGGAGGCTATGGGATAGGAAAGCAAGATGCTGGGGAACTTAATTCAAGCCTTGCTTTTTACAGATAAGGAAAAGGAGGCCCAGAGAAGTTGTGTGACTTGCCCTAAGGTCACATAGCATTTCAGGGGCAGAGCCTGGGCTAGAACTGGGCAAGGAGCCCTCTCTCTGTGCCACTGAGACAATACTAGCCAGAGGCTAGGAGGTCTCCTCCAAACACCTTCCCAGGGGCCTGGGAAGGATCTGCTCAGGACCCCTCCCCTGCCCGGCAGGTGTTCTTTGCAGGAAATAATCCAACTGCCCATCAATAGGGGACTGATTAAATAGGATACATCTTATAGAGGAATACTGTGTGAGTATTGAAAAGGTTGAAGTGGGTCCATGACACCACCAAGATATATTAAGTTAAAAAAAAGAAGACAGGTTGCTAATCAAAACCACAGTGAGATCCCACTCCATACCCACCAGGATGGCTAGAATCAAAGAGACAGATAATAACAAGTGTTGGTGTTGAAGTGGAGAAATTGGAGCCCTCATACATTGCTGGTGGGAGTGTACAATGATATAGCTGGGGTGGAAAACAGTCTGGCAGTTCCTCAAATGGTTAAACAAAGAGATACCACATGACCCAGCAATTCCACTCCTAGGTATATACCCAGGAGAAATATATCCAGACAAAAACTTGTACATGAACATTCACAGAAGCATTATTCATCATAGCCCAAAGGTAGAAAAAACCCAAATGTCCACCAGTGGAGGAATGGATGCATAAAATGTGGTCTATGCATGCAATGGAATATTAGTCAGCCATAAAAAGAGGTACTGGTACGTGTTACAACATCGATGCACCTCAAAAACATTATGCTAAGTGAAAGAAACCAGTCACAAAAGACCACATACTGTATGATTCCATTTACATGAAATGTCCAGAATAGGCAGGTCTGTATAGACAGAAAGTGGATTAGTGTTTACCTAGGGGTGGGAGTATAGAGGGATTGAAGGGTGATGGCTAAGGAGTGGGGATTTCTTTCTGGAGTTCACAAAATATTCTAAAACTGGTTATGGTGAAGGTTACACACCTGTGAATTTGGTAAAAGCCATTGAGTTGTACACTTTATTTATTTATTTATTTATTTATTTATTTATTTTGCGGTACGCGGCCCTCTCACTGTTGTGGCCTCTCCCGTTGTGGAGCACAGGCTCTGGACGCGCAGGCTCAGCGGCCATGGCTCACGGACCCAGCCGCTCCGCGGCATGTGGGATCTTCCCAGACCGGGGCACGAACCCATGTCCCCTGCATCGGCAGGCGGATTCTCAACCACTGCGCCACCAGGGAAGCCCGAGTTGTACGCTTTAAATGGGTGAATTTTATGGTATGTGAATTCTATTTCAATAAAGCTCTTTGAAAAATCAGGTTGTAGAAAAGCAGTTATAGTATGATTCTACATGTGTGAGAAAAAAAGACATACATGAGTATGCCTGTCTGGGTATTAAATCCTCTGGAAAGGTATCGCCAACACACTGTCTGCTAGGGATGCTCTGAGGAGAGGCACGGGGGCTGCACACAGAGGGAGCTCTATGTCTCAATATAAAGTACAGGGTGTAAAGTTTTCACCACTTGTGTTGCTTTCATGATGAAAACAAAGACCCGCCCTGCATTTGGTCACCTTGGGCTGGCCCAGCCTTCCTTGGGAAGCAGGTCTTGGGGCTGTGAGGGCCGGTGTAGAGGCCCCTGAGGTTCCCAGAGGACAGGTCACGAAGTCCTTCTCTCTGGGCCTGGGATCAATTTCCCATTAGAAACCTAGCAAAGCAACGATTTTTGGCCACATGGCCTACAGGCCTGAGAGCCAGCTGGGGTGCTGCACCCAGGTTCCTGGAGGGTCTCCCGGGGCCCAAATCAGAGTAACTCCAACCCCTGCTCCAAGAAGCTGCTTTACCCGAGGCCCATGGGATGGGATTTTAGGAGGCTCCTCTTACAAGCCCAGAAGCAAGATTGGTCAGTAGCCCAAGGGCAAGGTCCCAGAGCATGCAATCCCGGAGCCATACTTGGTGCCAAGTACTACGTTAGAGGTGCCAATTATGCTAGTCTCTCCCAACAGCCCAGTCCATCAGGGCTTGCCATCATCATCTTACAGGTGAGAAAACTGAGGCTCAGAGAGGGAAGTGACCCACCAGAGATCCCACACCTGGAGCTAGGTCTGAAATTCAGGTCTGCGGCCTGACCCTACTATACCACATGCATCATTCAAGATACAAGTGAACTCCCTCTCTCTCTCTCTCTCTCTCTCTCTTTCTCTCTTACTCCTCTTCCTCTTTCTCTTTCTCTGCTATGTGAGGACACAACAAGAAAGCAACCATCTGCAAGCCAAGAAGAGAGCTCTCTCCAGAGACCAACCACGCTGGCACCTTGACCCCAGACTTCCAGCCTCTAAAACTTACACGGGCCTCTCACTGCCGTGGCCTCTCCCGCTGCGGAGCACAGGCTCCAGACACGCAGGCTCAGCGGCCATGGCTCACGGGCACAGCCGCTCCACGGCACGTGGGACCATCCCGGACCGGGACACGGCAGGCAGACTATCAACCACTGCGCCACCAGGGAAGCCCTGAATGTGGATCTTGATGTTTGAATATGTTTTAACCTTGCACGATGTCTATACTAACAATGTATGGGTTGTTTGATAAATAAATATTTAAAAATAAAAAAAATAATAAGATACAAGTGAAAAAACCCCAACTCAAGCTGATGCAGATAAGAGATTTATTGATTCACGTAGCTGGGAAATTAAGAGTGTATGAGCTTCGGGTGAGGCTTGATCAGGGCTCTGACTCCATTTTTCAGTTGTTCTCTCAGTTCTACCTTCCGTTGTGTGTCTGTAAGCTTCATCCTTAAGCTGATTTCCCTCCTGGTAGCCAGATGGCTTCTAACATCTGCCAAAAAAGGAATCTTCATGCATCCTCAAACAACCCGTCCAGCATCCTCAAACAAATCCAAAAAGTCAGAAAGAGCATTCCGTCCCAGCGTTTCCAAACAAGACTCTGGAGAGTGACTGTGATTAGGTATGTTTGGCTCACTCTTGCCCCTAACCCATTACTGTTGCCAGGGGCCTTAAGGCAATAGGTCCAACCCAAGTCTGGGATGAGTGTCAGCTTTCCATGGAAGGTAGACGATCTGGGGAGCTGGGCGGGTTGTGGAGTGGAAACTAGGATGGAGAGAGCGTAGAGGATGGTGTGTAGGAGATCATTAAGTCCCCCACCCCACTCTCCTTGATGAACTACTCTAAGACAATTCTGAGCACACAGTACTGCATAAAATTGTATCTCAGTTTCTCCATCTGTAAAATGGGTGAGCAGCTAGACTATATGTTCTCTATGGCCTTTGTATGTAGGATTATTATTTAGTTTTAATTGGTCACACCCTGGCTTGGGACAGCACGTTGGTAACTGGATTTATTGATATTTGAATGTTTGCCTTTGTCATCCATGCCCTGGTCTGACCACCCACCCCACCTTACCCCTTCACCCTGACCCTCTCCAGGCTCTGTTTAGGATCCTCCTGAAAGACATCTTTACCCCCATATGACCCTGTCCAAGCCCCTTGGCCAGGCATCATGATCCTTGCAGCCCTGCCTCCTGCCCGCTGCTACAGCCACTGTTGCCACAAGGGAAGAATGGTTTCCCCTGTCTAGGCTGGGTCATGGGCTCCTCCCAGACTCCGAGTGGAGTCAGCATCCCCAAATCACTCAGATCCCTAAATGGAAACAGGAGTTGCTAGGAGAGGGGCCCAGGGAATGGTCATTGAGAGGCCCGTGGTCAAATACGCACTCCCCCTGGCTGTGTGTCCTTGGGCAGGCCCCTTCCCTCTCTGAGCTTCCATTTCTCTGTCTGTGAAATGGGGGGACTGATGACTCTCACCACACTGACTAGTGATGATGACTAAACGTACAGTCTGTACTCACAGAACATTCCCTCCCAGAGCCCCTGGGCTGCTCCCCAACTTTCCTTACCTCCTCCCCCATCCCTCTAGGCATCCCTCATCCTGGCGCCCCTCCTCCGCAGGCCAGGATGCCCCCCCGCCCAGCCCCACCCCTGCCCACTGCAAACCAGCCCAGCCTGCGCAGAGGGCCTTCTCCCAGCCTCGGCGACTCGAACCCATGAACTTTGAAGGAAACTCAGTCCTGTCTCCTGCCGGCATCTCGGAGAAGACACGGAAACAGAGGGGACCAGGGAGGCGGGCAGCAGCCTCGGGGCCCTGGCCGGTCTTGGTTTCCATGAACAGCTCACGCTGCTCCCGAAAATAAATGCAATGTGTATCTTGTCAGCCTCGTGCTGCAGATGTTTAAGATAAACCCTCATAAATCCCTGTCCAGGGCCCGTTAGAAAACTGCTGAAAATCAGAGGACCGTGGCGATGGCCACGAGCTCACAATCCTCCTCCCGTCTCTCTCTCGCATCTGTTTCTTCCTCAGACTCTGATTCTCTCTTTGCGTCTCTGTCACTCTGTGTCCTCTCTCTACTTCTGAGTGTCCCCTTCTCTGTCCGCCCCTCCCATTTCCTCCTTCCCCAGCTCACCCCCCTTATGAAGCTGTAAGAGAGGCCCCAGCACAGAGCACATATTTTAAGGCGGCTTCACAGTCTTCCAGAGAAACAGATGCACCATCTACGACATTATTCCTGCTCCCTGGAACAGCAGTTAAACAGAGGATTGGGTGGGGGGGAAGGAAAGGAGAAAAGAAAGACTCCTTGGTAGGGGGAGGGGGCGGTTCTTCTCAGCAAAGGCAGCTGGGGGTGCAGGGGCCCTTGTGTGGCTGTCCAGTGCTGTGACATCTTTCTCCCCTGGACATCAGCCTGGGGAGGGCGGCCAGGCTGACAGTGGCTCAGTGGTCAAAGCCTGACATTGGAGAGACAGTCAGGGGGATAGCAGGCGGGCCAGGGTCTCGCGGCCGAGTGATGCCATAGGAGAGCACGGGATTCTGAGTCCCATATGCAACTCTGGGTTCTGCTCCTTGGGCCCACATGCACTTGGGCAGCTTTAATCTATTCACTCATGCTTTGGTTCCTTCCCTAACTCATTCATTCATTCAACAAGCATGTTTTGAGCCCCGAGCGGGTGCGAGGTCTAAGGATCTGTGGCAGGACTATGGGTTAATAATTACAGAACAACACGAGGTCGTGTGGACAGGGTTGCCTGGGGATCCTGGCAGCTCTTCCAGAAATGAGATGTCTCACGTCTGAAGGACAGGAAAGATTTGGCTGAATGGGGTGGTGTGAGGATGGCTGTCTGAAGGGACTGGAGTTGCCACGGAGAAGACTACAACTTACAAATGGGAAAACAGAGGGTGTCTGAGAGGAGAAGGGCCTGCCAGGGTTGGCCAGGGTGGTAAAAGTCTCCAAGGAGACAGGAAAGCTGCCCAGGTCTCACTATAACCAGGGTTTAGCTTCAGATGCCAACTGGGGCAGGCAGAGGTAATGGGTAGATGAGGCAGGCCAGGCAGTGGGGACCGGCACAACACTCAAAGATCTGTGCCCATCAGAAAAGGCACCAATGGTTGCCACATAGGACTAGGGGCCCAGAGTTGCCCAATGGTCCAATTTTTCATGAGAAGATACGAAATATATGATCTGAGTCCTCCGAATCCAGAAAGAAGAGGGTGACACAGATGTCAGTGAGGGAGCCATTATCCACTGGAATCTCTACCCTTCCCAGGAATCAATATGGAACTTGATTCCTCATGTTGACCAACCAGTGAGGCAGCTCCTGGACCACCAAAGTCTCCCCCTAGTTGCCATCTCCTTCTTCCAGACATCCTCACTGCTCTCTGTGGTCTTAAAACACAGGAAACATGCCCATTGGTCACTGACCTTTCCCACATGGAGTTGTTTTCAATTTTATGGACACTTGAGAGAGCGGAGATCTCCTGGGTCAGCTATATCCTCTCTTGGGGCTAAGGTAGGGGGCTTCTTTGAGTTTCTCGTCTTTCTAACATTTTATCAGCTCATCCACTCAGCTTAGAATGCACTATCGTCTCACTAAGGAGAAAAAGTAGCCACATGCAAGCAGAAACTTCTCATACAAGATACCAGAGCTCTTACTGGAAAGATTAAAGGCAGTTTCCAAGGACACATAAATTAGAGCAAGCTACACACATAAATAGTAGAGCAAGTGAAGAAACAAATGACAAAGTTGGGACATAAATGAAACCACAGCTAAAGCTCACTTACAAAAAGCACACATGAGGTTCTAGAAATTTGCTATGGTTGGGGAACAAGATTGATGCTGAGCTTCCTAGCAGCCAGTGTGAAAAGGGAAATTTGGTCAGTGACATAAATCACAATGATCATGCCATTTGAACAAACCAGTTACCCAGGAGAATTATAATAATAGCTAGCATCTATTAGGTGTTTACTACTTCTCACAAGGGAGGCACTATTTTTATCCTCACTAACAGGAAAAGAAAGATCCACAACTTGTCCCCGGTCATACGCTTGGTGGAACAAACGTTGGAATACAGACCATCTAAATTCAGAGCCTCAGCTCTAATCCATCTCGTGGTTCTAAGACAAGAATCTCTCCCAAGAATTCTCACAAGTGTGGATGGTGTGTAATGACCAACATTCTTGAAGTAGGCACAGGAGGAATTTCATGTTTTATCCCATCCATCTACGCATTTACACTTTCCCGGCAACACACATTTCATGTCTGCAGCCCCAGTTCCCATGGAGAGTCTCCATTTCCAAATGGCTGCCATCTGGCTGCCTCCAGGAAAGATTGGAGAATATCTGGAAAGGAAGGTGGACAATCTGTCTTTAAAGCAATTCTTGCTCAATACTGTTTCTCTCACTGAGCTTTGGCTAAATATTGCCTCACTCATTCAACACATTTATCTTGAGGCTGTACACTGCCAGGCATAGTCCTAAGCTCCAGTCCCACCACTATGAGCACAGAAAGCAGGATCCCCATCCTCATAAACCTACAATCTTCCAGAAGAGACAAACTTTAAATGAGTAAAAACACAGAGAAAACACAACTTCACATATTATGATAAGTCTGTGAATGAAGCATCATGAAAGGGGCATGATTTCTGCTGGGATGGGGCAATGCAAGTGGCCTTGGAGGAAATACCATTTAATCTGGAAACTAAATGATGAAAAGAAACTGGCTAGGCCAAGAGGAGAGACAAAAGCCCTCCAGGCCAAGGAACAGCATGGGCAAAGGCCCTGAGTAGGGAAATAGCTGAGTGTGTTCCAGGGACTGTCAGCTGACTGTGTTGCTGGAATGTGGTGGATGAGGGGGAGGGTGGTAGCAGATGAAATGGGAGAGATGGGCAGGGTCATATCATGAAGGTCAGGGTAAAATTTGGTGTGGTTGTTTTTTAAAATTTGTTTGAAAGTAGAGCCCTTGGCAAGTGCCTGGGTTTCTGTGATACTGTGTTGCAGCTGAGAACAGACGTAAGCAATCAATTTGTTGGATGGATGGATGGATGAATGGATGGATGGATTAAAGGCTGTGTGTCCTGAAAGACTCATGAAGACATCTGGGCAGAACAAATTGGCTGGGGGAGACAGGAGGGAAGAGCTCCATTAAGACACTTTTGTCCCCACCCAAGCAAAGGCAGAAAGGACCTTTTGGAGGAAGGTCCTTGAAGAAGCCTTTAGCTCTGCTCTGAGAAAAGTCATGTTTGGTCAAATGAAGGCACTGTGTTCAAAGAATCCAAAGGGGGTCCAGTCCATTCCAGAGAAGATTGGCTTTGGAACTGGACATGTGAGGTCTACAGTGACCTCTCTGATCAGAGCAGAGGGGCTAGAAGAAACATGGAGGATGGTAATGGTACTGCTTCACATTTGTATGTACCCCTGTGGTTTACAAGGCTCTCTGACAGTGTGATAAAATGATGATGATGATGATGATAATGATGATGGTATTTGTTGCATATCTACCAGATGCCAGACCCTGTGCTAAGCACTTAAAATGCATTTGCTCATGTAATTCTCACTGCAATCTTGCACAGGCTGTGCTATTGCCACCTCACCCCCTACCCCCATTTTGCAGATAAAAGCACTGAGGCTCAGAGAAGTGACGTAACTTGTCCAAGGCCACACAGCTGCCTCTCCAGAATACCTCCTTTATTTGTAAAGCACCTCAGATACTTCATACTGCCCACCTCCACCTTCCCCGAGCACAGCTCTTAGTTGGCACCTGTATCCACAGCATGCTGAGTGGATGCTCTGGTATTTCCAGATGTATTTGCCTGACACAAAGATAGGAGGGTGTAGGGTGTAGGGGGCAGAGTGACTGGGACAAAATGAGATTGAGCAACACAGCAAGTAAGGTAACTTCTGGGCAAAGCATTGAAGATGTTTGTGAGTGAATGGATCTCCTATTAGATCTCATCCATAAACAAAGCCATGCAAAAAAAAGCCATGTTCTCAAATTGCTTCCCGGACACTGATAATCCCCAGAGACTTCGTGAAATGTTCTGAAAGTTGCCCAAATAAAATTTCACTTGACTATAAGCTTGAAAAAAAGAGTTATTCACCAAAAACAATGCAAATGAAACTAGCAATGAGCTACGATTATTTCATCTATCAGACAGGAGAGATGAAAAGGCAGGATAACAGGCATGGTTGGAGGGGCAGGGTGAGATGAGCAAGGATCTCTCACACTAGGCTGAGGGAGAGTGCACTGATAACATCTTTCTGGAGGGCACTTTGGTATTGCTCATCCACAGCTTTGGGATCGAGCATACGCTTTGACAATCATTCAGTTTGGGGACTTTATTCCTAGGAAAGAATTAGGAATATGCACCAAGGTGGTCCCAAAGGTCATCGGCCGGGCTCTGGTGTGCTGGAAGCTGCTTACACAGGGTTCCATGGACTGTGCTCCTTTGGGGTCTTCAGTAGCCTAAAATCAGCCACCGTGGAATGGGAATATTTACACCATGGAAATGGGCAAGCACCGTAAATCAGGGCTTTTTTCTCCCCCAGACAGCCTAACATTTACCCATTTAACACACTGGGTGCTCATGATAATTTATAATTGGTAACAACTGAAATGCCCAACAACTGGAAATTGGTTCCATAAATAAGTGCAGCCATCAGATAGAATAGTGCGTGGGAAGGAGTGTTGATTGATTGACATGGGAACACATTCCCAAAGGAGGCTGAGTGAAGAAGTATTTACAGTACAGTAGGTACATTCTGATATCAAACACACATATGTGTGCTCACACATGCACACACACACACCTTTCTATAACGACAGACTGTATGGAAGTCTCTACAAGAAGATGTAGCATGAGTTATTTCCAGGGAGAGCAAAGAGGGGGGCTGGGCCGGGATGGAAGATGAACTTACTTTCTCACTATGAACTCTTTTCACCATAGAGATTTTATTAGGAGCATGCTTTCCTTAAACTTTTTTTAAAATACATTCATCAAAATGTAACTCTGCACCTTTCTAACTCCAGCACAGAAAAAAGACTGGACATATATATGCTAAAATGTTAGCAGGGCTGTCTCTGAGACTATGGAGGACTTTTTTAAAGTTTTATTTATTTTTTGTGTTTCCTTTGCTTCATGCTTTTCTGCATTTTCTGCATACGAGTACAATATTCTATTTCAGAAAAATGGCAACCTGATTCACGTGTGAGGTCTTTTTTTGAGAGGAACAAGAGCGTGTTGCAAGAATGAGGATCATCAGTTCTAATGGGTTAACTAAGAGATAATCATCAGTCTTTGGAAATTCACTTTACCTTCCCTTCTCCATCCTCTCATCAGCAGCAAACCCACTGGCCCTTCCATACACAGATGAATGAGGAGGCCCTTGCTCATCAGCGCACCCCACAGCCATGCAGGGCCCAGAAGGGGTCCTGCCCCATAGGTGAGGGCAAGGGTAGCTGTCACACAGGCCCTCCTGCTGCCCTCACCTCTGCCTGCTACCTGTACTGGGCACCCCACCCCAGCTGCAGAGGCCTGGCAAGCCCCACTCCTGACTCCCACACCACCAAGGTCCAGGGGATGGAGGGAACAGGCAGGACAGCTAACCTGGGCTCCAGAACCCACGAAGGCCTTGTCCTGGCTCAGCTTGGCCTTCAGTCCCAGCCCACCCTGCTGCTGGTGATTGTGAATCCCAAAGCTTGAAGCACGAGGCTGGCCTCCTGACCTGATGCTACTCAGCCACCCCCGGTTCAGGCCAGCTCTCTGTCCAGAGGCAATAGTTGGAGTAGAGGGAAGGGACTTCGAATCAGCCAAGCCTAGTGTGAATCCTGGCTCTAGCACTTACTAGCTGTGCAACCTGGGCAAGTCAATGAACCTCTCTGTGTCTCCGCTTGCCAAAGATCCTGGGCCCTGGAAAAGGCACTAGAGCACGGGGTTAATGATAGTCGTTAATCACAGCTAATGCAGGGACTGCTGCTTCTGACCGCCATAGAGGAACAGAATCTGGATTGACCCTCCAGCCTGAAACAAACAAAAGTGGGACATAATATACACAATAACACTTTTCAAGACACTGGGCAGGAGGCAACAGTGACTCTGGAGTGTCAGGAAGCAAAGGAGGACAGGCTCACTGGCTAGAGAGTTCCCAGACCATAGCATGGGGCAGAGTGAGGGGTGGAAACCAGGCAGATCTAGATGGTCTCTCTGAGTTGAAGAGATGGAATTGAGAGCCCAGGGAGTCCCAAGTGGCTAGAGTTTCCAGAAGAGAGTATTGGACGGGAGGGTGCTCCAGAGAGAGAGACGTCCAGGGAAACTCAGGGGGCCTCCTTTGACCAGTGTGCACTGGTCAAGTAAGCTATCTGAGCTGGGGAAAAAACTACCTGAAAGAATTAGATGGAGCAGTGCCTGGTACTTATATGGGGCCAGGAACAGTGCCTGTTTGCACCACCCAGACTGGCAAACCTCATGATGCATGGACCATCACGCAGGATACATAGAAGGATCTTACCTTAGTAGTAGAGAACAATCAGCCCTAATTCCTAAGCACTGCTCTAGTCCAACATAACAAATCTTAAAAGCAAGACTTGAAAGAATGAAACCATTTCTAAATAATTTAATTTCATCCTAGAACAAAATATTCAGTTCCCAACAAGGTAAAATTCACAATGTCTGGCATCTAATCACAAATGTCCAGGCAGGCAAAGAGGCAAGGAAATATGACCCATAGTAAGGAGAAACATCCATCAACGAAAGCTGGCCCAGAACTGACATGAATGTTAGAACGAGCAGACAAGGACATTGAAACAGTTATTATAACTGCATTCCATATGTTGAAGAAGTTAAATAGAGGCTTGGAAGATATAAAACAGACTTCCAGAGATGAAAACTACAACTTCTGAGACATTACACTGGATGGGCTCCATGGCAAAAGATTAGTGAATATGGAGACACAGCAGTAGAGACTACCAAAAATGAAACACAAAAAGAGAATTTTTTTTAAAGGATAGAGCATCCACTGGTGCTGTGGGACAGTTTCAAGCTGCTTAATATATGTGTAATTAGGTGAGTAAAAGAAAAACTATTTGAAGAAATAATGGCCCCAAATTTCCCAACCAAGGAAATAATAGCTACTGCTTACAGGTGGTTTGCTATGTGCCAGGTGCCATTCTAAGTGCTTACACACATTAACTCATCTACTTCTTACAATGCCTATAAAAGCTCTATAATTCTTGATTTATCCCCACTTTAAAATCAAAAAACAGAGGCCCGGGGGGTTAACCAATGGCCCAACATCACACAGCTGATCAGTGGTTGAACCCAGCCTGGGATCCAGGGACTTCACAGACTATTCAAATCCTGGCTCTGCCATTTGTGACTGTTTTTTTTTTTTTTTTTTCCTGGTACGCAGGCCTCTCACTGCTGTGGCCTCTCCCGTTGTGGAGCACAGGCTCCGGACGCGCAGGCTCAGCGGCCATGGCTCACGGGCCCAGCCGCTCTGCGGCATGTGGGATCCTCCCGGACCGGGGCACGAACCCACGTCCCCTGCGTCGGCAGGTGGACTCTCAACCACTGCGCCACCAGGGAAGCCCTGTGACTGTTTTTGACATCAGTAAACAGCATGCATCTATTATTTTTAATGGCTGCATAGTATTCCATTGTTAGAGTTTATTTCACAAATTCCTCATGGCTGAAACATGGCCTCTAGTTTTTCCCGTGATGAAGGACGCTTCCTAGAACATGCACAGAGCTGAGGTGGTGGCCCTTGCCTGATTATATTCCTCAGTTTCTCAAAGTGGGGCAACTGGGTCAAAAACAGGCACATTTTGCTGCATATTGTCAGCTTATCCGTAGATAGTTTACACAGCCCCCAGAGCCCCACCAGTGACTCCCTGTGCTGCCTAGGGTAAGTGACTTAACCTCTCTTAGCCTCAGTGTCCTCATCTATAAAAAAGAGTATGATATCCCTCACCTCTCAGGGCTGTGGTGAGGATTAAATCAGACACCAGGTGCCAAGCAGTCGTCACGTTACACTGTGTGGCATGTAGTAGGTACTTCCTTTTTATGACATGAATGGCATAGCAGGATGGGGTTGGTGCTTCCTTAGAACTGACTCATGGGGGTGTCTTCCAGCTTTGAGGCCAGCTCCCATGCGTCTCCCTCAGAGAACCGAGGGCTGCTTTGAGCGTCTCCAGCTGGAACCTTCCCCCTCTTGATCCACCCGCTGACTCACGGACTCTCCTAAGCTGTGGAAAAACAAACCCTAGCTTGTTTTCTTTGTGTGTGGGTCCCTCTCCGCTTTTCTATCCGCTTCTTTCAGGTAGAGGAGGTTTACGCTTTATAGGCGTAACACAAAATCCCCCCACTCCACACAGACACACACACACACACACACACACACTGTGTCTCCCCAACCCCACGGCATCCCCCCAGGGACCCATTATGACCAAAGAGCTATTTTTGTACAGAGACTTCTAGAGAGCACAGTTAATGCAAAGGGTGATGGTAACAGGAGAACCATAGGCGCCATGGGTGTACGGGCTGTATCCCATACCCTGAGCTGCAAGAGCTGGCCTTGGTCCACTGGCCATTCCCATCATGCCTTCTTCACTGTTAATGCGATTGGACCCCCAAACAAGAACTTCCTAATTCAAAGATCATTTCCCACTAAATCAAATTCACAAGGAAATGTCTTCCCTTCCCTTCCTCCTCCCAAGAACACAGCTTTTAAAAATATGGTGTGAATGGGATTTTTTAAAGCCTACTGGCTAATGTGAAGAGAGAAAGATCCTGGGAGAAACATGCTCTCCTGATGGATTAAATTACAAGCTTATTTGCAACAAGGAGGGGATGAATGTTTATTGAGCACATACTGTGTGCCGGGCACAGGGTCAGCATCTGCCTTCAATTGCTCACCTCTGACAATGCAGAAGGCAGCTGTGATGATCTCCCAGGTGAGGGATCTGAGGCCCAGACAGGCCAAGGGGTTTGCCCAGGTCACACAGAAAGTTGTGTGCGGGCCAAGGAAGTGGGTCCAGGCCTCTCTGAGTCAGATATGGGGAAGAAGTCCCTTACCCTTGGGGCTGCATGGGATTGAAGGAGTCCTCGGTGGAAGCCACTGGCCTAGGGAATCAAGGTTGGTCTCTTCCCAGCCTCCCCTCACCCATCTGGATCTCTCTGCACAACTCAGCTCTGTGCACATGGTAGGTCCTTCCTCCCTAATGATTTCTGTGCTCTGTCTGTCCTTTCCTTTGTTCATTCAGCCAGCATTCGTTGAGTACATACTACATGCTGGCCCTGTGCCAGAAGCCAGGGATGCCACACTGAACAGATGATTACGTTGCTGCCCATGTGAGCTCATAGTCTAGGGGGAGAAGCAATAACTAAATAACCTCATGAATAAATGCATACTTGTCCCCTTGAAAAGTTCCACAAAGGAAAAGTGTGTGTGTGGCGGGGCGGAGGAGGGAGGTTGCTCAGAGCAAGAAGAGAGAGAGAAGGGGTAAAGGCAAGGCTTCCTTGAGGTCTGAGGGCTGTACCCAGGGGAAGAAGGAGGGGTGGGAAGCATTCCAGGCAAAGGAAACAGAATGGACGAAGAACAGGTACCTGGAGGGAGAGATCCTATGGGCAGAACGAAGAGGGATGAGATAAAGTCAGACGAGCAGAGGTCAGGCCATGCAAAGGTCCAAAGGCCATAGGGAAGAACTGGGTTTTGACGCCAAGATGGTAGGAAACCACTTAAGTGTTTTAAGCAGAAGTATGACATGATCAGATTTGTGGGGAAGAGACTCTAGGTCCTGAGGAGAAAAAAGATTATTGCAGGTGAGAGCTTTAGTTTGCATGGGGCTATCTCTAAGCTTGGAGGTGCTGCCTTGGTCAGGCTGGCTGGGAAGGTAGAAGGCACTGGGGCAACAACCACACAGTACAGTCTTGTGGAAAATCAACCTCCTTCTCAAATGTCTCTCTGCTCTGTTTGCACTTCCTACTCATTGAGAGACTTAGTAGAAATGTCTGCCCCTCTCTTTCTTTCTACTAACATGACCCCGACATAGCCCCCACCCCTAACCCTTACAGGCCACTTACACTCCAGGCATGGTTACATATCTGGTTCCTTCTTTGAATCTTCCAACAAGTCTGTGAGGCAGATTTTATTTGATACTCATTTTACAGAGCTGGAAATTGAGGTTCGAAGCAGGAGAGGAGAATCAAAGTCCCCAGGTCATTGGCCTCTAAGATATAGAATGAGAATAGAGGAGAGTTCTAGTGGGCAGATTCTTTCGGTCTTGTCATCAATTGTAAAATAAACTTGTGCTTCCTGGAAGAGCATGACAGAACCACATGCCCACCTGTCCACAGCCTGATGCCCTCTGGCTACTGTTGAGTGTCCAGGCTGTGGGCTTTCCGAGGCAGGGACCTTCCTTATCCACCAGAATACACTCCATAAATGGCTGGAGAAAATATTGCAACGGCCTTCTCACCGGGGTACATGTCTCCACTCTCTCTGTCCTCCAATCCCTTTGCCACCTGCTCAAAATCCCCATTATCCTAGAGTAGCAGGCAAACTCTCAGGCCTAGGGCTCTCACCATCCAGGCTCGCACTCACCCCTCCAGCCTTGCGTTTTGGTAAGTGGTGTCTGAGGAGCCATAAGAACATCAAGAAGGCTGTAAATAGGAGAGCTCAGGAGTAAGGTCCGGGCCCTTCGGTTTTTCTATAAACTATGGCTAGACCACGTACCAAGTGCCAGGGACATACACAGAAGCATTGTCAGTCCCGCACCTATTACCAGCGGCTTGCAACTGGGCCTAGAGTTCCACCACTGGCATTGCTCCTTTGCGTGAAGGTGTTATCTCCCGACAGCCCTTGTGAACACAGAGCAGTGAACACTCACACCTACACTGTACACCTTTACCTTGGCACCCCAGAAAGGCTAGGGTGTCAGGGAGCCGGAGCTCTACCAGCAAGACCAGAACACTAAGGGATGCATGGATAGGAGGGATATGTGTTTTTTTCTGTTTTTTTTTTTTAATTTTAGTTGACATACAATATTATGTTAGTTTTAGGTGTACAACATAGTGATTTGATGTTCAAATACTTTACAAAATCATTACCACGATAAGTTTAGTAACCATCTGTCACCATACAAAGTTATTACAGTACTATTGACTACATTCTTCATGCTGAACGTTACATCCTTGTGACTTTTTATTACTTTTATTATTTTTTTAAATTGAAGTACAGTTGAATTAGGAGGGGTAAGTTTTGACTCCAGTAGGGATAAACAGGTAGGTCAGCATGGGTGGGATGGTGTAATATACTAATAAACGTTTGGGGCAGGTATGTTTGTTATTGTATTGCTTTCCCACTTTACAACTAGAAGGGCCCTGATTGCTCAGTTCACAAGGGCAAACTCCCTGGGGGCCATCCTGCCAGTCAAGACAACCTCAGACTCTAAAACTTAGAGCAGTGGTTTGCAAAATCTCCCACAACAGAATCACAGGGCAGGATTGTAGAAGTGCAGATTCCGAAGCCTCACCCAGACCTAGCCAATCAGGAATTCTAAGGGGAGGGCCCAGGACTCTGCATTTCAGACACACTCCCTCTTGCGATTCTTATGTCCATTGAGGTCTGAGAGTCCATGACAAGGAGGAACGAAGCCCCTCAGGTGATCTATCTATGGCACTGCTGACAGATGATGGGGAACCGGACAGTCACAGCCCTGGAAGAACTGATGAACCGCTTTCCAGGCCAAGCTGCCAACAGAGACTCATCCACAGAGCTCAGAGGCCAGGGAGGGCCAAAGAGGGGGTCATGTCTCGGCCAGGCATCTCACCAGGCTGAAGTGGGGCAGATGACTGGGAAGGATGCTCCAAGCAGAAGGAACAGCAGAAAGGCTTGGTGGCTGGGCACACAGTGGAGAGGGTGGGGAACCAGACCAAGCAGTTTGGAGGACCTACCCCACCCACAACTGAGCATCGTTTGTCCTCTCTGGGTACGCAGGCCTCTCACTGTTGTGGCCTCTCCCGTTGCGGAGCACAGGCTCCAGACACACAGGCCCAGCGGCCATGGCTCACGGGCCCAGCCGCTCCGCGGCATGTGGGATCTTCCCGGACCGGGGCACGAAGCCGTGTCCCCTGCATCGGCAGGCGGACTCTCAACCACTGCGCCACCAGGGAAGCCCTGTTCACATTTTTTGTGTGTCGGAAATCAAAACGCATCTTACGCTGGATGGCATCTTAACTTTGGCTCACCATGGCGAAAGTACCTGCTTCCCACGGTTGAGGGGAGGATTGGATGGAAAAATGTAAGGAAAGCACCTAGCGTGGCATTGGACACACAGTAGGAACCCAGTGAGCATGAGCTCCCTTCCCCCTAAGCTGGTGAAAGGTGTTGGGAGTTGGCTCAGACATTTCTAAAAAGGCCTCTCCCCAGTCACCTGCATGCCAAGGCCCTTTATGGACAGTAACGCCCTGTAATAACCTGACTTGATGAGAGCAAGCTCTAGTGAGCTGCTTGTCAGTGCCGCTGGCCTAATGACACAATCGTCTTTACGGGTGGAGTTCCTGTCCTGTCACCTGTGGGCTGTGATCAAAGGTCCATCCTCTCTGCACGGAGGCCCCTGCACTGGTTCATTAGACAGACTTTGCTCAGCCTTTCACTGCATGCCCCTCAAGGTTTATTCCCTGAGGAGAGAAGGAGGGTTTGTGCTCCAGGTGGGATTCTCAACCCCAGACCTACTGTGGGGCTCATGGGACCAGGGGGATCCCTGTGTACAGGCTGTGTGACCTTAGACAAGTCACTTAACCTCTCTGGGTCTCAGTTTCTTCATCTGGAACACAGGAGAAATAGCAATAGCATTGCTGAGGGTTCATTCATTGGTTTAACAGGTAGTTATTGAACACCTGCTGTGTGTCACATAGGCTCTGAAGATACAGTGGTGAACAAGGGAGTTGAGATTCCTGCTCTCATGTTGCTGGCCTCCTAGGAAGACAATAAATGAGTAGCCCTATCTGTATTACAGCAAGTCTTTGAAGACAATAAAATAGAAGGCTGAGATAACTTGTGCCTGAGGGAAGAGGGACAGGAAGGTTAAGTCCAGCTAGGCAGGATGGTCAATGTTTAGGGGGCTTTTCTGAGGACACGACACTTGAGCTGAGACCTGAGTGATGAGATGAAGCCACTTAGGAGATCTGGGGAAAAAACAGTCCAGTCAGGGTGTAGAGCAGGTGCAAAGGCCCTGAGGCTAGGTGAAGCTCGGAATACTTAAAGAGCACTGCGAGCACAGGCCAGCCTAGTGGGAGATGCGTTGGAGAAGTCCTCAGGAGTCAGATCAGAGAGGGCCTTGTGGGCAGGTCAGGAGGTGAGCTTTTTTTTTTTAATTTCTGCTTTATAACAAAGTGAATCAATTATACATATACATCTGTTCCCATATCCCTTGCACTGGAGGGGACGCCACAGGAGGGATTCAGCCAGGGCATGCCGCAGGGTGAGAACTCTGCCGGCTGTGAGCAAAATGGATACAGGAAGCCCAGCTCAGTAGGTGGTAGGCCTCACTATGATTACAGCCCCTTCCCTGGGAGATGAGGAGAACCCAGACCTCTCACACAGACCACCAGGATTGAGCACCAGGATCCCCACACTCACTGAGCCCGCCAGTCTGCTCCTGTTATCTTAAGACCCCAAACGGTGACTCACATAATAAGACAGTCAACAGCTGATGCGCTTGGGTTAAAATTATGCAGACTGCATGTGATATTAAAAATCTAAGGAGCATATATTTCGAGCACAGGGGATGCCAAAATGTAGCTGTCTTTATTTAAGGAATTATTTGGTGTGAATGAATGTTCATCTGAGCTTTTGCTCCTGGTGGGGGGGTGGGGGGGCGGGTGGCAGGGAACAGGTACATGCAGCTTGGTTGCTAAAAATAGGGGGATCCTCAGTCTGTTTTCATGTGATAGGTCCTGAAATATAGCCCCCGCCTTTCCCACCCCCACGTCAAGCTGAAGATCAGAACAGATTCACAGAGACCTGCCCAGGATGAGCTTTGCCCGGGAAAGGATCTGCAGCCACAGAGGGTCTGCCCCCCGGGGGCAAGTGCACACTCAGGGCCTCCAGAGTCCAACTCCCAGGGGTGACTCTGGCTCTCACTCCCCCGTGTCATCTTGTGCTGGGATGCCAGGTCCAGGTGGCTGCTTCTGCCCCTAGACTACAGGGACAGTAGCGCCCACTGTGAGGGCTGCTTAGAGACTGGAAGTTCCAACACTCAGAGCTGGGATGTGCACGGCAAACAGGAGCTGCTTATCCCAGAGGCTCCCCTCCTGAAATCGTGAGTGCTGTGGAGTTCAAGTGCGGCCAGGGGCCTTCAGAAGCTGATGGCCTCTGGCCAGTGGCCAGAATTGGGTCCGTGGGAGGGAGAGGCACTCACTGCTCACAGAGTCCATAATGGGTCCATTTCAGAGACGGGCACATGAGCCTCGGGGCTGGGGTTGAAGGAGGCCCAGCTGAGTCTAACCTTTCATGGCATCCCCCTCTGACCTCCTCCCCCCTCTGACCTCCTCCCCCCTCTGACCTCCTCCCCCCTCTGACCTCCTGCCCCCTCTGACCTCCTGCCCCCTCTGACCTCCTCCCCCCTCTGACCTCCTCCCCCCTCTGACCTCCTGCCCTCTCTGACCTCCTCCCCCCTCTGACCTCCTCCCCCCTCTGACCTCCTGCCCCCTCTGACCTCCTCCCCCCTCTGACCTCCTCCCCCCTCTGACCTCCTGCCCCCTCTGACCTCCTGCCCCCTCTGACCTCCTCCCCCCTCTGACCTCCTCCCCCCTCTGACCTCCTGCCCCCTCTGACCTCCTCCCCCCTCTGACCTCCTCCCCCCTCTGACCTCCTGCCCCCTCTGACCTCCTCCCCCCTCTGACCTCCTGCCCTCTCTGACCTGTCTGGAGCCTCCTGCCTCTCAGCACTCTCCAGGCCACCCGGCTGCTTGCGCATCCCTTTCATTCATTGTCACTCCCTCTTCATTCATTCATTTCCTCATTAATATTCAGCAATGGCCCTGGTCCTCAACTGGGGTACCTGAGGCCAGAGAGTGGCCTGCACTGGCAGGAAGCCCAGGCCGGAGATGGCTTTGTGCCCTCAGCTGTCTGAGTCCTAGGAGGTCGCAAGGACCCCAAAGGACCCCAGCTGGGCTATGCAGGAATCCCAGTCTCTGACAAGGTGGCCGAGAGTGGCTGGACAGTTCAGAGGGATGCCTGATCCTGGAACTCCTCCCACAGCGTCCAGCTCAGGGGCAGTAGAGGCCGGAGGGACAGGAACCTGGAGGGATCAGTGGGGAGCGCTCCACTGGGCTGTGACCAGGGCTGGCTGAGGGGGAACCATCCTGCGCTAAGCCCCGCCCACGCCCACCCCTGCTCTTCCAAGGAAGAGAGGAGGACTTTGACCTTTTGATAAGGTGAGAGATGCTAGGTAGCCAGCATTCAGCTGGGGGAGGCTTCAGGGTCAAAGACTCTGGGGTCAGAAAGACGTGGGTTGAAATCTCTTAGCTCAGCCACTCAGCATCCTAGGTGGCCTTGAACGAGATTCTTTGTCCTTCTGAGCCCCTCTTTCTTCAGGTGATACCTATGTCATGTGCAAGCACACCGGGCTGCCTCTCAGCTCATGCCCTTGCAAGCCCCTCTGCCTGGTGCACCCTTCCTCAGACGTCCACCTGGCTTCCTTCCTGCTTCCCTCAAAGGTCCCCTCCTCAGAGAGGCCTTCCCTGACTGCCTGGCTGGAAAGGCCACTGCCACCCACCCATCCCACTGATTTGTTTTCCCTCATTCCACATATCACCCTGGTTTCTTGTCTGCCTTGTCCACTAGAATGGACTTACCTTAGTTCAGGGGCCTCAGCTCCCTCTGAGTGTGTGGGTGGGCTGCGGACAGTACTCAGAGTGTTCCACTGTCCTCGCCAGGGGACACACCCACCCCTTTCAACTTTGGTGGAGGAGGGATGGGGGTAGGGATTCATGCCGAGGAGGACCCAGAATATTGCATCCATATTCTGAGACTGGTACTAAACCTAGCTCCATTTAGCAGATGAGGAAATAAGGCTCAGAGAGGTAAAGAACTTGTTCAAGATCACACAACAGTGGCAGAGTTGGGATGCACATCCTAACTGGCTGACTCTAAAGACCCAGCTATTTTCTTTGGGGGAGAATTTGACCAGAGGTAATAAAAAATACATAGCAAACTGGCTGCAGTGGAGATTTACAGAGAGCACAGTTTCACTTTGAATGCTGGCACTATTTGAAATTTCAATGTTTATTATAGCCACTATCTTTTGTATCGACAATTTTCCGAAGAGAGATGTGAAGGACAGAGTCGCCCCCAGTGGTCTCTGTCCCCAGGCACAGGGCTAGGTGGCTGGGTGGCCTTCCACCTCCCTCCCGTGCCCCACCCCTGGCCAGGAAAGGCCAGTGTTGCTGGGAGACCCTGGCGCTCGTGGGGGATGGGAGCTGGTGGCAGATGGGTGGGCACAAGGCCTTTACAAGGCAGCTGCCAGAGTAGGGGGCCTGCTTTGTTGGGTCTTTTCAAGAGCTGTGGCTGCACACAACGAGGGGCCAGGGATGCCCCCTTTCTTTGCTTTCTTTTCCTACATCTGCTTGACCACCTGTTCACCCGAAGGCTCCCAGCCCCTGGCCTTTTCTTCCTGCTGGCTCTCCTGGGCTCTGCTTCCCCAGTCCCTAGGCCTCTTCCTGCTCTCCCTCCTGCAGGCCCTCAGGGGTGACTCTTCAGGGCTCCCCTACAGACCAGACAACCATTCTTCTTCTTCCCCCAGCCCCTTCCCAGCACAGCTGGCCTTCCAGACCTCTGCCCGTTCTCTACCACCCTTAGAAGACCCCGGCTTGCCTCTTTCCACCTGTCTATTCATACAGGGGTCTTCACACTGGGGGCTCACATAGCCCCTAAAAGAATTTTGAAAACTACCTACAGCACACAAACATTTTTAGTTGGCACCTAAATGTTTTCATCATAGAAGTAAATAGTTGCAAAGGATGTAACTTCCAGCATGCTGTATACCCAACAGGTGCTTTAAATAAAATCTCATCACAGCTTTGGAGATGTAGATTCCACTCATACATTTTCCCAAAAACTCCACCTCGCAAACTGAACAGCTGACCATCTCTGCCAAACAGTGCATCCAGGTCCACCTGACTTACAGTCAGAAAACTATATGCATTTATTTTCCAGTGTGTAAACATGCTAAGGCACATCTCTGCATTGTCCCTCTCTCTCTTGAATTCTGTTTCTAATTCTAAGATGGGTAAGGCATTTGACGCCTAGATAAAATAAGGCTTCGATGTCTTCTGTGTTTCTTACTGACACTATCTTGTTCTCCTGCCCCAGGGATGCTCCCTCAGGAGCCGGACTCTTTCAAATTGCCTTCCCTCTGGTGCCCTGGAAGGTTTTTTTTCTTTTAAGCTTTTTGTTGTGAAATATAACATGCACAGAGAAGCCACATTGTGCGGGGCTAAAGCTTGCATCAAAACTAAAATGTGCAGCTCAATAATTTATCAAAAGGCAAACATCCAGGTCAAGAAATAGGACATTTCTCCCTCCCCAGAAGCCCCTCCTTTGGGCCGCTCCAAACGGTACCCCTCCCTCCTGTTCAAAGTTGACCACTACTCTGAGTTTTATGATAGTCACGTCTGGCTTTTCTGTACACTTTTATAACCTACACATACCTGTTTTCAACATCACATAAATAAAGTCATGTCTTATGTACTCTCTGGTGCCTGGCTTCTTTCACAGGACATTGTGTTGCTGAGTCATCCAGGTTGGTATGTGGACTCTACTTCATTCTCATTACTGAATTATATTCCATTGTATGAATATATCCCAATTTATTGACCATTCTACTGTTGATGGACATTTGGGCTGTTCTTAGTTTGGGGCTATTTGAATAAAACTGCTAGGAACATTCATGAACAGGTCTCTGTTGGGTCTATATCTAGGAGGGTTTTGCTGGATCACGGGAGTACACGTATGTTTAACTCTAACAGATACCAGCAAATAATTTTCCAAAGTGATTGTATGACTTTACACTCCCATCAACAGTGTATGAGAGTTCCTGTTGCTCCACATCCTTGCCAGTTCTTGGTATTGTCAAAAGTTTAAATTTTAGCCAATCGGCTGGGGTGCCATGGTTATCTCATTGTGAATTTGATTTTTCATTTCCCTGATTATCGATGAGATTCAGTACTGTTTTATATATTTATTGGCCATTGGAATGTTCTTATTTTGAAATGCCTGTTTTTTTCCCCATTTTTATATAGGCATGTCTCGGAGATATTGAGGATTTGGTTCCAGACCATCTCAATAAAGAGAATATTGCAATAAAGCAAGTCACATGACCTTTTTGGTTTTCCAGTGCATACAATTTTATATTTACACTATACTGTAGTCTATTAAGTGTGTAATAGGATTATGCCTAAAAATGGTAAACCTTAATTAAAAAAATACTTCATTGCTAAAAAATGCTAACCATCATCTGAGCCTTCAGTGAGTCGTAATCCTTTTGCTGGTGGAGGGTCTTGCTTCCATGTTGATGGCTGCTGACTGATCAGCATGATGTTTGCTGAAGGTTGGGATAGTTGTGGAACTTTCTTAAAATAAGGCAACAATGAAGTTTGCCACATCAATTGACTCTTCCTTTCATGAATGACTTCTCTGTAGCATGCAATGCTGTTTGATGGCATTTTACCTACTGTAGAACTCCTTTCAAAATTGGAATCAATTCTCTCAAGCCCTGCCACTGCTTTATCAACTAAGTTTATGTCATATTCTAAATCCTTTGCTGTCATTTCAACAATCTTCACAGCATCTTCACCAGGAGTAAGTCCATGTCAGGAAACCACTTTCTTTCTTCATCCAGAAGAAGCAACTCCTCACCCATTCAAATTTTAGCATGAGATTGCAGCAATTTGGTACCATCTTCAGGCTCCGCTTCTAATTCTAGTTCTCTTGCTATTTCCACCACATCTGCAGTTACTTCCCCCACTGAAGTCTTGAACCCCTCAAAGTCATCCATGAGGGTTGCAATCAACTTCTTCCAAACTCCTATTAATGATGACATTTTGACCTCTTCCCATGAATCATGACTGTTCTTAATGGTATCTAGAATGGTGAACACTTTCCAGAGTGTTTTCAACTGACCTTGCCCAGATCCATCAAAAGAATCACTATCTATGGCAGCTATAGCCTTATGAAATGTATTTCTTAAATGAGAAGACCTGAATATCGAAATTACTCCTTGATCCATGGTCTGCAGAATGGATATTGTGTTAGCAGGCATGAAAACAACATTAATCTCATTGTTCATCTCCATCAGAGATCTTGGGTGACCAGGTGCATTGTCAATGAGAAGTAATATTTTTAAACAAATCTTTTTTTCTGAGCAGCAGATCTCAGCAGTGGGCTTAAAATATTCAGTAAACTGTGTTGTAAACAAATGTGCTATCATCCAGGCTTTGTAGTTACATTCATAGAGCACAGGCAGAGTAGATTGAACATAGTTCTTAAGGGCCATAGGATTTTCAGAATAGTAAATTAGTATTGGCTTCAACTTAAAGTCACCAGCTGCGTTAACCCCCTAAGAAGAAAGTCAGCCTGTCCTTTGAAGCTTCAAAGCCAGGTATTGACTTCTCCTCTGTAGCTATGAAAGTCTTAGATGGAATCTTCTTCCAATATAAGGCTGTTTTGTCCACATGAAAATCTGTTGTTTGGTGTATCCACCTTCATGAATTCTCTTAGCTAGATCTTCTGGATAACTTGCTGCAGCTTCTACATCAGCACTTGTTGCTTCACCTTGCACTTTCATGTCATAGAGACAGTTTCTTTCCTTAAACTTAATGAACCAACCTCTGCTAGCTTCAAACATTTTTCTGTAGCTTCCTCACCTCTCTCAGCTTTCATAGAATGGAAGAGAGTTAGGGCCTTGCTCTGGGTTAGGCTTTGCCTTAAGGGAATGTTGTGGCCGGTCTGATCTTCTATCTAGACCTCTAAAACTTTCTCCATATCGGCAAGAAGGCTCTTCCACTTTCTAATCATTCATGTGTTCACTGGAGTAGCACTTTTTTTTTTTTTTTTTTGTGGTATGCGGGCCTCTCACTGTTGTGGCCTCTCCCGTTGCGGAGCACAGGCTCAGTGGCCATGGCTCACGGGTCCAGCCTCTCTGCGGCACGTGGGATCTTCCCGGACCGGGGCACGAACCCGTGTCCCTTGCATCGGCAGGCGGACTCTCAACCACTGTGCCAACAGGGAAGCCCTGGAGTAGCACTTTTAATTTCCTTCAAGAACTTTTCCTTTGTATTCACAGCTTGGCTGACTGGCACAAGAGGCTTAGCTTTCAGTCTATCTTAGCTTTTGACATGCCTTCCTCACTAATCTTAATCATTTCAAGCTTTCGATTTAAAGTGAGAGATGTACTACTCTTCCTTTCACTTGAACAGTCAGAGGCCATTGTAGGGTCATTAATTGGCCTAATTTCAATATTATTGTGTCTCAGGGAATAGGGGGGTCCGAGGAGAGGGAGAGAGACAGGGGACCAGCTGGTCAATGGAGGAGTAAGAACACACATGACGTTTATCACTTAAGTTCTCTGTCTTATAATGTTAGCAGTTCATGGCACTCCCAAACAATTATAAGAGTAACAAGAAAGACCCTTGATCACAGATCACCATAACGCATATAATAGTAATGAAAAGTTCGAAATATTGCAAGAATTACCAAAATATGACGCAGAGACACAAAGTGAGAAAAAGCGCTGTTGGAAAAATGGTGCCGATAGACTTGCTCGACACAGCGTTGCCACAAAACTTCAATTTGTAAAACATTCAGTATCTGTCAAGCACAGTAAACAAAACTCAATAAAGTGAAGTATTCCTGTATTGAGTTGTTAGTCTTTTTCATATCAATTTGTAGTTGTATTTATTCTGGAAACAAATAAGTCCTTTGTTTGTTATATGTGTATGATATATTTTTCCCACTCTGTAACTTGCCTTTTAATTTTCTCACTAATATCTTTTGACAAAAAGAATGTTAACTTTTATTGTAGTCAATTTTATCAATCCATTTTTATGGTCAGTACTTTCTGTGTCTTGTTAAAGAATTTTTCTATCACTTTGAGGTCATCGAGACATTCTCTTACGTTATTGTCTAGAAGTTTTACTGTTTTGCCTTTAACATGTAGATCTATAATTTCCCTGAAATTGATGTTGTGAGTGGTGTGAGGTAGGGATCAAGTTTTTTTTCTTCCTATATAGGTGTCCAATTGGCACAGCACTAGTCATTGAAAAGATGTTCCTTTTCCCCCACTACTTGGTAATGTCACATTTGTCAAAAAACATGAGTCCATTTATGTCTGGCATCTGTCTCTCTTCCGTTGGTCTATTTGTCTATCCTGTACCAATACCACACTATCTTAGTTACTTAACTATATAATAGGTATTGGCATCCAGTAGAGCAAATCCTTCTACTTTGTTCCTTTTTATCAAAAAATGTCTTTTTCAAAAAATGGCTATCCTTCACCCTTTGTGTTTCCACACAGGTTTTACAAACTTGTTTTCCAAGTTATAATACATACATACATACACACACACACGCACACACCTGTTAGGATTTTGATTAGGGTTGTAAGCATTGAATCTATAAATCGGTTTGCAGTGAACTGACTTCTTGAAAATATGGGATCTTCAATTCATGAATGTGATATCATTCCATTTAGTTTTTGGATTCCTCTCAATAATGTTTTATAGTTTTCTGAGATTTTTTAGGTGAACCAATTTTTTTAAAACTCTGAAGTGAGTGATAGTACAGGCAACATTTGGATATGGCAAAATCATGAAGACAGAAATGTTCCCAAAATATTTTTTGGTACCTCCTGCCAGCTTGGTATCAAGAGGACTTCAAGCTGTGCCTGGGCCCTCCCCCAAGGCCCACTTCCCTTGCACACTTTGTACACTCTGAAGCTGACCCAGGGCTGGGACTTAGTAAATATACATGAACTAAGCACTACCTGTCACACTCCCATCCCACAGCGTTCAACTCATTGCTTGAAAACTGACAACCCAATCCATGCCAAAATGCTAAGGACTGGTCAGGCAGTGGTTCAGCTACTAGATAAAACTCTACCTTTGAAAAGTAGTCTATTGAGCTCTTTACCATTAGAAAAGTTTTGTACATGCTCATTACAGAACATTTAAAAATTGCCCACAGATAGAAGGGGAAAAAAACACCCACATTCCTTATTATTCAGAGAAAATGACTTGTCATGTTTTGATGAATTTCCTTTCACCTTGTTTTTATACACATTGTTCAGCCTTTCTCATTTAACATTATGACGTAAGCTTTCTCTCCTGTGACTCCAAACTCTTCAGAAGCATCATGGCCAGGAGCTCTGTAAGGTTCTGTGAGTGACACCTGTTTACTAAACATTACCCGTGGTAGGAGATGTTTGTGAATTCATGCTGGTGTACACAGTGTGTACTGAAGAACTCTGGGCATTTCTTAGCTTAGTCCCTATCCGTCTGGGATTACATCCTCAGGATAGATGCTTAGAAGTGTATTTCAGACTCAGAGAATGCAAACAGAAGCTTATGAGGCATTTCAAAGCAGGAGTTAGAACCTGTAGCCATGGCTGCCCGTGGGGCATGTGTTTCTTGAGAACTAACTATTGCCAGACACTCCTGTAAATGCTTCAGGCCTATCAGCTCATTCCCTCCTCACAAACCTCTCAGGGAGTCCCTATCATTTGCCTCATTTCACAGAAATAGAACCTGAGGCACAAAGAGGTGGAGTGGCTAGCCCAAGGTCACAGGCAGTGAGTACCCAAGCTGGGAATAGAACCCAGGCACTCTACCCCCAGGGTTCCCACCCTTAACCACTCTGGGAGGATGGAGGATAATGTGGGCTCTTCTCCACATGCTTGCCTCCTCTCATGGTCTCCTTCCTCTTGGCCTAAGGAGCCTCTTCCTTCTGCAGGTGAGGGGTCAGCGAGAGGGAGGACCCGACTGTAGGGGTCCCACAACAGGCACGAGTCCCCTGAGTCCAGCTGTGTGACACGGGCAAATCCTTCCACTCTCTGAGCTTCAGTTTCTTCATCAGAAAAGGGCGAAGAGACCATGAAGGGAAATGGCTCAGTGAACTGGACAGCGCTCCCGGGTGCTGGGCTTCCACGGCCAGTCCATCGGCACCAGCTCTCAGGGCCACCTCCCAGTCACCCACCTCTGCTGGCTCGGGTCCCATCTCCTCCCATCCCACCTGTACTGCCTGATTCTCTCCAGTCAGCGAGGGTGCGACCCTAGGCCTGGCGCAGAATGAGTGCTCCTGCAATGGTTGTGGGACTGAGTTTTAAAGAGCCCTCGTGAGATGTCACCCAGTTATGGGACAAGTGGGGGCAGAGCAAGCCGGGACCAGAACTTGTTGGGGGGAGGAGTGGGAGATAAAAGAGGGTATTTAGGGCTTCCCTGGTGGCGCAGTGGTTGAGAGTCCGCCTGCCGATGCAGGGGACACGGGTTCGTGCCCCGGTCCGGGAAGATCCCACATGCCGCGGAGCGGCTAGGCCCGTGAGCCGTGGCCGCTGAGCCTGCGTGTCCAGAGCCTGTGCTCCGCAACGGGAGAGGCCACAGCAGTGAGAGGCCCGCGTACCGCAAAAAAAAAAAAGAGGGTATTTATCTTTCTATATCTATACCTCTGATAGAATTAATGGTCCTTGTTTCATGAGAGTTTAGCCTGTCACTGAGTCCCCGTCGCTCTGAGACATAAGGGCAAGTCACAGGGCAAGTAAGAAGGCGAATCACTATTTGAACCCTGGTCTATGGGACCAAATCCTGGACTGCCAACCTGGTCCTGTACATCCGACTGCAGTGTTGCAATACGCACAGCCGGAATGTCCAAGTCGAATCCCGTCTGATCCCCAGTAAACCCAGAAACTGATTTTTCCTGGCCATTTTACAGATGAGGACACTGAGGCCTGCCTGAGGCCTCAGTTGGGTAAGTGCTGCAGCCTCGAGTTGATCCTGGGCTTTCCAAGTCCCAATCGGTACCCGAGCTCCCCCAGCCACACAGCACAGACACCTTCCCTCAGGCTGGGCAGACGATGATGAAAAAACCTCTGAGCGTGAACCGGACCATGGTGAGAAGCTTCCAGCACGGGCTGGGGTAGCTTTATGGATTCCCTACATAAACAAGGAGTAGCGTCCCTCAGCACAGAGAGCAGAGAGAGGCCCCAGCCTTTCTCTTCCTGAGACTGTAACAGTGGTCGCTGAGATGAAGAGCCTGGTCTGAGCCAGTCTCCATGCCAGGCTCTGGGGCAACGGAAGGGCCACTGGCCTCATTTACTCTTCCCAATAGTCAGAGAAACAGACTCTGTCCCCCGTCCTCATTTTTCAGGGGGAGAAACTGAGGCTTAGTGAAGGAAGTTGCTTGTCAGAGGCCACATGGCCAAGAAAGGGCAAGCCAGGGGTTTTGAACAAGTCAGCCTGGCCTCAGGGTCCAAACCGTACCCTGCTGCACCTGCTGTGGCCCCTGGTGGCATCCTCCCACCACCTCACCCCCAGCTTGTCCCACCAAGGTCTGCCTCTGTTCTCTGGCCTTTACCAGCCTCACCGGGCTCCTGGCAACGCCTCAAGAAACGCAGCCCAGGGGCTTCCCTGGTGGTGCAGTGGTTGAGAGTCCGCCTGCCGATGCAGGGGACATGGGTTCATGCCCCCGTCCGGGAAGATCCCATATGCCGCGGAGCGGCTGGGCCCGTGAGCCATGGCCGCTGAGCCTGCGTGTCCAGAGCCTGTGCTCCGCAATGGGAGAGGCCACAGCAGTGAGAGGCCCACGTACCGCAAAAAAAGAGAAATGCAGCCCAATCGCGTTTTACACTACAGATGTGTTTTGGAGAAAAAGTGTGCTCCACACTGGATCTTATTCCAAACTCGCGGTAATTCTAACGTCAGGCCACTTGGACTGAGCCTCCACCCTGCGCCGATCCCTTCCCAGGCTGCTTCTCATTTCATTCCCACACTGGGAACGACTGTCCTCCTTCTACAGATAAGGAACTTGAGGCTCAGAGCAGGCACGTGACATGCTCAAGGACCCTCAGCTAGGCAGTAGCGGGCTGGGTGTGCACTCAAGCCAAGGGCCCAGAGCTGGACTCTTTCCCTCTGCACCATCTCCCATCAGAGCCGGAGGAAGACCTGGGTCTGCCCCCCAATCCTGGAGCCCACCGAACCCACTGGTGGTGCAAGTGGCCTGGCCTCCTGGACGAACAAGGCCCTGCACACTAAGGTACACACATCCCAGCTGTCCCAGATCCCAATCTGCCTCAAATCCCTGACAACCTGGGGTCCCCCGCTCAGGTTCCTGCTGCAGCCCACATGGCCCCAGAGCCTCCGTGACTCCCCTGATGCTCTGAGCAGTGCAGGGCCAGCTGAGGGAGGTGAAGATTGCCTGAAAGACCCCAGGGTCACAGGAAGCCAAGCGTCCCAGGCCTGCCAGGCATAACCCACGCTTCACATGGCCTGCAGTGGCACCACTGGGCCCCAGGCTGGCATAACCCCTCTGGTCCCCTGCTCAGGCTCCCCAGACCTGGCAGCTCCTGACCCAGCTCTGAGGAGCTCCCCCAGGACATGAGACACCACAGTGTTCAAGGCCAAGAGAAGCAGCTTCTTCTACTGTCCCGCCCCATGTCCCCACTCTGTTCCCTTTCTCTAGAAGAAATGTCCTCTTCCCAAGCAACTGACCCCAGGAATAACAATAGTTACTAATTAATAATAATGGTAGCTTAGTTTTATTGTGCATTTACCATGTGCCAGGCACTGTTCTAAGCACTTGACATGTATTATCTCATTTAATCCTCAAAACAATCCTATGAGGCTAGTACCCTTATTAGCCCATTTTACACGAGGGGAGTGAGGCACAGAGAATTTGAGTAACATGCTCAAGGTCACACATCTAGTTAGGAGGGAAGCCAGACTATGAACTCAGATAGTCTGGTTCCAGAGACTGAGCCCTTAGCCAGTACATCATCTGTGGATGAGATCCAACCCCTGTCCCTGGGGTTTATCTATTGACTCATCAATTCATTCATTAATTAAACACTGATCACCTATTCTGTGCCAAGCCCTTTGCAATCATAATCTCATTGAAAGTTTATAGCGTCTATCAGGTAGGCGTTATTATCATCCTCATTTTACAAATGAGGCAACTGATGTCCAGAGTGGTTAAGTAACTATGCAGAGACACATAGCCAACAAGATTCAAGGTAATTAAGTAAGTAGCCTAGCTAGGAGTTGGCCCTTTCCACATTCATCATTCCAGTTTTTCTTTAAAAGTCCATGTCCCCCTGGTGGGTTCTCCACAGCTCTAGGAAGGCAGCAGAGAAGAGTGGGCTCTCCCAGGGCCAGGACAAGCTGTGCGCTGGACCCTGGGATGGATCAGCACAGGCCTGCCCTCAAGTTGCTCTAGGTAGGATGGGCTGGGCTCTTTGCAAACTCTCAGCCACCTGAGGGGCCAACAGGAGGAATGCACAGACTCTGGGGTCAGAGCAGGCTGGGTTCCTGTTCGGGTCCTGCCCTCTTGGCTGCATAGATTTGGGCAAGTTGCTGTACCTCTCTGAGCCTCCCAGCATGTCATATAGGATGGAGATGATAATGGCCCCTACCTCTGCTGGAGGGGATGAAGATTTTAAAAGGCAACAAATACAAGCAACTCCGTAACAACACTTAACTCCTTTTCTCACTCATAGGGTTTTTATGAGGATTAAATAAATCAGAACCTAACATGTTCAGTCATACTGCTCTCTGCCTATGTGACTGGGGCCCTGCTACCTACACTCCCTGGGCTTTGGTTTCCCCATCTATAAAATGGGCATATTAGTAATACTACCTCCTAGGGTTGTTGTTAGCTTACTACATCTGAAGGATTCAAAACAGCATCCAACACTCAATAAATGTTAGCTATTTCTGTGTTGTAATTATCATTGTAACTGCAGGTTATTGGGATCATAAATTGATTTCAATTCACCCCCTGCCTCAGGCTTCCATCCCATGGCCATCATGACCATGTGTCTCAGAGCATCTAAGCTCTGTCCTTGTGTTATGAGAAAGCTGAGTCCAGGACACCCATGACCCCAGCCTATGGCAGAGATGCCTCCACTGGATTTCAGGAAAATGCCAGTGCTTGGCGTTTCCGGATGGCCAGCATGGGACCCATCCATCTGAATGTTGTTGATGTGTCTTTGGGTAGACTCTAGAGGAAGATTCTGTCCATTCAGGCTTCCTGTGCACCAGTGATGAGCTCCCCTTTGGAACTGATGCCAGCACCAAGTATGTATCTGCAAGGGAACAGGACAAGGAAAGCCATGTGCCAGGGCTTCTTTCCCTTTTTGCCTTGGCTGCCAGGTAAACTGTGGCCAGATTTAGTACCACACAAATGTGATTTGCTCATTGAGGGTGGCCCTGCATGAACATAGGTATGGGAGCCAGAAAAACTCAAGACACCTGGCTCCTCTGTTCACCACTGTGCCACACTAGATGAGTGGCTTTGTGGTTCTGAGCCTGTTTCCTCTTCTGTAAAAAGAGAGAGAGAACTAGAAGTCTCTGAGTTCTGCTTCCTCCTGGATGTGTGAACTTGGCAGTTCCCTCTTCGCCCTTCGCTTCAGTTTCCTCTCCTGTCAAACAGGAATTATGTTAATGAGCACGCTAATGAGCTAGGTTGTGAGGAGGATCACTCAAAGGGCACAGCCTGGTGCCCACTGCATGATTGGCACTTTGTAACCAGGAACTGAAAATATATTGCTTTTGTGGGGGAAGACTGCTGGGTTTGGAAATCGAAGGTTTGATGGGCAGAGTTTGCTGAAAAGTAGAGGCTTCCTGTAGCAATTTTAAAACCAAGCTTTGTGGTTTGACTGTAGCCTGGATTCTCAGTTCTTGAGTTGCAAGGACGAGTCTGTGCAAAGGCCCTTGGATTCGCTGGAGGAAGGGGTCTTCTACCCAGGAGTCCCCCACCAGCTCAGTGCGTGCCCTTTTTACGAGGTGCACTTGACGGCCTGCCATGCATGGGGAAGGATCTGCTAGGGCATGCCCAGAGGGAGCAATGGCAGGGAGCAGAGCCTGGGCCCTCCCTCTACCCACTGCCATGGGAGACAGTGCCAACACTGCACAGTCAAGAGAGGCAGCCCCACCCAGGGGCTCCTGCAACCCAAGCACGGGTCCTGGTGCCAAGGGAGGGTAGCATTGTCTCCACAGTTTTGGATGTGGCTAAGGGTGGGGGGCGGTGTGGAAGTCAAAGCCAGGAGAGGTTATGACTAGAGGCTGCTGTCCTGGCCCAAGGATGCCCCGCATCCTCTGCTTCTGTTTGCACACCTCCTGTGACTGGGATCTCCCTCTCTCCCAAAGCCACCTGCAGCTTTGTCTTCCTTCTCAAGTGTGGTGCCCAGAACCAAAGCAACTTCTCCCAGAATGGTCTAATCATGCACTGGAGCGGCAAGCTCCTCCTTTGTTCTACAGACTATACTTCTGTTAATATATCCCTACTTTGTTTGTTTCTCCCCACACATATAGCATTATTGATGACACCCAAGTCCAGGGCTGCTATCAACTAAAACTCCTTCCTTCACAACTCTTTTTTACCCCTCCCTTCTTCCATCCTTCTCTCCTTTCTTCTCCCATTTTAGAGCAACGCCCCTCTGCAGTCAGTTTTTTCAAATGTGTATTGAGCATCTGTGCATGCTACTCCTACTCTGGGCACCGGGGATTCATAAGTGAATATGTCCTGGGTCCTGCCCACAGGAGGCTTCCCATCTGCCAATGGAGAGGACAGAAGGGTAACAGCTAAAGCACCTGCCCTGAGGGTGTAATTGACAGAAAAGACAAAGTGCAGAGGGACCTCAGAGGGGTGAGCAACTACCTTATATGCCCAAATAGTAGGCCACCCAAGTAAAGGTTAAGGGCAATCCCTATTCTCCCAATGAGAAGATGCACAGTAAAGTTGCATAATATAAACTTTAAGGTGTGGAGATGAAATAGTCAAATGGCTATGGTAATATTTATTTCTTTACTGAGAGATATTTTAAATCACTTTTATATATTTAAATTTTTAATATTTCATTTATTTAATAAAAGATTAATTTGGAAAGACTGCTTTTGTCCAATCTAAAATTTCAAGAAACTACTTGGTTCAAATTCTTTACACGTGGCTTTGACACTAGTGTCACCATCAGCTGGTGGGAGGGTGGGGGGAAAGAATTTTTGGTTTTCCAGAGCACATCTTAATCACAGGGACCAAGATGCTCAAACACAGCCCTTTTGGATCCAAGTGTCAGGTGACCACTGGACACTGTGTCCCCTCTGCAGGTACCATCTGCATTGCATTAGGACAGTTGGGGCTTCATTGGCAGGTGTGCATTTGTGATCTGCACAACGCTGCCACTTATTCGGGTGCTCTGAGAGTGACCTTTAAAAGGCCTGTTTACGACAACCGCCCTTGCTGTCACCCTTTGTGACCCTCCCTTTGTGACACTTGCAGTTACAAAATCCCATTTGCACTGCACTGCTTTATATGAGTAAAATTTCCTAGACTCCTTTTATAATAATACTGACCTCTATACGCATCCCAAACTCACATGGATTGAGGGTATATGGAACTACTGTACCTTTCCCAAACAGGACTTTGTGTTTAAAAAATAAGCGACTGAGAGAGTACCCGTAATATGAGAAACTGTGACTCAAACACAAGCCAACCTTATGTTCAGACATATATGATAAATCAGGGTGTGGTGGGGAATAGAGAAGGCTTCCCAGAGGTGGAGGCTTTGAACTGACCTTGAAGGACAAGAACCCTTTTGGGATGGGTCAAGCACTCGAGGCAGAAGGCACCAGAGAAACTGAGCTGCGGGGGCTGGGGACGGGCAGGGGCTTGTTCTCCCAGATACCCATCTTTCAATCACATATCTCCAGGCCAGCTTTGCCCCTTACTGGGAAATTTGGAGTACCTGTTTTCCACTCTCTGTGCCTCAGTCTGCCTATCTGTGAAGTGGGGGTAATAACACATTTCATATGGTCATAAAGGATACAAGAGCATGGAAAGTAAAGCCGGAAAAAAAAACTGGTTTGGAATTGCGTCTTCTTGGGCAAGTCATTTCACCTCCTAAGCCACAGTGTTCTGATCTGAAAAATGGAGCCCAATGAAGGCAGGGGTTAGCAGGCTTCATGCCCCACTGAGTGTGGTCTGGATTCCTGCACAGGAGAGGTACTGAGATCTGTGGGGTGAATGAATGAATAAGGAATGCCTGTTACTCCCTCTGCCAGAGACACTGTCTCCAGCTCTTCCCACGCCGATTCTTTGCTGTGCATCAGATGGAGCTGACACGCCCCCAGGTTCTCCCTGAGCCCAGCAGAGTCACCCCATCAGTCTTAATCTTGTTTTATTTTCTTCCTGGCTTTGATCATTGTATTATGTGATCTTAATTGCTTGCTATTTCTGTCTTCACCACTAGACGAGCATGGCTTGTCTGTATCTACAGTGCCCGGCACAGCCTGTGGCACATAGGATGTGCTCAATAAATATTTTAATGAATGAGCGAGTGAGTGAATTAATGAATATAGGTTCCCTCCTCCCAACCTTTGGACACTGCCTAGGTTTCTCCTACTTGTAGGCACGAGATCCCACCCCAACCCATCACCCTGGTTGAACTGTTTTCAAGCCCTTTACACCGTCCGAGGTGACCTTGTGCTCGTGTTTCCGTCCCGGACCTCCTCATCCCCCACCCCTACCCCCGCACCTTCAACACGCCGCATAGAAACTCCGCAGGGCGAGGGCTTGGTCCCCTGTGGCCCAGCGCCTGGCACACAGTAGGCCTTCTTAAAGTGTTGCAATTAATGACAGAAAGGCCAGCAGGCTAACGAGCCTGGCACCCTGAGGGCACCCAGCTGCCCAGCGCGCCTTCCTGCCCTGGGCGCGGGAGCCGCGAGGGCGGGAGACTCGGCCGTTCCCCTCCCGCCTCCCGGTGCAAACTTTCAAAAGATGCTGCGGCCGCGGCCCCGCCCCTCTTCGCTTGGTTGGAGGCGGCGGGAGGCGGGGGCGGAGCCGGCAGGCCCCGGCCGGTGGCTCCGCCTCCTCCTCCCGCCGCTGCCTCCCTCACCGCACCCTCCTTAGCTGCAGCCCGCCGGCTCGCCAGTGCAGCCGCGATGCCCCGGAGCCCGAGCCCGAGCCCGACCCCGGCCCGGGTCCCCGGCCCACCGCGTATTTAGCCTCCGTGCGTCCCGAGCGCGCCACCGCCAACGCCGCGCCCCGACGCAGCTATGGGCAACACTGTGCACAGGACCCTGCCAGGTACGCCGGGGAGCCCCTCCCGGGAGGCGGGCGCTGGGGTTCTTCTCTCCTCGGGGGACCCTCTGGGTGACTTCCGGAGAGCCACCCCACCTACCCTTGGAGCCCTGGGCGGGCGCGGCGAGCTGGAATCTCCGGTGCTTCCCGACTCCCGGCTCAGCGCGCGCGGAGCGGCTGAGCTTTGCGCTCTGGGAGGGCGGGTACCGCGTCCTGGTTACCTTGGGGACCCCGGTGCTCTTTCTCCCGGGTTTGGCCAGATGCGCGAAGGGGCCGTTGGGGCGATGCTGCGCGACCCCTTGCCTTTGTTCCAGCCCAAGGGCGCTGATGAAGGAGCCCGGGGCGCTCCAGGGGGGTGAATGGAACCAGGCTCCGCAGGGCTTCCGACGGCCAAAAGCCGCCCGTTGTGCCGAGACTGCAGCGGCTGAGAGTGGGGGGGGGGGGGGGCGGTGCTCTCAGGGGTATCTCAGTTACCAGCCGCTCGGCGCCCCCGCAGTACATGCTGCCTTGGTTTGGCCACGTTCCCACGCGCACCCTGGCTGCGCCCCCCTCTGGTGTCTGCTCAGCTGGGAGCTCTCTAGCCCCTTGCAGTCGCCGCTGTCGAGCGCATCGCCCCCTAGTTAACACCGCCCGAGAATTTCCGGAGCCAGAGTAAGGGGATCCAGAGCTGGGAGGAGGTGGGGGTGTGAAGATAGAAGAGGCCTTGCTAGAAAATACCTGATAATTGTGGGAATAGATCAGCGCTGCTCAAAGGCTTGGAGGCTCAGTGTCTGGCACTTTGCCTACCCCAGCGCGGTATGCAAAGAAGCTTCACGGTAAAGGTGTGTATTCCAATTTTATAATGAAGAAATTGAGTTTCAGTGGAGGCGAAATGACACACCCAAGGCCATGTTGCTAGTGGGGAGGGCGTCTGGGTTGGGATCCATGTCTGTCTGCCCACCCTCCTCCCTGCCAAGTCTTTAGAATAAATCTTTATTTTGCCTTAAGGCTGGGCATTTGTAGCATCCTTTGGGCAGAAGGTGAGAGACACATATGTGAGGTTTTAGGAGGAGAGGGAGGTATCACCTCTATGCTCTAACAGTCCCATATAGCTCTCTCCTTCATAATTACATATCAAAAAATGATTATTTCTTCCCCTGGAAAGGATTGAAATGGATAGTGCTGACCCCCACATTCCCAAGGCCTGCTTATAGGAGAGGAGCCCCTCCTTCTACTTTATAAGCCCCTGGGCAGCTTTCAGGCCACTGCACACAGAATTTACCAAATCCTCTGAGAGGTGAAGTCACCAGAAGAGCGTCACCAGTTAATCAGTGGCAGAGGTGGGATTCGAATCCAGGTCCTCTTACCTGAGAGTGGCCACGCCTCCTATGGCCAGGGCTGTTGACGGGATGGGGATGGGGATGGGGAGAACCCGCCACCCAGTCTGGAGGTGTCCAGGGATATTGGCAAATAGAGCAGCAGATGTCCTCCCAGCCACAAAGACATGAGCCCCCTTTGTGGGATTTCTTAATTAAGAAATGTTTATGCTGTTCTAGTAGAAAAGCCATTCTGCCACCTGTGGGTCAGCCTTGGGGTAGATGAAGGGACACAGGCACGCCAGGAGGGCTAAATATAGCTGGATATTTATGTAGTCTCCATCCCACTCAGCCCTCTCTCTGTGGACAGGGCCACCCTGCGCTGGGAGCCTGGGGTTAAGGTCGGTTACTCACAGCAGTAGCTAATCGTGGAAAATTCAAACACCACTGGTGCTGAAGCTTGCATCGAGTTAGAGGAAGGAGATGGAACTGGCATTCCTGTGCCACATCAGGCTGTAGGTGCCAAAAACACGAAGAAACATTTATTGTTTTCTGACCTGCCCGTAATTAGTTTCTCACACACATTGTGGTGTTTTTGCACCTCTGTGCTCAGTACATGATGCTCCCCACACCTGGAATATCCTTTCACTGTCTAGTCCATCTTTCAAAACCCAGCTCAGTTGTCACCTCCTCCAGGAAGCTTTCCCTGACTACCCACACCTTTGCTCTGCCCCCTAAATACCTTCTTGTCTCTGCTTGTTCATCAGACCGCTTTGCATTGTTATCACCCATCTCTACTACTCGCCTTGGGGCTGCCTGAGGACAGAGCCCACGTCTTGATCATCTTGTATCCCTGATTGCCCAGCCCAGAGTCTGGTGCCTGGCGGGAGCCCAAAAATTGGCGGTGGAGCTCACATGTTGCCTGCATCTTAGGCTGAAAGAACACTTGGCTCAGTGTTGCCCTGTAGAAATCCTTGTGCTTTCGTTCTCAGGAAAAGGACACATGCGTGGGGTTCCTTCTACGGGACTTGAAATAGAGAGCTGGCATTTGCCGAGCACCTGGATTCCATGCCAGGCTTCCTGCATATGTGGCTTCATTCACATGCCAAGCATGCTTCTCCTTAAGGCTTCCGCACTCGCCGATCCCTCTGCCTGGAACATCCTTACCCCGGATCTCCACATGGCTTCCCCCTGCTTCTTTCAGGTCTCTGCTCCACGCGGCTCCTGCCATTGCCCCTGCCCCCAGTGTCTCCCACTCCCTCTCCCCTGCTTTGTGTTTTTTCTGAGCATGGCTCACCATGTGCCACGCTGTACATGTAGTTAGCTGTTTATTGTCTGTCTCCCTAGGGAGGATTTTGCCTGTTTTATTCACTGTGGTATATTCAGCGTCTGGAGCACTGGCTGGGACATAGTAGATGTTCAGTAAATATTTGCTGAATGAATAAATTTAGTTCTTGCAACAGCTCTGCAAGGTAGGGATTATCATCTCCATTTTACAGATAAGGAAACCAAGTCTCAGAGAGGTAAAATGACTCATCCCATTTCACATGGGTCATCCAGTTGGCAGAACCAGGATTGAATCCAGGTTTATTTAGCTCCAAAGTCCTGCAGTCTTCCCCTGACATCCATGGTTCAGATACCATTTATTGGGTGCCCCAGAGTACACCTAGCATGCTGTTGTATGCAATAAGGAAATGCCCCCCCAAAAGGAATGTCTTTTATGATCGATTGAGGGGAAGCCCTTGGTGGCCTTCATAAAGGGCATCAGCAATTCAGATCAATGCCCTGTAAACAAGTGTGCAGGGGTCAGCGTGGGAATTCGCATTTGCTATGCTCTTACTGTGTGCATTACCCATTCCCTTTCTAGTTGCAGTTCAGACCTGCAAAATACGGTGCCATTCTCCTCCATTTTACAGATGAGGAGACTGAGGCACAGAGAGGTTGAGACACCTGCCCCAACTCACACAGTAGGGCAGTGGTAAAGCTGGGCTTAGCAGACCCAGGTCTGTCTTGTTCGTAATACTACATGGTCCTTTTTTCTGCACTCCTTTAGCCTTAATCTGGGTTTTGCAAAGCGAAGAAAGAAAAGTGTAAACATGAGTGGGGTGGGGGGGAGAGGAGGGCACAATTCCAGCAGGGAGGGGGATGGGAGGAGGAACTCTTCCCCTTCTCCCACCAGCACGTTTCAATCCCTTCCCTCCACACGCCTCTGGGGCTCACCCGTAGTTCTGGTTGGAGAAGAGGCTGAATTCAAACTGTCGGTTGGGTTTAATCATTAAGTCGGTCCATGCTTGACCAAGTCAATGGCCCATTCTAGTGTTAGTTCAGTGAGTGGTATCCTGGAGCTCTGGAGTGAGGGAAGTGTGTTGACCCTGCTCTGTGCCAAGCCCTGAGTCAAGGGCTTTACCCACATTACCTATTTCAGATCCTCATAACAACGCTTTAGAGGGGCTATATTTATCCCCATCTTACAGGGAGGCAGATGGAGGCTTGGAGAGGTAAAGGACAAAGGCTCACCGGTATAAGGGGGAGAACCAATCTTCCTAACCTACATGGTCAGTCTGCAAGTGCTACGTCCAGACCGGAAGCACCTGCTCCTACTGGGCCACTCAGGTGCCTTCCCTGTAGAGCCTCTTTCTTAATTTGACCTGAATACAGAACCGTGTGGCTACTGGGCCTACATGGGTCAGATCTGCTGCCCTCTGGCAGTGGGCAGTAATGCTCCGAGGGCCCGGCAGCCACTCTTTTCCCTGGATCTGGACTGTCTCAGCTCTAGGGAGGACAGCAGCCTTTGTCACTCTCACAGCCTTCACGGCGGCTACATGGATGACCCAACCAGTGACATTGCCCTCTCTCTGCACCGCTCTTCCTCCTTTACCCAGTCACAATGTAAAGTTAGGTTGGGCTTGCCCGCCTTATCTGGCCCCATCTGCCTCTGTGCCACCGGGTCATGAAGAATCACTTTTATAGCCTCCCAGTTGAGCAAGAGGCCTGAGCCTGAGCCTCTCAAAGTGATAGTGGTTCGTCCAACAGCCCTGAAACCTACCAGGCTGTCAACACATGGTCAGGGGCCCTGACTAGTCAAGGTTCCTTGGTGAGGGCCTGCGAGGATGCTGGGGGCTGGGGTGGGCGTTGGGGGAAAGGGTGGAGCAGTCTTATCCATCAGTGGAAGTGAGGAAGAGGAATGGGTCTGTCCAATGTATAGGAAACATGGAGAAGTTGCCTGTGGAGAATCTGGAGCCAGAAGGAACTGGGGCCTCCCTCTGTTTTTACCCTCTTATCCCACCTCTTCTCCCTTCCCTCTCTCTCTCCCCAGGCAGGAAAGGGGGGTAGGGAAGGCTTCCTGGGGGAGGTGACATCTGAAGGAAAGTCCAACTGAATGTCTGCCTCCCCCATTCGAATGTCATCTTTTTCTGCCTGCTTTTAGGGTCTTCTGTAACTCAGTTGCACCAAAGCCATCCTGATCTCTGCTTAAGTGCCATGAGCCCAGGCTGGGTGACCCTGGGGTGTGCCCTGCTCTGCATTTTCCTGACTGTGCACCTTCGTTCACTTATCTGACATCTGTTGGGCATGTGTCGTGTGCCAGCCCTGGGGTTCAGGCCTGAATGGGATGGACAGCCACAGGCGGGCCCCGTGGAGCTGGCCACTGGTGGGAGAGGGATAGAATATTCTAGTAGAGCAGGTCACGTAACTGGTTATATCACTGCAGAGCATAAGGTGCTGCTACCCTGTGCCTCAGAGAAGGAGGGGCCGAGGCCCAACACCCCGAACAAGGCCTGGCCTTGTTATCTGTCTACTGTGGGTCGTGCACGATCACCTTTTAAAAAAAATCCTAATGACATAGAAGAGGATAAAAGATAAAATATCGAGTGCATTCATGTAGGAAGAGTATTTTTGCCTCAGAAACTTTGGCTTCAGTTGTGCATGTGTGCGTGCACCTGTGCGTGTTGCGTATCACAATGTCAAATGCATTTCTCTCCGTGGGTCGCAGTGGTTAAGGGCTATGGTGAGCCCACTCACTGGTCTACAGCAGCAGGAGGTCTGGTGTCCGGGTCTAGACATGCATCTTGGAGTCAGGCTACCTGGGTTCAAATCTCGGCGCGGCCATTTCCCAGTGGAGTGATGTTGGGCAAAGACTCCCCTCTCTGTGCCTCAGTTTCCTCCCTGCAAGTGGGGAGGATGCGTAGCTCCCTCGCAGTTGGTGGGAGTGAAAGTTAAACGGAACAGAGCGGGCGGAGGCTTTAGCACAATGCCCAGGGCAGTCGCTGTCATGGTTATTGTTGCCACCATGGACAGGAGAGGCCTCAGGCCTGCCCCTGGGGTCCCTAGATGGGGCTGGCTGACAAGTGCCCTTCACTTCCTGCCTTGAAAGCTCTGCCCCCAGGCGACCACGAGCCCCGAGCTGAGGGGCTGGATTGGGAGGCATCCCTTTCATAGCACTGACAACAGTTCCCAAGGGTTCCTTGAGCCCTGTCCAAGACACCTCATTTCTGAGGAGGAGAATCTGCCTGGCAGGTTGCATTTTGCAGTTTGCATTGGCTCACCAAACTTCCAGGTCTAGTGGGAGACACGACCAAGGACAGGGCAGTTTGGTAAGTGGGGGAAGGGAAGCCCAGGGGGCTGTGAGAGCCTAGAGGAGGATGCAGGGAAGGCTTCCTGGAGGAGGTGCTGTCCAGCTGAGACCGGAAAGCAGAGAAGTTAGCCACAAGGGAATGAGAAAGGCTGTTCAAGGCAGAGGGTTAGATGTGCAAAGGCCTGAGGGGAGGGAGAACGGGGCATGTGAAGGGGGAGCTGCAGAGTTTGGGGGTCCCAGTGCAAGTGAGGGTGGCAATATGAGGTCAGAGCAGTGGGTAGAGGTCAGGTCAGAGGAAGAGTGGTTTCTTGCAGGCCAGCCTGCAGTCAGAAGACTTAGCTTTCTCAGATGCCACACTCCCTGCCAGGATGATGTGCTGTGTTTGCTGGGCTGGGCCGCAAAGGCTGCTCAGAACAGGCTGTTTAATCTTCCCCTTGGACAAGAAGAGTCAACTGTGTCCTCTTTTGGACCAAAGGGCTTTCTGTACTTGGTAGTGCTCTATAAGGGCTTAAAATAGAAGCCCAGAAGCCAGGTGTGTGGTGAGAGCTTAAAGCAGAGAGGGAAGAGGAAGGGGCCCAGCGTGCGGTAAGTTGTGAGCTCCCACCTGGGGGGTGTAGCCGAGTGGTCAGAGCTGCAGCACGCCCGCCCCATGCCAAGCCCTTTTTCTGTTTCATCCCCTTTAAACCATCAGGACGAGCCTTCCAGAAGTAGTCTCCCACTTCACAGATGAGGAAACTGAGCTCAGAAGGGTCATGAGACCTGCCTTGGGTCAGGCAGCTAGGAAGTGGCAGAACAGAATTTGATCCCAAGCCTGCCTGACCTCAAAGCCCCTTCCCCCATCACTATGGGGCACTGCCCCCTGGGGCTTCTTGGGGCTGCTGCCCCTTGGCCTCATCCTGAGCTCCTGAGTCCCCCCCTCCCCACAAGCTGTTCTTCCTGCAGGCACACCTTCTTACCTTCTTTGTCCTGGGAAGGTGAATCGCCTGTGTCCCCAGCAGCCAGAATGAAGCTGCCCATAGAAAAGGTCCATCCACCAACCCCGCTCACCTCATCCCAGGCCTGGAGACTCTAACTAAAAAGGTAGAGGTGGCATCTGGGAATCCTGCCCTGGAGGAGAAGGGGTGAACTGGAGCTCTGCACCCCTTCCTCCTGCCTGACTAGGGCTCAGGCTCCTGATGTGTCTGCCTGGTAAAAGCTGGCCCGTGCTCGGCCATCCCCACCCCCCATTGGCAGGTGTCACCATGCACCCACATCCTTTCCCCTGAGCCCGGCTGCTACCCAGAGCTCCAGGCAGCCCCTACCAGTCGGTCAGCAAGGGCCTGGGGCCAGGGTGAGTGCCCTTTGTCACCCTGCACCCAGGCTTTCCTGCAGGCCAGGAGCATCCTGTCTCCCTGGTGTGCTGTCATTATTAACAGCGTTGGTAATGGCACAGGCTGGGGGCCTCCATCCCTGGGTCTGAGTCTGGGCTCTGCCCCTTATTATCCAGACGAACGACTTGACCTCTCTAAGCTTTGATTCCCTTTTCTGCAGAAAGGAGATAATGATGTTACGTCTCAGGCCTGCAAAGCCTCTGACAGATAGTGAGTGCTCCCGGGGGGCACCTGTTATGATTATGTATTCACTAGACAAACAAGCCCCTGCTCCCTGCTGGGCCTGGTGCTCCCATGGGAGACAGACACAAACAAATAATAATAACCACTAGCTTGTATCACTCAGCCAGGCTGTGCCAGGCACTGTTCTCAGCAGGTACCTGCATTTAGCCCTCAGGACAAGCCCTGTGAGAGAGCTACTATTTTTAGTCCCATATAACTATTGAGAGAACAGAGAGGGAAAGTAGCTTGCTTAAGGGCACACAGCTTGGGTAGTCCAACATGATTCCCACTAGAAGGAAGCAATGTTGATGTGGGATGGATGACTGCCAGGTCGAGACAGGGGGTCAGGTGAGGGGCATTTCACATTTGCCCTGGAAGCCATCATAGTATTGAGCAGAAACTTGTGAGCATTTAGATTTGTCTGGCAGATTTCTTTTCAGTTGTTCACCTACTTCTGAGATTGTTTATCTCACATCCCACCTTTAGGCATGGCAGCGTAGGGCCACTCTCCCGGTGGCTTATGGGGACCCCAGCTGATATTCCCAAAGTCTGATGTGTAGATCTCCAACCCCCTTTCAAGGCAGGCCAGGGGACGACTGATGTCCTGAGAGTTTTCTGGAGAGCAAAGCAAGGGCCATGTCAGCCCCAGAGTGGCAAAGGATCCCCAGCAACATAGCCTGGGGACCCTTGGAACCAGAGAGCTGCCTGCAGATCCATGAGGCAGGGGAACAGACTTGATAGCGAAGGGTACTGTGGACCAAACACAGACATGACCAGACGTGTGTGGACATCACATGAGATTTCAGCTCAGTCAAAGGAAGAGCTTTCTAACTGTGGAAGCTATCTGGAAGTGGAATGAGGGCAGTGGGGGAGAAAGTACCCTTTGCCAGAGTGGCATTGGTGTTTAGCCCAATTGGGACTTGACATGGACATTATAGAGGCAACTAGAGCATCAGATGGATCCGGGATGAATTGTCCATTAAGGTGCCTTTTGACCCCAGGGTCTTATAGGAAGTGTTAGCCAGTGCTCATCTGCTGAACGCGTGGAGCTCATCTGCTGAACGCGTGGAGGGCCCTTCATAATCTCTCACTTTTCTAATCCCCCTGCCAGTTCTGCATGTTGGGAGGCTTTAGCCCCATTTTATAGATCAGGAAACTGAGGCACAGAAAGATGAAGCCACCTGCCCCCTTCTGGGTCTGTTCCCTCCCCTGTGACCTCCCAGCCTCAGCAATTTTCCACACGTAGCAGCAGGTACTTCTGAGCAGCAGCCATTCTTGGGTATCAGTGCCAGCTCGCTCTCCTCCCTTCCCCTTCACTCTCCTTATTACCAGGACTCAGAGCAGCTCAGAGCTGGCCTCTTGTATGGCCTCTGGGCAGAGGGGAGAGAGTTCTTTAATGAGTAAACCATCTGGCGATACGGGTGGGGTGGTGGTGTCTGGGGCAGTACTGGCAGTCGGCATAAGGCCCACAGCTATCAACAAGTGTGTTCTGTTTACATCCTCAACGTTACACATTGTTTACATCAAAATTATATCCCTCAGGCTCGTGTTTTCTTTCCTTTTCCCCAAGGAGATGCCCACCCATCTCATAAATTCCAAGAATGCTCAGAAACACCATGTCCCACCTCCCATTTGGCAGATCAGGACACTGAGGACAAGAGCCTTGCAAAGGGTCACACAGAGATTACAGATGGGGTCTTTGGCTGGAATCCCAGGAGAGATGGTGGAAAGAGCACTGGTTTTGGAGGTAGTCTCATGTTCAAACCTCAATTCTTCTATATGTAAGCTAAGTGACCCTGGGCAAGTCACTTCCCCTCTCTGAACCTTCATTTCCCATCTTTAGGATGGGGAGAATGATGGTGACCCCCTCATGGGATTGTGATGAGGAATAAATAGGAGACTCCATGAGAAGTCTGAGCCAACATAAGATGGGGACTCTGTAAATGGGCATGTCTCACCCTCTTTGCCAGAGGTGACTTTGGATTCCTTGAAGGCAAGGAATCTGTGCTCTTGAAATTGATGAAAAGGAGGGGAGCAATAGGACCAAAGAGTCCTGCTGGGTCTCACCTCTCAAACCCCTGCAATAGATGCCTAAAGTACCTGCTGGCTGGCTAGGGAAGCAGTTCCACATAATGGTTAAGTGTGTGCATGGCTTTGGATTCAGGTCTGAGTGAGATCCTGACCCAGCTGTTTGCCTGCACCATGACCTTGGGCCATCCCCTGCTCATCTGGGCCTAATGTCCTCATCTGGGAAATGGGCTCATAAGGATGTAGAGAGGCCCCAGTGAGCCAACAACTCTCAGATCATCAGAGCTTAGGATGTGTGATATGGAGATTCTTATTAGGACTCCTGAGTTTGCATTTCCAACATTCATCCTTTACTTCTTGGGTCAGGGGCAGAAGCCCATGCAGACTTCCTGCAGGCATCCTCAGTCTATACTCACTGGCTCTTGGGAGCCCTCAGGCATTTGGAGAAAGGCCAGTCTGACAGAAGAGGGGGAGAGGAAAGAGAAAGCTGGCTCTTTGGAGAAGGAAGGAGAGTGGGAGGGGCACCCTTGAGTCACTTCTCTGTGGGCCTCAAAGCCAAACATGGCAGGGAAGGAATCTATTTTAGTTGAGGACCTACTGTGTGCCAGGCTCTGTTCCTTCCCTGTAGGGATAACTTCTACACTTTTCCCAAAGCACCCATGGCATCTTCTTCCTAGCCTTGGGAGCCGGTCTGGTATGGTTCTAATGCTAACTCCACCACTTCCTGGCTGTGTGGCCTTGGGCAGCTCTCCCAGCCTCTCTGAGCCTCCCTTCCTCACCAGCAGTGGGTCTGGTAGCAGTCACCTCCTTCAGCACTGTCAGGAGGATCACAGGAAGTCTGGTGGGTGGAGGGCCAGCCCCAGACTCTAGATGGCCCCCTGGGAGGTCTGCCTCTCTGATCATGCCCCACCTCCAATCCCCTTTTAGACCTTGGGGACATTCGGCTCTGGGGCTCCATCCCCCTGCTATAATCTGCCACTGCTTTCCCTTTTTTAGATGCTGCTTCTTGTTCATCCCAAGTTCTGCCAACCTGTGGCCTTTGAGTTGCTCAAAACAGGCTGATTGATGACATCCACCACCACACCTGCCCCTCTCTGAGCCCAAGCCAGGGCCTCACTCCACCTCTGTCCCAGAAGGTGGCTTATGCCTCTTGTACATTGCCTACTTTTTTCTTGTAGGTCAGGGGGTAGGCGAGAGACCTTGGGAGGAATGAGGCATAAAACAGGAAGGATGCAACCTTCAGGGTCAGACAGGACCAGATTCAAAAACAGGCACTAGCCTCACAGGCTGGGTGGTCTCTGGCCAGGACGTCCGCCTCTCTGGGCCTCAGTTTCTTCACTTGGAAGCCACCTGGCAGGGTGTGGCCATGAGTGAATGGGCCATGTGGTGAGCCCCTGTCACACACTGGGAGTGCCACAGAGGTGGGCTCCCACCCCTCGGGGCCAGCAAACACCACCCAGCCATGGGGTTTGTGAAGAGCATTTCCTCAGCTCCAGAGGTGAGAACAGTTGGTTTTCTAGGAGAGTTTCCAGCTGCTTTTGAGCCTGGAAAGCAGGGCTAGTGGACCTATTGTTTCAAAGTTGGGACAGGAGCCCTGCAGGTGCCCATCTAGGGCTGAGGATAATGAACAGCCAGGCTTCTGGGCATCACCCAGGCTGGGGGAGTGGCAGCTATCAGGGCAAAGAGAAGGAGAAAGCTGGCCCATCAGCTGGCTTAGCAGGCAGCTGCCAGAAGCTGCCTGGAGGAGAAGCAGGTGCCAAGGGACAAGACTGTGCCAGTGGTTGGAAGCAGTGTTCGAAACCTGGACTGGTTTTCCCACTCCTGCTGTGCCGGATCATTTTGATAGGCAGGGAAGAAAGGAGCGGGCAGTTTCTATGGGAAGACCCAGGACTTGAATCTCATTTTTCAGAGAGACGGATCCTCAGAGGCTCTTTCCCTTCTCCAAACCCTTCAGTGGCCCCCAGAGCCTTCGTGAGGACCTTAATCTCCTCTGCTAGGCCTTTAAGACCCTTTGTGATGTAGCTCCTGCCTCCCTCTCCACCCTCCCCCTTCCCTTCCACACTCTATTCCCTGCAGTTCCCCAAGTGCGCTCAGCTTGTTCTCACCTCCAGGCCTTTGCCTGTGCTGTTCCCTCTGCCTGAAACACAGTTCCCCATCCTTTATCATGCCCCACCCCCAGCCATTTCTTCCTCAGACTGCAGAGTGGCCCCTCTGAGAAGCAGCCCCATGGCCCCAGCCCTCCGTGCTGACCACCCTGTGCAGTCATGGTGTCTGTGTCCATCCCCCCTGCTTGTCTCTCAGCTCTGGGGTCAGGGACTGTGTGTGACTCGTCAGCGCGTGCGTCCCTGCAGCCAGCGCGGCCCTGGCATGGAGCAGATGCTCCTTAAATGTCAGATGAAGGAGGAAGTGATGTACTTGAAAAAGAATGAGGGCACGTTCCCCCGCACCCTCTGCAGCAGTGGGGTCCTAACCCTGGGAGCCGGCGCTTCTGAAGTTGGAGCTTCCTGGGTCCCTTTATCAAGAAGAGGCCTCGACCGAGGGGCCCAGCAGAGGGTCGGAGCCGGCTTGGGAATCCCAGCTCTGTTGAACATGCTTGGAGCGGGCGTCGGGATGACCTCACCCCCTGGGAACTCAGTGCATCTGAGCCCACTTGAGCCAAGAGGGCTGCCACTTAGACCTGGAAGGAGAGGGCTTTTCTCCCAACGAGCAGTGGCGCGTGACCTCCGGCCTCCCTCCTGGGCCTCCTTGCAGCTGTTGACAGGAGTGTTGTGCCTTTCCGGCTGCACTGTGCTGACCGGGTTCTGTTTGCAGAGAATAGGAGGGGGAGGAGCCTGGTGGCGGTTTCCAAGTGTGGGCTGGCCCCTTTCCACCCTGGGTGCTGGCCGACCAGGCCTCTGAAGCAGAGAACAAAGTCCCGTTAGGCTGGCGTCTTTCTGCTGGGTGCATGTCACTGCCCTTTTTGGCAGAGGTGAAGGAGGCTTGGTTATTTTTTTCCTAATCCACTTTCAAACCCACCAATAGAAAAATTACTTTCTGTTGCCAAAGGAGACTGATATTCCCGCCCTGCTTTGGGTGACGGGAAGCCTTGCCAAATACCAGGCTTGCCTTTTCCTCTCTAAAGCCCGCGCGCGCGCGCGCACGCACACACGTGCACCCTGTTGCTTCCTACCTCTGTCACTTGAACCAGAGACTTGTTACTGAAGGTCCACAGTCTGAGGTTGGATGTTGTGAGGGTTCAGAAAGCCCCTGAAGTTGTACGTCAGATTGTGTGAGTGGAGTGTGGGTGTGTTTCGGTGGGAGAGGGTACAGCTGTCATTGCGCTTAGCAAGGCACACGACCCCCGCCCCCAAAGGCCACAGGCAGCAGCCTTGGAGAGGGGGCAGGGATGGGAGGAAGGGCCCGAGCCTGGCCCTCCCTTGCCACTGCCCAGCTTTGCTGCCTTGGTTTCCTCCTCTGGAAAATGAAGGCGGTAAAACCTACCCTGCAGGGTTGTAAGAATGTAAACTCAATACACAAAGGCCTGTGCAGGCACATAACGAAGGCTCAGTAAAAGGCTAGTTAAATCCTCTGGTGAGAGGGAGGGGGCAGAATAGACTGTCCTCGCAGTTGGCAATTCCCTTCCCCGGTGGAGCGGAATCTGCTGAAAATTTCAGCCAGAATGCCATCTGCTGAGTGCCAGCAAGCTGGAGGCCGTCATCTCGGCAGCCAGAGAAGCTGGAGCTGTTGCTTCCTGCCATCCTCCTGGCAGTAAATGCCATTTCCTTGGGCTCTTTTTAGATCAAAGGAAAAGCTGGGTTGGGGCGATGAGCGGGCATCATTCAGGGGTGGCACAGTGCACATTTGGGATGCTGCTGGGATGGCTTAAAAATAGGCCTCTGTCCTCGGACACCCAGAGAAAGTCACCCTGGGGTTTTCAAGAGGCCTTTCCTGGCCAAGGTTATCAACCCTCCATGGGAGAAACGTTGCAGGATATACTCCCCTGACCCTACAAGTAGCCATCTTCGACCCAGGAGTAAACCTTTTCTCGGCAAAGAAACTAAATAAGGTAACTAAATGGGGTGTGTGGGGGGAAACCCAGTGTTAAGTGAACACCTACTACGTGCCACACACCGAGTCTGACCAGCTGGCCTCATTTGTCCTCAGAGCAATTGTGCAGGGTGGAGATGACTCTTACCAGTTTTCTAGGTCTGGTTGGGGGGCGGGGCAGAGAAGCTAAGCATGTACCTCAAGATCACACAGCTACAAAACGACAAAACCAGAATTTAAACCCCCATCTGTCTGACTCCAAGCCTGTGCTCTTTTTAACTGCCTCTCACGTTGAGATTTAGAAAATAAAAGTGTGGGAGAGATGGAGTGAGGGGCTTACCCAGGGGTTGGACCTGATGTTCCCTGCAGGGGCGGGAATGAACGTTTAGTGCACATCCATCGTGTGCTGGGACTCCTGCTGGGAGCTTTCTGTGCTCTCATCGCCCCTCCCAGCAGCCTGAGATGAGGCTCTGCATTCACACACTATTCACAGATGGCGACTTGTCCAAAGGCCCCTCAGACAAATTAGCAGCAAAGCACGGGCTTGCACCCAGAGCCCGGGAGGGCCGTTCTAAAGCACTGATGTGAGTAAATCATGGAGCAGCAGCCCGTCCCCCTGCTTTCCCGAAGGACTAGCCCAAGGCTGGCAGTGGCAACATTTGTTTAGCCAGAACAGAGCTCCCTCCTCCCTAAATACCCACAGCCACTCATCACCCACCCCCCAAAATCTGTACTCGTACGTTTTCGAATGGGGCATTGCTTCCTTGACTAAACGCTGGAAAGGCCCTTGCCTCTGGTCTTGGAGGGGCTGGAGCAGCCTTTGGTTAACCATGAGGGGTGGGCCAGGACTGTCCCCTCCTTCCTACACACAGGAAGAGACTACAGAGTCTCCCCTCGGTTCCCACCGCATAGAAACTCCTTCCCCCTGCCTTGTTCTTAGAGTCTCTAGACCCAGTTCCTGGCCAGAGAGAGGGAGGCACACCCGCACGAGGCCAGTGGGGACCCGGCCTTGCATGGGAGGAAAGGGTCTGGTCCCTGGCGTGGGTTGGGGTCCCTCCCTGGCAGAAGGTGACACCTTCTCACCAGTGACAGGGTGTCCATTTAAATCTGGTCCTGGCACCAGCAGCCAGGAACCTCTGTGCCCATGGACTCAGCCATTTGGGGGAACAGCTGAAGTGATCTCCAGGAGGGGAACGGCAGGGGACATTTTGGCTCTCAGTGGAATATTCTGCAGTCGTGAAACAGAACAGTGAATGCTTGGGAGCCATGTGGGAAAAAATGCTTTTTATATAATGTTGAGTTAGGAAAGAAAAGGCAGGAGGCAAAATTAAATGTGTGCTCTGGTTGCAAGGAAGTTAGAAAAGGTACTCAGTACTACTTAGTGCTTAGTACTTCTGTGCTACTTATGGAGGAAAGGCAGGACAGGAGGAAAGAGCACTGGTTTGGGGTCAGACAGAGCTGGGTTCATATCTCCTTGTAGCCGCAGGAAGTTTTTTCTCCTGGAAAATACAGACAATAATCCTGTGGGTGAGGATTTGTATTGAGAATTAACTACAACCTTGTATCAAAAACATACGGCCCGGGGCTTCCCTGGTGGCGCAGTGGTTGAGGGTCCGCCTGCCGATGCGGGGGACACGGGTTCGTGCCCCGCTCCGGGGGGATCCCACGTGCCGCGGAGCGGCTGGGCCCGTGAGCCGTGGCCGCTGAGCCTGCGCGTCCGGAGCCTGTGCTCCGCAATGGGAGAGGCCACAACGGTGAGAAGCCCGTGTGCCGCAAAAAAAAAAAAAAAAAAAAAAAAACATACGGCCCGGGCTTCCCTGGTGGCGCAGTGGTTGGGGTCCGCCTGCCGACGTGGGGGGCACGGGTGGGTTCGTGCCCCGATCCGGGGGGATCCCGCGTGCCGCGGAGCAGCTGGGCCCGTGAGCCGTGGCCGCTGAGCCTGCGCGTCCGGAGCCTGTGCTCCGCAACGGGAGAGGCCACAGCAGTGAGAGGCCTGCGTACCGCAAAAAAAAAAAAAAAAAAAAAAAAAAATCTGGCCCAAGACATGGCGCCTAGTGAGGGCACAGCCATGGTTCTTCCGTGGATAAGGGCCAGGCAGGGAAGATGAAAAATGCAATGTGAGCTAAGGTGTGAATGTGGGGAGAAGAGGGGAAACTTTCTCCTTCTTCCCAAACTTTCTCTAATATGGCTGTAGTGTTTATTGCTGTAATTTAAATGACAAAGTTCAGGTTTTCCATTGACATCCCTGAACTAGGATGTTCTCTGAGGCCCCGTGGGGTCCATGGCCACAGTTTTCTGTTTCATGTAGAAGCTGCTTTCCCTGAGCTGAGCTAAAAGCAGATGCTGGTGTACAATTTGCAGATAGCTTTTTGTTCTTTCATTTTGAGCATTTTCAATTTGTGTAAATAACACATCCTCTTAGAGACTTTTTCACTCTGGTTTTCTTTATCTCACATAAGGACTCTGGCCTCAGAGGAGGGAAAAGTAGTGTTTATCTCTCATTCCCTGAAGGAAGTTGGATCATATAATCAAAATTAAACAAATATGTAAACTTCGCTGGTTACTTGGCTGCCTTTTATCCTAACATATAGCTGGTTTAGCAGGAAACATCCCCTTGTAGTAACAAAGCAGTATCTCTCCACACCCCAGCATCCATTGAAATCGCCAGGCCACTCTGAAGGAGCAGCTGCTTAGGATTCCCAAGCCAGTTTTGTAAAGAAAGTCTCTGATTGAGAGAGGTAAGGTTGGAAAAACAACAGTGATGGGAGCTGAGATAAAAATAATCAAATAAGGGTGGCTTGTGGTCTTTGGTGCTTTTGATCTCTAGTCCTATTTAATGTTTCCTGGAGAGTTTGCCAGCGGCGGGGACCTTGGAGAGAATCCGGCCTGTTAGACACAGGAGGAAACTGCCGCCCACGGTTGGGTGGCTGGTACAAGGCCACAGCGTGCGTGGAGAACGCAGGCTCTGCTGTCCTGGGCGGCCTCTCTGGATGGTTTACACCCGAGCAGTATTTCCCCCCCTCGTCTGATTTTTGTCCTGCTGGTATTGCTGTCCAGTGGTCCCTTACTCTTATCCTTGTGGTTCCGGAGATGGCCCACAGCCTGGCTCTGTGTCCACCCTCCTCTCTGCCTTAGGGGCCCTTCCTAACAGGCAGTGCCGGCCTGCTCCACTGGAGGGCCCTAGTGGCTCCCTGTCCCCATGGTGTGCACTCTGAGCCTCCCAGGCTGGCGTTCAGGGCCTTCCTGTTTGGTCCCTATGATGCGATGGCACCCTCACCCCTCACCCCTGCAAAGCAGTCGTTGCCCAACCTCAGATACCCTCTGTCACACCTACCGTAGTACTTACCCTCCCCTCCAAGTCCAGCTTCCCCCACCTCTGCCCCTAGTGTTCCCTCTGCCTGGAATGTATACTCCCTTAAGACCTGGCTCTGTGGACATCACCCCCTGCCCTCCGGCCCCTGGCTGAGTCTGGGGTCTCCTCTGGGCCTAATAGCCCCCCAATGCCAATGCCTAATGTGGTCTCTATTGTTATTATTGGTCCCTAATGTTCATGTCTATTCATCTGTGTGTCTTCTCTTCCACGGAGAGACTCAGATCTCCACAAGGGCAGGATTGTATCATCACCTGTGCTCCCTCAGTGCTTCACACCAGCAGATGCATCTGCAGAAAAGATGGATGGGTGGATGCATGGATGGATGATGGACAGATGGATGGATGAATGGATAGATGGATGCATGGATGGATGGATGGTTGGATGGAATGGATAGGTAGATGGAAGGATGTATGGATGTATGGATATATGTATGGATGTATGGATGGATGGATGGATGGATGGTTGGATGGATGGATAGGTAGATAGAAGGATGTATGGATGTATGGATATATGTATGGATGGATGTATGTATGGATGGATGGATGGAAGGATGGATGGATGGATGGATGGATAATGGAGTGAGCATTTTGCCTGCTGCCCTCGTCCACCAGTTCAATGCCTAGCAGGCCTGCCTAGGGGTACAAGGAATCAACAGGTGGCCTCTGCATCCCTCTCCTATGTCAGGGGTCTACAGCCCAGCCCTTCTGTCCATCCTGTGTTGATTCCTAAACAGCAGAGAGAATAAGGTAAAATGGCTAAAAAGGCAGGACAGAGGTCACACAAACATGGCTTCAATTGAAGCTCTGCCTTTAGTGAAGCCAGCTGTGTGACTTCAGGCAAATAAATCAACCTCTCTGAAACACCATGTCTTCATCTGCATGAAGGAGATAATGGTAGTCCTTACCTCATACGGTTATTATAAGGATTAAATGAGGAAACGCATGGTAAGTAACCAGGGATGGAGGAGGGAAGGTGGGAAGGATGATGCCCCCACCTCCAGACGGGGCCACCTGGGTTTGTGGCCAGCGTCCAGATCCTTTGAAAGGAGACTATCCCAAGATTCTCCAGGTCCTTTGGGGCAAAATTCCCATAGAAATGAATTATGAAAGGTGTATGTTCTAGAAAAGCCAGACTTGCTTATAAGGAATGCCTTCCTCTTCTGTGGGTAAAGGGGAAGGGAAGTCAGAATCCTGGCTTGGGTGTCCTTTGGAACCTCAGTATTATGATCATGTTATTAGTTGCTTATTAACCACATGCTCTGTGCGAGGCAGTATTCTAGGAACTTCATCCACATGTTCATCTAGCAGCTGTGTGAGTTAAGCAATGTCCCCATTTTACAGGCAGGGAAACAGGCTAGAGAAGTGATAGGATCTCCTGCATATCACACAGCCAGGAAGTGCCAGAGAGCTGAGATTCCAGGATGCGCTGGGGATCCCAAGAGTGTGCCCAAATTGCCTTGCTTTTTAATAAAAATTACACAGAGAAAAGCAACCAAAGACTCCCCACTACTCCCCAAGAATCCAAGGCCGCTCTTCCCTTTAGAGGGACTTTGCAGCCCAGCAGTGGCTTTTGGAGGAAGCCTCTAGATGTGGAGGGATTTGATGGGAATGGAGAAGTCAGTTGACCCCAACCTGGCTCTTGTGACCAGCTCATTGGTGTTGGCCTATCTGGGAGTGAAACAGCTCTGAACAGTTTCAGAGGGGCCTAACAGTTTGTGAGGGCGCCTAACCCTCCTGTCTGTGTCTTCCCGCAGACTCGAGCCCGCCCGCGCGCCTCCTGGCCACCCGGCCTTGCTGCGGCCCCGGCCCGGAGCGGCGACCGGTCCTGGGCGAAGCGCCGCGCTTCCATGCACAGGCCAAGGGCAAGAACGTGCGGCTGGACGGCCACTCGCGCCGGGCCACGCGGCGCAACAGCTTCTGCAACGGGGTCACGTTCACGCAGCGGCCCATCCGGCTATACGAGCAGGTGCGGCTGCGCCTGGTGGCCGTGCGCCCGGGCTGGAGCGGGGCGCTGCGCTTCGGCTTCACGGCGCACGACCCGTCGCTCATGAGCGCCCAGGACATCCCCAAGTATGCCTGTCCCGACCTGGTCACGCGGCCCGGCTACTGGGCCAAGGCGCTGCCCGAGAACCTGGCGCTGCGCGACACTGTGCTGGCCTACTGGGCGGACCGCCACGGCCGTGTCTTCTACAGCGTCAACGACGGTGAGCCCGTGCTCTTCCACTGCGGTGTGGCCGTGAGCGGCCCTCTCTGGGCGCTCATCGACGTCTACGGCATCACCGACGAGGTGCAGCTCCTCGGTAGGTCGCGGCTCCCGCTGGCAGGGGGATAGGGCGGCGCCGCCTGGACCAGGCAGCGGGTCCCCGCGCGCATGGATGTGTATTTCTGTAACATTCACGAGTACCGAGGGCTCACTTTGCCAGGCGTCTTCTAAGCAGTTGACACATTTCAACTCATTTCTTTCTGGCGAAAACCTACCACCCCCGTTTTACCGATGAGAAGACTGAGGCATGCAGTGGTTAAATGACTTGCATTGCAAAGCCAGGATTGGAACCCACACGGGTGTGGTCCAGAGTCCATGGTCTGGCCCAGGTTCATTCACTTGCTCCTTCGTTCAGTTCCGTGCTCATTCACTCACTCATTCTTTCATCCATTCCTGTGCTCATTCCTTCACTCCCTTGTTCACTTGCTCACACACTCATTCATGCAAGTATTTGTTCTTTTGCTCGCTCATTCATTCACTCATTCATATATCCACTCACTCACACGTGTTTATTCATTTGCTCATTCATTCACTCACAATCCATTTACTGGTACAGCAGTCAAACATATGACCTAGTCTTCTAGTATTTACACTGCCCAGGCAGTCGGCAATATGTATCGAATCAAGGCCCACGGTTAAAGGGCTCAAGGTCCACTGGGGAAGCAGGCAGGTAAGTGTGGCTCTGGCTGTAACAGAGGAGGTGGTGAGAACTCATGGGGCTACAAGTCTGCTGCTCTTAAGACCTTATTTCTCTCTCTCTCTCTTTAAACTTTAAAAAAAATTGAGGTAAAGGTCACATGACACAAAAGTGCCGTTTTAAAGTGTACAGTTCGGTGGCATTCAGTTGGCAACCATCACCTGTATTTGGTTCCAAGACATTTTCATCACTCCAAAGGGAAATCCATACCCACTGGGCTGTCCCTCCCCATCCTTCCCTCCCCCCAGCACCTGGCAACCATTGACCTGCTTTCTGTTTGTGACATTAGCTCTTGAAGGTGCTCAGGTGGCACCTGAGCCAACCCAGCCTCCATTTCTGGGGAAGCAAAAGGAGAGCAAGTTTCTCAGGGGACACGGCCCTATATGTGATTTACCTGCAGTGAACGCACAGATCTAAAGTTTGAGTTTTGACATATTTATACACCCGTCCATAAGCCAAGAAAGTTCCTGCCTGCCCCTTCGGAGGCAGCCGCCCTCTCTTCCGGGGCAGCCACTCTTCCGATTTTTCACTATAGATTATTGTGCCTCTTCTTGAACTTTACATGCATGGAATCATACAGTATATGCATTTGTGTCTGGCTTCTTAATCTCAGCACAGGGTCTTTGAGATTCATCCATGTGGATGGTGTATCAGAAGTTTGTTCCTTTTTTATTGTGCAGTAGGATTCCATGATATGGATGCACCACAGTTTGTATATCTGAATGTTTGGGCTGTTTCTGGTCTTTCAGCCCTGCATCTTGAGGGAAAACTCTGGCCCCGGGCTCCTTGCCTACCACCACCCACACCACCGCTGGGCAGGGAAGGGAGATGTATGCGTTCAGCCTCCCCAAATCTCCAGGAGAAGAAAGGCAGCAGGATTTCTGAGCAGTTAGGAGCAGAGGGTTGGGAGTCACACGGATCTCTACTCCACACCTGGCTCTCCACTTGCCAGCTATGTGGCCTTAGCCAGGTGACCGAACCCTCTCTGTGCCTCAGTTTCTTCATCTGTAAATTGAGTTCATGATAGCACCCACCTCGTGGGATTGTCGGGCAGGGGAACATGAGATGGTGTATGAAAGCGATGCAGCACAGCACCTGGCCCATAGAAGGCACTCAAGAAATAACAGCTAAGAAGTATAAGAATCTCTGCCCGTTTGCATGGGGGCTGAAGCACATGTCTGAAATCCAGGTTTAGGCAGACCAAATTATGAAGAGCTACCCACCCTCCAAGCTGAGGCCTTACTTGGGCATTTTAACTGTGTTGCCCCACACTCTTTTCCATGGAAGATTTTGGTATTTCACCTCCAGGAAATGTAGGTTTCTAAAACCTCCTCTAGATGTCCTGTCGCTCTTTTTTGGAGCTCTTTATTCCCATAGAGCAGGAAAACAATCAGGCCTCATTCACCTGCTCCCTCAGATAGCCCATGTCTCAGGGTAGCAGCCGAGAAATCACAGCCACTCCATAATCAGTGCAAGTGGATTCGGATTTTTAAAAAATACAAATTGGAAGTAGCCTCTGATGACTTAATGAGACTGAACAAGCCTGTGAGGAGTCACGGACTCTTGCCCATGTTCATTTGCTCATTTAACAAGCCTTTATTGAGCCCCTCCAGCATCCCATGCCCCTTGGAGGGAAGGAGAGGACCCACTGGAACATCAGTGGCAGGTGGCAGGCATGAGTTTGTTTCCTTCTCTGACAGTAGTGCCTGCAGTGAGCTGGCTGACAGGGAGCACCTAGCACAGGTGCCATGGGGCAATGTTCACAATTACATGCAGATGCGGAAATGAGATTTAGAAGGAATGCTATCTCTCGGTGATGGGATCATAGGTGAATTTCACTTCTTTCTTTATTACCTCTATGAGTTATCTTTTTTAATATATATGTAAAAAAACCTTTTATAATCAGAATGGGCAATAAAGTTATTTTTCTTTCTAAAGGTTATATGAGATAATGGAGAAGTTACTGACATGTGATCAAGGCTCAATAAATGTTTCCTTTCCAGGGAAAGAGGAAATTGACATTGGTTGCATCGGGGTAAAGGGGTTATGGATGTTTTTTTTTTCTTTTTTTCCCCCCAAGTTATCAACAATGATTTATAATCAGAAAAAAAAGTTATAATAAAGATAAGAAGAAAGCGAAACAGTCATGCTTTTGTACGGTTTGAGCCTGGGTAATAGATACTCTGCTGTTGCCGGCACAACATGAGAACCAAAGAAATCCCACCATAAAGGGGGCCCCTCCCTCCCAGTTCCTGGAAGAACTGGGCTTCTGAGGGTGGTGTCCACAGTACCAAGTGGATAAGTAAAAGGCAACTGATGTTAGTGTCATGCAAATTCCTCTGGCTTCCTTTTCCTCACTAGGAACAAGGGGGTAACATAGTTCCCTTAGAGAGTCTCAGCTGTGAAACTCCAGAATAGGGACCCCTCATCCCTCCCTCACCTCTCTCAGACCACACTGGATAGACCCTCAACACCAAGCTAAAGCAGCATCTGGGTAAGGTTGTCAAGTTTAGGATGCCCGGTTACATTTGAATTTTCAGAAAAATGATGAATAATTTCTTTAGTACAAGTATACCCCATGCAATATTTGTGACATAGTTATAAAAGAATTTGTTTTCTTTTTTTAATTTTGATTTTATATTGGAGTATAGTTGATTTACAATGTTGTGTTAGTTTCAGGTGTAAGGCAAAATGATTCATTTATACATATATCCATTCTTTTTCAGATTCTTTTCCCATATAGGTTATTACAGAATATTGGGTAGAGAAGAATTTGTTGTTTATCTGAAATTCAAATGTAACATGGCATCCTATATTTTATCTGGCAACCCTCACCTGGGAAGTGTCCTCCCCATCTGGTGGGCCAGGGGTGCACTGTATTTGCCCTGGAACTTGAGCCAAAATTAAGTCTCAGAAACAAAAAGAGATTCGTAGGCCTTGCCTATTTCTCTTACCTGAAGAAATTGTGCTTTCAGCCCAGCATTCCTCCTGCAGCGGGGTCCAGCTGCAGCAGAGAGCACTGCTTCTCTGTGGCCAGACCCTCAGGTGCCCCCTCTTGTGACATTCAGTCTTTCCTCAAGATAGGGCAACTTAGCCCCTTTTAGATAAAGAATCCAGGGCTTGGAGAAGGGAAGTGACTTGCTTGTGAGTGGCAGAGCCAGGATTAGAACACTTTAGTTCCGTGGTTCTCAGCCTTGGCTGCACATTGATGTCACCTGGGGGGCTCTGAAAACCCCACTTCCCAGGTTGCACCCAGACCAATTAGATCAGAACCTCAGGGAGGTGGGGGTGGGGTGGGGGGTGGCTCCCAGGCATTCAGATTTCTTAAAGGCTCCTCGGGTGATCCCAGGGTGCAGCCAGGATTGTGATCACAGTGGTCCTCTTTGCATGGGTACCCGTCCCTCCTCCCTGCCTAGTACCAAGCTGAGCTCTTCAGACCTCTCAGTTCAGGGCATGGTATCATCACACAAGCCCCTTCTCTTGTTTTGACTTTTCTGCTTCATCTCCAGTCCCCACTCCCATTCACGCCTTCCCCTGCCCAGATAAGCATCACTCTGATGTTTGGCAGCCCTTGGGCGTGTGTATCTTTTAAAAATATGTAGAGCTGTTTTGTATGCCTAGGTAGATGGTATTGTGCTAAGGATCTTATTCTGTTTTTCTTTTTTCACTTGCCCCATTTTAAGATTTATCTGTATCTGTCTCTCTGCTTCCTTATTCTCTAATGGCCTCCCGCTTTGATGGACACCTGGGTTGCCCCCATGCAAACTGCATTGCTGGATACATTCTCCCACAGGGCTGCCCTGTGGCTGCTAGTTTACTGTTCTCAGGGGCATCAACCAGGATGGGCTTACTGGGGCCTGGAGTGGTCCATCCTGAGAGCCTTGATTTCTCTGGATGCTCCTCTGGGCCAAAGACAAGTTACTTTCTGCTGATTTTAGTAGTTCTTGGACCCAGGAGAAGAAGGTTCAGCCAGGTCGTGCACACCTCTCCTGGCTCCTTTTTCTCCAAGGAAGCCCTTTTCCAGAGCTCTGGAATGCAGGCCCCATGCTGTCCTGAGGCAGCCCTGTCCCTCTTCCAGGCAGCTCAGGAGTGGTCAGTGTCATGGCCTCATTATCCTCCCTCTGCCAAGCGGTAGAAGGCTGGTCAGACTGAACATGGAACGCCAGCCCAAGGCCATGGCATTGCAGGCTATGCTGTCAGAAACCTTTGGTTGCAAGTGACAGAAACCAGTTCAATCTCACTCAAGCAAAAAAAAAAAGGTGGGAGGGGTGGAATTAATGTCTTCCGTGACTGAAAGTTCCAGGGAACAGCTCCCTGTTAGACTGGCTTGATGCAGAGGCCCAAGAAATAGCATCCAGAATATTGGCCTGCCTTTATTTCTTGCTCAGCTGTAGTCTTTGTTGGTGTCATCCTCCACCAGGCTCTCCCTTTGGGTTGGGGGCAAGGCCACCAGCAGCTCCAGTCCCATGTCCCACGAACTAGCAGGAGAGCTGCTTTCCCACAAGGTCTAGCTAAAATCTCAAGATCTAACCTCATTGATCTCCATGGCCAGAGGGATGGGATAGAGTGACTGGCCAAGTTAAGACTCCCTCCTCAAGGCAATGAGTGGAAATGGGGCAGGGGGAGTTCCCTCAAAAGAATAGTTGGGTGCTGAGACCAGAAGAAGCGGGGATTGGGTGCCAGATAGCCAGCAACAGTGGCTCTCCAAAGGCCTCATAAGGGAGTCATTAACCCCCCTTGAAAGCCTTGAGCCCTTTCGTTAATTTATTGGACCTACTCTGTGCCAGGCACCACGCTGAGGGCTTTACCTGGGTGATGTCTTCTAGTCGTCACAAGAACCCTGTGAGATAGGAAATAGTATCATCCCCATCGGCAGACCCAGCATGGATGGATAACTTGGCCAAGGTCACCTAACAGTTGGTGGTTCTAGAGCCAGTATTTGTTCACTAGTGGTATGAACAAACTGTTTGACAAAGACTTGAAGTTGTAGATTGAAATCAGAGCCTGCAGGTCTGAGTGCACCTCTCCATGCTGCAGATAAGGAAACAGAGGCCCAGAGAGGGGCAGGGATTTGCCTGAGGTCACCCAGCCGATCCCTGGCTGTGGTGGGCAAGGGACTTTGGTCCAGGACCCGAGAGGTGCCTTGGTGTGGGACCTGTGAGCACCCACATCAGGTGGGGAGGAGTGGTTTCAGCTGGCTTCATCCGGAGCCCCAGTGGGGAGCAGCAGAGGGTAATCCGTGTTTGCAGTTAGTGTTTTCTTTACAAACAGCCCAGATCAGCGCCCAGCTCCCAGCCCCACAGTAAGGCATTTGCCTGGTAGGGTACCCCGAAGGCTTATCCTTTCCCAGTCAGGAGTGAGAGCTCCACTCTGCGGCCACGTCCTACTAGGGGCCCCTAAAGGCCCACTCTGTGCCGGGCATGGCACCAGGCATGGCACCAGGCATGTGGTTATTCCTTCCACAGATCTGCCTCCCTCCCCATGGGCCTGTGAGGAAGGTGTGAAACTCCCCACATTGCAGAAGGAAGCTGAGGTCACAAACCGTACTGGCCAGGGACCAGCCGAGGTCTGTCTGCCCTGGTCCAGTCTTCTCTGGTTGGCAGCAGGGAGGCATCTGGAAAAGCCCTGGCTCAGTGCCCAACATCCTCACCTTCTCTTCTCCATCCCAACACCCCTGCCTTTCCGCCTGCCCTCTTGTGGCCATGGTAGAAGGAGTTCTGCTCCTGTCCCCTCTGCCTGTTCAGGGACATTCTCCTGTCATTTGTCCCTTTCTCTAGCCTCTCTTTCCCTCTCCACTGAATCATCCCCATGAGCACACACAAGGGTTCTGGTAGCACCCATCTTTAAAAGAAACTGCCCTTGACAATCTCTTCCACAGGCTACTACCATTTCTCTGCTCTCCTTCAGAGAGAAACTTTCTCAAAGGTGTTGTCTATACCACCCCCTCCCATTTCCTTCTTCAGCTCATCCCAGTGAAATTTTTTTTAATATTTTTTAAATTTTTTTTTAATTAATTTATTTTATTTATTTATTTTTGGCTGTGTTGGGTCTTCGTTGCTGCACACCAGCTTTCTCTAGTTGCAGCAAGCGGGGGCTACTCTTTGTTGCGGTGCGTGGGCTTCTCATTGGGTGGCTTCTCTCGTGGCAGAGTACGGGCTCTAGGAACGCGGGCTTCAGTAGTTGTGGCACGTGGGCTCAGTAGTTGTGGCTCACGGGCTCTAGAGCACAGGCTCAGTAGTTGTGGCGCACAGGCTTAGTTGCTCCGCGGCATGTGGGATCTTCCCAGACCAGGGCTCGAACCCATGTCCCCTACATTGGCAGGTGGATTCTTAACCAGTGTGCCACCGTGAAATGTTTTTTGATTTAAAAAGTTTTTAATATGAAATTAAAAAGAAAACACAAATAGAAAGAAATCAATTCTCTTTAACATTATACAAAAAAGTATGAGTAGGCCCCAAAGGAAATGAAACATTATCACATTTGTTTACACCACCCTCTGGTTCTTCATATTATTTACTATTCAAACAACAGAAAGTATAGTTGGCAATTTAAGGACTGGGGGAGAGATATACCCAAAGCACATTTTCTACCATGTTTATTCTACACTGCATATAGCTGTACTCCCAGAGACAGCTTCTTCTACCTCTGCACTGGCACAGGATTGCAGTTGTAGGTAAAATGGAACCTGCTCAGAAGCTGAGGGAGACAAGAAATGGTGGATCCGTAGCCTGGTGCATCGTCAATTCAAACAATGGAGCAGCTACCAGCTTGTAATTTTTAGGTTCTGCAAACAAGGCTTTCTCTTGAAGTTAAACCAAAAACAACTGCTTATATTCCTTAGGCTTTGTAATGTGTGCAGGAATATACGGATACTGAGGAGGTTCAACATTTGGTCGCTACTAGTTACCCACGTAGTCATCAATGACCCAGTCTGGCAGGACTCACCGTGATGCCCCAGTATCTCGGCCAGTGAGAGTTTTAGCCCTTCAACTTCGTCTTCTCCTGGCTTAGGGCACCACCAGGTGTGCTGAAGAAAGTTGTTCCCAGCTGTGGCAGTAATACACGGGGTGGCCAGTGCTCATGGACCAGCAGAAACCCTTCTCACTCCAATTTTTTTTTTTTTTTTTTTTTTGCGGTACGCGGGCCTCTCACTGTTGTGGTCTCTCCCGTTGCGGAGCACAGGCTCCGGACGCGCAGGCTCAGCGGCCATGGCTCACGAGCCCAGCCGCTCCGCGGCATGTGGGATCCTCCCGGACCGGGGCACAAACCCGTGTCCCCTGCATCGGCAGGCAGACTCTCAGCCACTGCGCCACCAGGGAAGCCCCTACTCGCTCCAGTTTTATCAGACTCCTCCCCAATGGCTGAAACCTGGCTGCAATAGAGCCGTCCGCACCGCTTCACTGGACTTCAGCCTACAAGCTCACCCTTCAGCCTCGCGCTGCCAGATCCAGAGCTGTCGTCTCCATCCTCTCACCAGGCCTCTCCCCGCTGCCACAGGACAGCTCTCCCCGCCTCTCTGACCTGCTCGTGGCTCCAGGCCTCCAAAGCTCCTGCTTTTCCTCCTACCTCCTGAGCCTCTCCTCCTTGGCCCGCTTGCTGGCTCCTCCCCTGCCTGTCTCCATATGCTGAGAGCCCCAGGATTCTATCCTAGGCCCTCTTTATTCTCTTTCCTTCTTACTTTTTTTAAAATAAATTTATTTATTTATGTGTTTTTATATTTGCCTGTGTTGGTCTTCATTGCTGCACGTGGGCTTTCTCTAGCTGTGGCGAGCGGGGGCTACTCTTCGTTGTGGTGCACAGACCTCCCATTGTCGTGGCTTCTCTTGTTGCGGAGCACGGGCTCCAGACGCGTGGACTTCAGTAGTTGTGGCACGTGGGCTTAGTAGTTGTGGCTCACGGGCTCTAGAGAGCAGGCTCAGTAGTTGTGGCGCACGGGCTTAGTTGCTCCAGGGCATGTGGGATCGTCCCAGACCAGGGCTCGAATCCGTGTTCCCTGCATTGGCAGGTGGATTCTTAACCACTGCGCCACCAGGGAAGCCCCCCTTCTTACTTGTAAATCATATAATACAACATGCATGTAGAAAAGTGCCTAAACAACTGTAGAATTTAACAAACAAATGAGGCAAGGCCATTTCTCTCATCTACCCTCTTTCTCCAGATGATATGAGCCTGTCGCTGGGCCTTGAGTCCCATCTCTAAGCTGTTGGCTCCCAAATCCATATTCCCAGCCCTGACACCTCCCCTGAACTCCAGAGTTCCCTCCGCCTACTCACATCTCCTTCTGGCGTCCGAGAGGCTTCCCACATGGAACACGTTCACACAGCCATCCCTGTTGTCTGTGGATGGCACCACCCACGTAGTGCCTCAGCCAAAACCTCTGGGGTCATGCTGGACTCCTCTTTTCCTCCCCCGGCAATCATTCTGTCAGCGTGTCCTGTCACTTCTGCCTCCAGGACACGGCCCAAAACAGTCCTTCTGAGACATTGAAGTGACTGATGGATGGTCCCCTCTGTCTCCAGTTCTTCCAGTCTTCATTTTCATCGTCACACACAGATGGTTTCTCTTGGGGCATAAATTCTGCTTTACCTCCAGGCCCAGACATAGTTGACCTGAGAGAGCCAGGGAAGAGAAAGAAAGGGAAGAACTGAGCTCCAACCCAGGCCAGAGGCAGGCCCTGGAGGTGGCCCAGGGAGAGTGGGAGGTCAGGGCGCCCATCCCAGCCATTCCAGCCTCCGCGCGCCTGGCCTCGGACTGCTGCTGCATGATGGTGCTTGGTGGATGATCATGGGGGGTGGGGTGGGGGGGGTACTTGTTGGACCCTTCCTGTCAGAGATATTAGGTCCCTGGGGACCACAACTCCACTTGGCCTGAGGCTGAGTCCCCATGCTGGGCAGCTGTAAGAGCTGAACAAGGACAGCTGAATTTTGGAGGCAGCGTTGCTTGTCATAGGAGCCCGGCTTTGGAGTTGCATAGCCTGAGATGGAATCCCATTTCTGTCACCGCTGGCTGTGTGACCTTGAATAACTCACTTCATCTCTCAAAGCTTCGGTGTTTTCCCACTGTGAAATGTGCCCATTTTGCAGAGCCGCATGGGATAGTGGTAAGGATTGATAAGGGTAATGAATGCATGGAGTTGCTTCTGGTAGGTGCTCAAGTAAATGGTTGTGTATACTTTCATCAGGTCCAGGGAGTGGATTTGGAGACAAGTCACAGGTTAGAGCCAGGAAGTTTTGATAAGCTTCCTTGATGGCCTCTTGATGTGGCTGGATTTCTGCCTGTAGCCACCTGGCTGATTCTCCATAGAGAAGCTTTGAGAGGTGGATTCTGAAGTGTCGGGCTTAGGCCAGCACTCTGCTATCTTGGGCCTGTCTCACTCAGGGACAATGCCTGATAGGGACAAAGCTCCTTATAATAAAGGAAGGAGACCCAAGCTTTTCCAAGGGGCTACTGTGTGCCAGGCCCCAGGTTAAGTGCTGTCACATACTCTGTAACACCAGCCTCAAAAACATACCAAGCTTTCACCGCCTCAGAGACTTCACACGTGCTGTTCCCTCTGCCTGAAATGCTTACTCTCCACCTCCCAGCCACCACTCCCTCAGCCTTCGTGTCATAGCTCCGTGATCAGAGACTGGGCTGTTCTGACCCACTCTCAGGCCCCACTTCTGACCAAGTGCCCCTTTGACACACACAGAGAATCCCAGTTCTATCACTTCCTGGCTGTGTGACTTGGAGTAACTCACCTTGCCTCTCAGAGTCTGAGTTCCCCACTGGAATGTGCCCGTCTTTCAGAGCATCGTGAGATGGCAGCTCTTGGTGGCACTCATCACAGTTTGGAAGAAGAGTTAGTTTTCTGTCAGTTGCTTCATTAAAATCTGTCTCTCCCACTGCAACGAGAGCTCCATGGACCCAGAGGCCATGCCTGCTTGTTCTCCTCTTCAGCCAGTGCCCAGCACAGTGCTTGGCACGTGGCAAGTGCTCTATGCATTTTGTTAATAGATGTTTAAGGAATAATGATAATTACCATGTTTTGAGCACTTTGTTGCCATGCTCTGTGCTAGACCACTGGTCCCCAACCTTTTTGGCACCAGGGACTGGTTTCGTGGAAGACCATTTTTCCACGGACCGGGTGGTAGGGGGATGGTTTCCGGATGATTCAAGTGCATTGATTTATTATGGTCTCTGTGCAGTCAAACCTCTCTGCTAATGATAATGTGTATTTGTAGCCGCTCCCCAGCACTTGCATCACCGCCTTGGCTCCACCTCAGATTATCAGGCATTAGATTCTCAATAAGGAGCGCACCTCCTAGATCCCTCGCATGCGCAGTTCACAGTAGGGTTCACGCTCCTATGAGAATCTAATGCTGCCGCTGATTTGACAGGAGGCGGAGCTCAGGTGGTAATTAGTGAGCGATGCGGAGCGGCTGTAAATACAGATGAAGCTTCGCTCGCTTGCCCGCTGCTCACCTCGTGCTGTGAGGCCCGGTTCCTAACACGCCATGGGGACTGATAGCGGGTCCGTGGCCCAGGGGTTGGGACCCCTGTGCTAGACTCTTTATAAAAGCATCTAATGTAATCTCTATAACAACATGGGTGGGAGTGTGGGGGGCAGGTATCATCATTATTCCTTTTTTTTTTAATTTTTAAATTTTATACAGCAGGTTATTAGTTATCTATTTTATATATATTAGTGTATACATGTCAATCCCAATCTCCCAATTCATCACACCACCACCACCGCCCCCGCCCCCGCCCCTTCCCCTCCTTGGTGTCCCTACGTTTGTTCTCTACAGCTGTGTCTCAATGTCTGCCCTGCAAACCGGTTCATCTGTACCATTTTTCTAGGTTCCACATATATGTGTTAATATACGATATTTAAGCTGAGGAAGCTGAGACTTCAAGAGGTAAAGTGACTTACCTAAAGTCACACAGCCCAGAAGGGCTGAAGCCAAGACTCGAACCTAAGTGTACCCATCTCCGAGCCATGCTCTCAATTAGGATGCTATACTGAAGGACAGGCTGTTATGTGGAGTTGTTAGGGGCCAGGAGGAAGAGCTTTGGGGGTGGGGGACAGAAGCAGAGTGTGTTGACAAGAGCAGAGGCCCAGGGCAAGCCACGGCCAATGCCTTTAGGCTTGGCCTCACAGGATGACTGTAGTAGGGCAGCGAGCCCTGGGAAAATGCATTACGCCAAGAGGCTCCCAGAAACATCCACTTGTCTAAAATGCCTTTTCAAAAAAAGTGCTTGTTTTAGTCTACTTTTATTCATGTTTTTTTTCTGATTACAAAATCAATGCATGTTCATTAGCGAAAAATGAGAAAATCTGAAAACCATAAAGAAGCAAATTTCCACCCAGAGATAACCACCCTCGAATTTCTATGTATTTCCTTCCTATATCTTTCCTGTGTCCCACGCATACATTTCCCACATAATTAGAATCAAATCATATATTCGGTTTTGTATCCTCAGCTGTTCATTTAATATTATATCACGGGCATTTCCCCCCATTGTTAAATATTAATTGAAAACTTGATTTTTCAAAATATTGGGGGTTTTGATGATAAAACTTTGCAGTGTATATGTTTACTGTAGAAAAGTTGGAAAATACAGAAAAATCTGAAGAAAATCCCTCGTAACCTCACCCACCTGAGAGATAATGACCATTAACATTTTGTTGTATGTCTTTCTAGAACTTGATTTCCTACGCACATATAGTGTTATAGACAGATAGATACAGGCACATGCACACATATATACTTTTTAAAAGGACCAAACTGAAATCCTACTTCTTCCCTCAGGTTATGGGGAAGCATCCACTAACGCAAGACAAACTCAAATGTCCACAGATCCCAAGCAAGTAGTTGAGATGGGTGAAGGGGCCAGCTCAGGGCCATGGGGAAGGAGAGCAAACAACCTCAGCAAAAGGACAAGCTGTAACCCATTGGTGACAGGCGAGAATTCAGGTCCTGTGTCACTAGACCTGATTTTCCAAGAGAGGCTATAAATCCAGTGTAAAGTGAATCTCCTGACTCTTAAGTACTGGCCACTAGTTCAAAATTTTTTTGAAAGACCAAGGGGTGATTTATTCAACAAACCACTGGAAGGGGAAAAAAGAAGAGGCAACCATAGCTTAAAAGAGGCCAGTGACAATGAGTGGGCTTTATTTGGATCTTCATTCAAAGAAACTGGGAAAAAAGCATATTCTCACACACAATATGACAGGAAGTCTTTAAATTTTAGAGAGACGTACTGAAATTTTTTGAGATAAAATGGCATGTATAGGATTTGCTTCAAAATAATATAGGAGGGAGAACTGATGGGGGCGTCAGTGAAACAAGATTGGCCATGAATGGTAATTGTTGAATCTGGGTAAACAGCATTCATTATACTATTTGTATATGTTTGGTGGTTTTTTTTTTTTTTTGGCCGTACGCGGGCCTCTCACTGTTGTGGCCTCTCCCGTTGCGGAGCACAGGCTCCGGACGCGCAGGCTCAGCGGCCATGGCTCACGGGCCCAGCCGCTCCGCGGCATGTGGGATCTTCCCGGACCGGGGCACGAACCCGTGTCCCCTGCATCGGCAGGCGGACTCTCAACCACTGCGCCACCAGGGAAGCCCTGTTTGGTTTTTTTTAATAAAAAGTTTAAAAAAAGAAAAAAAAAAAACCCAAACACCAGTAGGCCAACCAGACAGGTCTCTGAGCCAGCATCAGAACTTGGATGGCCAGTTTGCAAACTCTGCCCTGTATGGAGTGGGGGTGGGGAGTAACATATGAGGCTCTCACCAGGGGTTAGGGCATGTTTTTTGCAAAACCATGTTTGTTATTATGATTTAATTTTATATTTGGAAAACTAAAGATGAAGAAATATTTTTTCCCCATGATAAAAATTACAGAATGGTAACAAAATCTTAGCTAGAGTGGTTTGGTTTAAAAAGTCTGAGTAACACTTTTTCTTGCTTCCTTTACTTGCTTTGGTTAACAAGAAAATTTTGATCACAAAAACAACTTCAAAATACTTTCTTTCCCTGATATCTTTGTTATTCAGAGAGGCAGTCTGTCTCTGCTAGAGACCTCATTCATTTATTCATCCAGTAAACTACATAATAATGAAGGCTATCTGCCAAGCACTCTGCTAAGCCCTGAAACTTGGTGGTGAACAGACTGTCACAGACACGGCCCTCCAGGGACTCACATTCTAGATAGGGACGGTCAACAAGTAATCTATTGACACCAAAGTATGAAGACCTGTATTACCTGGATGACAAACACTATTTTTATTTGCTTTTTTACTTAATATAGATCAAGAGCATTTTTTCATGTTACTAAAAATTATTCAAAAATATTTTCATGACTGTGACTTTTAAAAAACCCCCCTTAGTTTCCTGTCCTATACAATGAGGCCATTTCTTGCAGAAACCTTACACATTCAAAGGTGGGGTAGCACCCAGGCACTGTGCTCCCTGCTGCAGACACAGCAGTGAGGAGGACAGGCCCATGCCCCGCCTTCTTTCAGAGGCAGCATGGAACCAGAGAGCCCCGGGTTCGAGTCCTGACTTTGCCACTTAATTGCTGTGCAAGCTCGGTCATGCTCCCTAGCCCCTTTGTGCCTCAGCTTCCTTCTTTACCAAATGGTGGGTGATAACAGTACACACCTCACAGGTTGTATGAGGACTAAATGAGACCCTGTGAGAAGGAGCTTAAAATGATAACCTGTCACACAGTAATGCCACAAACCCAAGGGTTTGCTCTTTCCCTTGGAGCTTATTATGCTCTAGTTGGGGAAGCGGACAATAACGATTTTTAAATGCCCTTTAAATATGTGTATGTGTAGCTGATTGACTTTGTTATGAAGCAGAAACTAACACACCAATTAAAAGAAAAAAAAATCTTCAAAAGTATGAAAACCTCTGAGGGGGGCGGGAGGAAGGAAGAAGGGGGAAAGAAACAAAGTAAGACGAGAAGACAGAAAAGAGGGAGAGGAAAGGATGGGGGGATGGGAGTAAGAGAAGGGGGGAGGGAAAAGGAAGGAGGGCCTCATCTGCCCGCCCCAGAGAGAAGAACAGTCAAGTGCACTCGGGGTGATGCTTAATCCAGTTCTGTGCACCTAAGGATCTTAAACAACCTCACGAAGGAATCAGAAAAAGAAAGGGAGGGCCCAGGTCGGGGTGGGGGCGTGGGGAGGGCAAGGCGGGGGCTCCTGGCCGGCTGCGCCCTCACTGTCCTTCTTCTGCCCTCCCCGCGCAGAGAGCGGGTTCGCCGACACGCTGACGCCCGCGCGCCTCGGCCAGACCCGCTTCAGTGCCTGCCTGCCGCCCAGCAGCCACGACGCGGCTAACTTCGACAACAACGAGCTCGAGAACAACCAGGTGGTGGCCAAGCTGGGCCACCTGGCGCTGGGCCGCGCCCCGGGCCCGCCGCTCGCCGACCACGCGGCCGCCGCCATCCCGTGCGGGCCCCGCGAACGCCCGCGGCCCTCGTCGTCGCCGGCGCTGCTAGAAGCCGACCTGCGCTTCCACGCGACGCGAGGGCCCGACGTGAGCCTGTCGCTCGACCGCAAGGTGGCCTGCGCGCCGCGGCCCGACGGCGGTCGCACGCTTGTCTTCTCCGAGCGCCCGCTGCGGCCCGGCGAGAGCCTCTTCGTGGAGGTGGGCCGCCCGGGGCTGGCGGCGCCCGGTGCGCTGGCCTTCGGCATCACGTCATGCGACCCGGGCGGGCTCCGGGCTGCCGAGCTGCCTACCGACCCCTACGCGCTGCTCGACCGCAAAGAGTACTGGGTGGTGGCGCGCGCCGGGCCCGTGCCGAGCGGGGGCGACGCGCTCAGCTTCACTCTGCGGCCCGGCGGCGACGTGCTCCTGGGCGTCAACGGACGCCCGCGCGACCGCCTGCTGTGCGTCGACACCACGCAGGCGCTCTGGGCCTTCTTCGCCGTTAGCGGCGGCGCCGCAGGCCAGCTGCGTCTCCTCGGTGAGTCCCCCGACCGCGCTTTTGCGGGGCTCGCCCCGGGAATCCTGGCGCCACTGGATAGGTAGCCGGAGCCGCTGCTGAAGCCCAGCCGGTGGTCCCCCAAACTTGAGCGCGCATCAGAACCACCTGACCTCCACCTAGAGTTTCCCATTCGGTGGTGGTGGGTCCTGAGAAGATGCATTTCTAACCAGTGCCCCAGGGATGCCTTTGTCGCAGCTCCCTGGACCACACTTTGTCCACACCAACCCAAGTACCCGCTGGTGTCAGGGCCTGGCAGGTAAATTGTCGGTGCAATTTTTATTTCCATTATTATGATTTATTATAAATACTTTTACATATGTAATGTATATTAAGTGTAGGAGAAAAAGAAAATACAACTACATTTAAAAGAGGAAAATGAGAATAACACCGTCCACAGAAAGTGGAACGCAGGCTTGAACCATCCCGTTTTGAGATTGATTCTTGCCTTCATCCATGCCACAATAGACACGCAGCACCCTCCTCCAGCTGTGGGCCAGGCCCTGAGCTCGTGGGATGGGGCACGGCAGAGGAGAGGACACAGACCGTGGGGCGCCCTCACGTCCTCACAGACACCCAAATGGAGATTTGCGCCGTGTGGTGTTCGCTACAGCAGAGGGGCTTCTCTTCTCACCAGCTTGGTGGAGCGGGGCTGGTGATCAGGGAAGGTTCCCGGAGAGCACAGCTCCATTTTCATGTTTCAAGAAGTGAAGTCCGAGCGATAACAGAAATGATGAACGTTTCATATGTCACCTCATTCAGTTTTATCCTCCTGAAAATTGAAGCACGGGGAGATTAAATAACTGTCCCAGGCACGTGGCTGGTCAGCCATGAAGATGCTTGGCAAATCAGAGAATCCCTGAGCCTCAGTTCCCTTCAGTGTAGAAAGGGAGGGATGACGTGCATCATGGGGTTGGTGTGAGGATGAAATGATGAGGTGCATATAATGCTTTTAAGCAGGTGCCTTCCACATGCAGCATGTTTAATAAGTGGCAATAGTAACGACAGTGACTGTTGCTGTTTGACTGAGGACAGAGGAGGAACAGGGTAGTGGTGGTTGTAATTTGGTTGGTTTGGGTTTTTGGGGTTTTTTTTAAGGGACCATCAGACAGTAGTCATCATTTCAGCCTGAGATGAGTGGCCCAAGTTCCCACTGGGGCTTTGCAAGAACTAAGCCTAGAGTCATTCTCTCCCCCTCCCCAGCACCTCCAGAAGAACCAGGATGAGCCTTTGAGTGGTCAGGAAGAGAAGGCAAGAGAAGGTAGAAAGGAAGTGACTGCTTTTGGAGGCCAGGGACTTGCCCTCCTGATCCCCGTCTGACAGCAGCCCTGGTTCTGTAATCTGTCCATCCATCCTCAAGTAGGGTAAGGGAAGGGGCATGTCTCTTCACATCAGAGATAACCCATCCTTATCTGAAGCAACAGTGAGTTCAGGGAAGAAGACCCATCCACGTTGAACACTAGTTGGGAGTCCTGTAGTTGCAAGTAACGAAACCCCACTCACAGTGCCCTAAGCAAAAAGGGAATTTGGGGGGTACACACATGCCTCAGAAGTCTGGGCGTATATTGGATGGATTCAGGAACAGCTGGATCTAGGTGCTGAAAGATGTCATCAGGATTCCACCTGAAAGCTGTACTTTCCTCTGTGTTGGCTTGACTCCCAGGCAGGCCCTACAGCACCAGGCTCATCTCCCAGTGGAATGGGCCCCTTCTTTCCTGGTAGTTCTAGTGAAAGTCACAGAATTTGGCCTTGCAGGCCTTGCTTGAACCACCACTGAGACCAAGGGCGGAAGTCCTTATTGGCCTGGCCTGGATCGTGTGTGTGAGGGTGAAGTAGTGCCTCAAACAAAATTCCAGTGCTGTTTCTGAAATAAGAATGGAGGCTAGGCGGCAAAGACCAGATGTCTATCACACTTGTACGATTCCATCAGTTCTTAGCAGAACACTGTGAGGTAGCTCTTGTCCTCCCATTAGATACATGAGGAAGTGAAGGTGCAAAGCAGTGGAGAGCCAGGGACTAGCAGAGCAGAGCCCACCTCCCACTGCCCCTGATGGAGTCTCTTTGGTCTCAGGCACCCTGCAGTCCAGCCCTGCGACCACATCCCCATCAGGATCCCTCAGCGGCTCCCAGGACGATAGCGATTCCGATATGGCCTTCAGTGTCAACCAGTCCTCCTCGGCATCTGAATCATCCCTGGGTAAGGAAGGGCAAACCTTCAGGGATGGGGGCGTGGAGGGTGCAGGGAGACAGGGGCTCGCCCTGGTGGCTGTACCAGCCCTTCCTGGGGCTAAATAAGGTGGCCGCCTTTCCCCCGCATCCTTTCCTTCTTCAGCTGTAGGGAGGAGAAACATCTGGATATGGCATCCCAGAGGGTGATAATGGTGCTTGATGCTTGGGGGTAGGAGCGTAGGAAAGGGGCCAAAACCCAGGAGAATAACCAAAACTGGTGTCTCCCAAAGTTGTCCCCCCATGGATTCTGCCATAGAAGCCCTGCCTTCTTGGGACTGCCCCAGCAGAGCCCACCTGAGAACCACGGATTAAGGTCTGCCTGTTCTCCCTTTCTGCAGTGACGGCCCCCAGCTCCCCACTGAGCCCACCAGTGTCCCCCGTGTTCTCCCCACCGGAGCTGGCGGGCAGCAAGAACAGCGAGTGCGCGGTGTGCTTCGATGGCGAAGTGGACACAGTCATCTACACGTGTGGACACATGTGCCTGTGCCACGGCTGCGGCCTGCGGCTCAAGAGGCAGACCCGGGCCTGCTGCCCCATCTGCCGGCGGCCCATCAAGGACGTCATTAAGATCTACAGGCCGTAGCCTGGCCCGCCGACGGCCTTGACCAGAGCAAGGTCACCTTTCTGAAGCCCACCCCCACCCCGGGCCGGGCAACCACCATGGCCGCCGGGGAGTCCAAGGGCAGCAGCTATCTTGCCTGCCGCTCTCCAGTGGTGGGCAAGGCGTGACAGTCGTGGACACGAGGCCCCCGAGGGTCTCAGTCCAAGTGAGGGTTGCTTCTGGCTCGTAAGTGCTTTGCCCCCAAGAGCGAGCTCAGGAACTGCCTGGCAGACTGCCCTGTCCCCCGGTGACCTCTTAGCTGAGAAATGGCGTCCTCTGTGCAATGCCTTTTGCTGGGGTTGGGTTGAGTGTGTGTGAGAGAGGGGGAGGGGAGGGAGGGAGACAGTCCAGAGAGGGCGAGTGTGAGAATGACCTAGAGAGAACGTGTAGGTATTTATCCAGGGATCCTGGCTCTAGGAGGTTATTTAACACTAAGGAATGTGCAATCCGGAGCCCAGACGGTAGCGTGACTAGAAGTCATTCACTTTACAGGGCTGTGACGTCAGCTGGTTTTGAATGTACAAAGCCTGCACCTAAACAGAACTCCCTCAGGTGGTATAGAAAAGGGACACTCAGACTTTCTAAGGCGAGGAAAAAATAGCTCATTGTTTACAGCTCCAGAGCGGCAACTCCTTGGGGAGTAGTTGGGCGGAGAACATAAGAGAACAATTTGCTTTTTCAGTTTCTAACTCAGTCTTGGAGAGGAGTTTTGACTGGGTGCTGGGGCCAGAGCTCTGGGCGGTGTCTCCTCCAGAAGCCTTGTCACCCCTTCAGCTCCAGATAGCCTAATTACAAGCACACCACGCCTTGACTCCATCCCTATATGCTTTTAGTCTGTAGCATCCTCACCGTCTCCAAGGAGAAGACAAGCAACAGGTTCCCTTTTCCTGGGGGAGGGAAAGAATCCTAGATGCCAGTGAGCCACCTGGGGTTGGAAAGGGTCACTCCGCAACTCTCCATATTTCCTGCTGAAATACGGGGCCTGGCATTTGCCAGCGGCTGTGGGCATCACCAGGATGACCTGCTGGCCAAGTAGGGGAAGGAAGCAGGGCTTTGCAACCGGTCTTTGTTCTGATTCTCAGCTTATCTCCCCCTGCTGATTACTAAGATGTTAACTGATCATTAGGATGTTAACTAGGAACTGAGACACTCACTGAAAATGCTGACACTGGGACTCTCCCTCTCCCCGGGGTTATTTGCCGGGCATTTCCTGGGACCCTGGCTCTGCCCCAACCCCTCGCCCCTCCCCCCTGCCTGGGCCCATCTCTGCAGACTCCCGGACCACACCTGGGCTGATGGGCTGGCAGGCCTGCAATTCCCTTCTGGGCCCCACCTCTGCTCTGTCTTGTGCTGTACCTTTAGGGAGGTCCCTGGGCCTCTCTGTTTCTCAGTTCCCGATCTGTCCAAGAGGAAGCCTGGTACCTGCCCACTCCAGAGCTCTTGGCAGGACTGGCACATTTTAAAAGGCCCAAGACACCTTGCAAAGAATAGGTATTGTTTTTGTTTTTGTTTTTTTTTTTTGCGGTACGCGGGCCTCTCACTGTTGTGGCCTCTCCCGCTGCGGAGCACAGGCTCCGGACGCGCAGGCTCAGCGGCCATGGCTCACGGGCCCAGCCGCTCCACGGCGTATGGGATCCTCCCAGACCGGGGCACGAACCTGTATCCCCTGCATCGGCAGGCAGACTCTCAACCACTGCGCCACCAGGGAGGCCTACAGGTATTGTTTTTAGTCCAATTCCTAATCTGTTCCTCTGTTGAGGGAGGCAGGGAAGGGAAGACTTGAAGAGTTTTTGCATTCATATAACAAGTGTTTCCTGCATGTCTGGGGTCCCCCTCATCAGATCAAGGCCCATAAGGCCAGCCAGTCCGTGCCCTTGTGATGCTCCAGGTCTTGGAACATCTGCTTCTCCTCTGCCTGATATTCCGACCTGATCTCAACTTCAGAAACCCTACTCTTGCCCCTTCAAGGATCCCTGATTAGTTCTTTTTCCCTTATGAACTTGGGAAACATGCCCAGGTTTTAATTTTGCAGCAGAATCTTTAGGGGAGTAACTGGCACCCCAGCATTTGCCAAGATAAGAGTTTGCAAACCTAGGCAGCGCTCAGCACCCAGCTGAATTTGGTCCTCTGGAGCCTTCCATTTCCCCCACGTGCTGGGTGTGGGCAAGGCCACGCACAGGCCCCATGTGAGAGGGCTAGTTACCCACAGGACCGTGGTTCTCCAGGCAGCAACTCCCCTGACTGGATTGAGCCATAGTCACAAGCCCCGGTGGTCTCGGCGCCCTGGGGGAGCGAGCTCCTCTCTCTTGTCCCCTCGGGTTCCAGCCAGGGTCAGTGCAACCACTGCCAGGAATCCAGGGATCGAGGGCCTGGACCCAGGGTGGACCAGGCCATGTGCCTGGTGACCTATTACCTGGGAAGAAAGGAGCTGGTGGCCTGTTTAACATGCTCTGCAGCTGCTATAAATAGCCTCCCTGTTTCCAAGAGGAGTTAAGGGTGTGTTTATCTTCTAAAAACCAGACATTTCCTGATGCTCTAAACTGATTTATTCAGTGCTGCAGAGGAGCTGCCCACACCGCCCTCTAGGTTCTGTCTGGAGAGGGGGCAGGAGGAAGAGGGAAGGGAACCACCTCCTTTATTTGGCATCACTGTGTGCCCGGCACTGGGCTGGAGAGGTGCATCCCCATGTCAATCCTGTGAGGTAGGTCTTAGTACCATATTGAGTCGTATCAAAGACACCACTGATGACAAAACACACCATTCTATGTACCACTAAGGGAAAAACACTGCCAATTTCAGCTGTAAGGTGCCACAGCTATTCTATTCATTTTACTCCATTCATTTTACATGTTAAGTGGAGAAGCTGTGCTCCTAGAATCAATGAAATACGATATTATCCCCAGTTGGCAGGTAAGAGAACTAAGGTGCTGGAAGTGAAGCAGGAGGTGACAGGACTGGGCTTCAAACCCAGGAGTGCGTGATGCCAAAACCCACGCTCTCCACTGCCTGGCCCCGAGCCCAGAAAGCTCGAGACTGAGTTTTCTTCCTTGAAGCTCACCTGGGCAGCGCCTGGAGAGAGCTGGGCACCCGCCCCTGTGTGAGGGTTCCAGTCCCAGACTGCAGCCCCTGTGCCGCCCGGAACCCTGGGAGCACAAGTGTCCTTCCTTTCAGGCTTATCGGCCTACTGCCCACCTTCTCCCGGCAGAGCTGAGCCACGTGTGAGCTTGGGTCCAACCCAAGGGCCTCCTCCTGTTACATAAGGGTGCCCATCAGGGGCAACTTTGGGGAGGTACTTGTCCCACCACCTTCCTGGGCCTCATGACCACCACCCCCCTAAGTAGGGCCCCCAGCGTGAGGACAGGAAGACCAGAGGATGCCCCCTTTGTTGTGGTTTGGTGCCTGTTCATTCTGAACCACCAGAGAAATTGAGCTGTTTCCAAGTCAAGACAAACTCCTTTTTCTAGCCCATTCTCAGAACTGGGAGTCTTCTGGGATTTAGCTACCCAGGGCAGCTGCTCCCCTAAGTACAGCAATGCTTTTTCGGTCATCCGACAACCACTGGTCAGCGTGGCCTCTGTTCTGGACAAAGGGATGGGAACCGGGTCTAAAGACAAGGCCTGTAGGGAGCTCGCAGTCCAGAGCAGGAGGTGGGCAGATTTGTAAACTTGTATTTGACCCATCTAGTGCTGGGTCTTGTGGTAGCACTTAGTAGGTTCTCATTAAAGGTTTACTGAGTAAATCAGAAAGCAGGTTATGAGTCTCCAGGGGTTTGGTAAAACACCATGTATACACGCACACAAAGTCATTCAACAGACATTTGCTGAGTGCCCACCAGGTGTGGGCTGCTGGGAGGACGGAGCTGAGAGGACAGGGCCCCAGCTCTGATGTCAGAGGGAGTGACATTATGAGACATTTGGGGCAGAGTCCATGGGCTTTCCTGGCCATTCTGTTACCTCGGGGGTCTATCTTAGTGAGTACACAACTGCTTTCCAGACCCAGAGCCCCCTGCACACTTCAGAAAGGCCTTCTCTGAATTAGGAATGCCGGGCATCTTGTAGTCACTGAGTTGCTGCCGAAATGGCCTTGGGCAGAGCCCTCAAGAGCCCCACCAACCGATAATCGCCTTCAGGTCTTGCCAGGGAGACACAGGGAGATAGCTACCTGCTACCTTCAGGCCTTGGGACTGGTGGCTGGAAATCAATCCCCAAGTCGACAGAGAACCCCCAGTCAGTTCCAGAATAGGGTTGTGCAAACTCTTGGCGAATGAGAGGCAGTCACCTTCCGCTGCTCAATCCTGTCTCTGCGCCGGTTCTGGCAGAAGGACTCCGGCTCAGGAACACGTGTCCTCCCGGCATCTCTCGGTATTTAATTTTCTCACCGTCTTTCTCAAGTCCCTAGTGAGATGACTTGTACAACAATTTGTCTGTGCCTTATGAAAGTGTCTGTGCACTTTTAATCCTTTTTGAAAGCAACTTTAAAAAGTGGGCCGGGGACTAGCATATGTGGTAGTGTTCTAGAAATCTGTGCTCATCACTGAAACCCTTCTGCATTGTGTATTTGATGTCGGAGTGAAGAAGTATACGTCCCCCGCCCCACCCCACTACCTGTGTACAGACCTTTTTAAAAATGTCTCTTTTTTGGATTCAATACTGTGACCTCTCCAATACAGTCTAATCTTTGGAGATCTGTAATAAAGGTTTCAAAACCTGGGGGGGATGGGTGGGGAAGGGTTTGCACTGGTCCTGTGTGTTGTGCTCTTGCGTGTTGTGCGTTTTGATTTTTGTCTTTTTATCCGTTTTATATTAACATAATTTTCCTGTTTAAAAAAACAAATACAACTTTGGCTTGTTAAGAAAGTCTCTTCAGGACTCAGTTTTAAAAATCACAGTTGCCTACAGAGTTGGGGAGTGGAGGTGAGGGATACAAATCATTGCCAGCCTTGAGGAGACAATTTGCAAAATGTCTATAGAACCCTGAGAATATTCAAACCTTTTGCCAAGTAACTCCTGAGAAAATATCCCCAGGAAATAATTCTTGTTGAGGATAAGCTCTATATGTAAAGATGTTCATTGCAGCATTATTTACAATGATGAAAAACTAGAAGCATGCCTGATGACCAACAACCAGGGTTTATAGTTGTCCCCCACCATTCTATCATCAGGGGATTGGTTCCAGGACCACCCTGCCTTGGAGTATCCACGGATGCCCAAATCCCTTATATAAGATGGTGTTGTATTTGCATATAACATACGCACATCCTCCCATATACTTTAAATCATCTCTAGAATACTTATAATACCTAACGCAAGGCAAATGTTATGTAAATAGTTGCCAACACAGCAAATTCAAGTTTTGCTGTTTGGAACTTTCTGGAATTTTTTTTTCAAATGTTTTCCATCTGAGTCTGGTTGAATCCACAGATGCGGAACCTGCGGATATGGAGGGTCAACTGTACTTGCCAAGAGCTCTTGGTTACAAGTGATAGAAACCCAACTGGAACAGCCTTTGGGGAATTAAAAGGCTCAGGTAACTGAGAAGTCCAGTATCAAAACCCAAGAACTCACTTCGGGTGCATTTCGATCCAGAATCTGAAAAGCTGCAAGAGGATGTGGTCTTTCCCCCTCTGCCTCTGCCCTCTTTTGTCCCCCCCTTCCCGCACAAGTTCTCAAGACAGCTGGCAGCAGGTCCAGGCTACATCCTGCCTTTGAGTGATCCCTGCGTGGACCAAACTGGATCACGTGCCCCTTCCTTAGCCAATCATGGAAGCTGGGGAGATCCGGGGCTCTGACTGGTCAGACCCAGGACATGCGCTCACCTCCACCCAATAGCCGCACCTGTTGAATTATGGGTTGGGGGGTGGGAATCAGAGACCCCATGGGAAAATTGAAGCAATGTAGAAGGAAAGATGGGCAGGGAGGAACAACAGATGTCTAAGAAAGGTTGAATAAAACATGATGCAGATATATCCCTGGGAAATAGTATGGGCTGTGAAACCAGACAGCCTGGTCCTCACCTCCACATTGGGCCAGACACTTAAACTCTTTGTGCCTCAGTTTCCTCATCTGCAAAGCAAGAATAATAGGAGCTCCTGCTTTTAGGGTGGATGTGAGCATTATTGAGATCATGCGGGTGATGTGCTAGGCACAGCATCTGGCACTCAGCAAAGAGTTTATAACACAGGAACATGTTTACATTAAAATATACTGGGAAAATCAAGATATAAAACTGCACATACAAAAAACAAATAACCCAATCAAAAAATGAGGGAAGATCTAAATAGACATTTCTACAAAGAAGACATTCAGATGGCCAAAAAGCACATGAAAAGATATTCAACATCAGTAACTATTAGAGAAATGCAAATCAAAACTACAATGAGGCATCACCTCACACTGGTCAGAATGGCCATCATCAAAAAAGCTACAAACAATAAATGCTGGAGAGGGTGTTGAGAAAAGGGAACCCTCCCACACTGTTGGTGGGAATGTAAATTGGTACAGCCACTAAGGAGAACAATATGGAGATCCCTTAAAAAATTAAAATTAGAGTTACCATGTGACCCAGCAATCCCACTACTGGGCATATACCCAGAGAAAACCATAATTCAAAAAGTACATGCACCCCAATGTTCATTGCAGCACTATTTATAATAGCCAGGACATGGAAGCAACCTAAATGTCCATCAACAGAGAACTGGATAAAGAAGATGTGGTACATATATACAATGAAATATTACTCAGCAATAAAAAAGAGCAAAATAATGCCATTTGCAGCAACATGGATGGACCTGGAGATTGTCATACTGAATGAAGTAAGTCAGACACAGAAAGACAAATATCATATGATATCACTTACATGTGGAGTCTAAAAAACGGGGCTACAAATTGTAAGGCCACCTGGCCCGAGGCAGGGGAACGCAATCAGATTCACAGGTTGCATCAGACCGAAACTCTCCAGACCACCCAGTTCCAGAAACTGACCTGGAGACATTCCGGACCACCCAGTTCCAGGAACTGACCTGGAGACATTCCGGACCACCCAGTTCCAGGAACTGACCTGGGGATCTTCCACCCGGCCCAGCCTTCCCGCCTTTCGAGGGGCGGGACTAGCGGTCCCAAGACTGATGTAACCGGCACCAGATATTGCCACGATACCCTAAGAGACCACCAAATAAGGAATACCCTGCGCCCTCCCAGCTTCACCACACCCCTTTCCCTTCTTCCCCTATAAAATCCTGCCCAACCCTCCTCGCCCGGGTGCGACTTCTCTGGCCCCCTTCTCTCGGACCAGTGAACCTCGCCCAGGAGCGCCCCCTAATAAGGCTCACTTGAAGCTTTCCTCTGTTTCATGATGCCGTTTGTTAAGATCCGACCTTACATTTGGTGCCGAAACCCGGGAGGGGTACCAAGCCCCGCGGGTTACCGCGCGGGCCGCTCCTCCCCTCCCCCAGGAGACAACTAGGGAACCTCTACTCTTCCACCCGATCCGGCAGAAAACGGGGTAAGTCTCCCTCCCTTGTTCCCTCCGAACCCCAGAGTCCCTACCCACTGGACTCCCTGTCCCTAATCGCGGCCGTGTCAGGGACTCCTCCGTCCTCTGTCCGGGCCTCGGGCAACTGTGGAGACGTCCCAATCGCCTGACCGCCCTCCGACCCGCCAGGCCTCGGGTGATTGTGGAGACGTCCCAATCGCCTGACCGCCCTCCGACCCGCCGTGAATTGGAGACTGAGACCAGGGACGCCTCTCTCCCTCTTCATTCACTCAGGGACAGACTGGGGGTCATGGGAACCTCACAATCGAAACCAGATTCTAAGACGCCCCTGGGGTGTCTCCTAGCCAATTTTACAGCCCTCGGTTTCTCCCAAGATCTCCGTCGCCGACGGCTTATTTTCTATTCCACTGTGGCCTGGCCACAATATCCTCTAGACAATCAATCCAAATGGCCTCCTGAAGGGACTTTCGATTTTAACATCCTCCATGATCTAGATAATTACTGCCGCAGGACGGGCAAATCGTCCGAGGTCCCCTACGTTCAGGCCTTCTGGTATTTACACTCCCGCCCCTCCCTCTGCGGCGATTGTTCCACTTCCCAGATCCTTCTTGCCAGACAGACATCTCCTACATCCAAGCCCCTCATTTCCTTTGGGTCCTACATCCAAGCCCCTCATTTCCTTTGACGATGACCCATCTCCACTAGCCGACCCACCCGAATCTCTCGCCTCTCCCCGCTCCAGAGCTCCTCTCCAACCTCCACCCTACCCTGAAGCGGTCCCTCCTCCTCCCGAACCCTCTCCGCCCATCCAACCGCTTCCCGCCTCCCTCAACGGTTTCTCCTGCCACGCCCCTTGCCTCGCCAATTAGTGCACATACACGCTCTCACGACTCCCAAGATCCAAATCTCCTCTGCCCTCTGAGGGAGGTAGCAGGAGTGGAAGGATTAGTTAGAGTTCTCGTTCCCTTTTCCCTCCAAGATCTCTCTCAAATAGAAAAGCGATTAGGCTCCTTTTCTGCCGACTCTTCCAGCTACATCAAAGAAGTTCGCTACCTCTCTCAAGCTTACGATCTAACCTGGCACGATATCTTTGTGATCCTATCTTCTACTGTGACCCCTGACGAGAGGGAAAGAATTCAAACTGCTGCCCGAAACCATGCAGATCAGGTTCACCTTACTGACAACTCCATGCCTGTCGGAGCGACTGCCGTACCTGGCACCGATCCAGGCTGGGCTTATCAGGATGGCCCAAATGGCCGTAGTAAACGCGACCTCATGATCCAATGCCTCCTGGCTGGCATGCAAGCTGCCGCTCATAAGGTAGTCAATTTTGAAAAACGAAAAGAGATAACCCAAGAACCTAACGAAAATCCAGCTATCTTTCTCAATCGCCTTACAGAGGCCTTAACTCTCTACACCCAGCTGGATCCCGACACCCAGGCAGGGGCAGCGGTCCTAGCCACCCATTTTATCACCCAATCAGCCCCGGACATCCGAAAGAAATTAAAACGGGCAGAAGACGGCTCTCAAACCCCTATTCGAGATCTGGTAAAGATGGCCTTTAAAGTCTACAATGGCCATGAGGATTTGGCAGAATCCAACCGACAGGCTCTGATGCACCAGAAGGTGGCCCTCCAAACCCAAGCTCTTGTAGCCGCCCTAAGGCCGGCCATCTCCCATGGATCACAGCATCCACGGGGCCCGCAAAAGGCAACCCCGCCGGGGGCCTGCTTCAAATGCGGAAAAGAAGGCCACTGGGCTCACCAATGTCCCAATCCCCGACCTCCTTCTAAGCCCTGTCCCAACTGCGGGCTAACGGGCCGCTGGAAGAGCGACTGCCCTATGACTGGCCCTCCCTCAGCGTCTCCACGCGCGGGGCAGGCCGACCCCACGGCATTACCACTCGAACTGCTGGGATTGGCTGACGACTGACAGCGCCCGGACTCGAAGACACCCATCACCCTCGCCGAGCCCAGGGTAACGCTACAGGTAGCGGGTAAGTCCATCTCATTTCTGGTGGACACGGGGGCTGCCTATTCGGTCCTGCCTACTTATTCCGGGCCAGTTTCTCCTTCCCAGATCTCGGTCATGGGTAGTGATGGCAAACCATCCTTCCCACTCCAGACCGGTCCACTCCCATGTCATATCGAAGGACTCCCTTTTACTCATTCCTTCTTAGTCATACCATCCTGCCCAGTTCCCTTGCTAGGTCGAGATGTCCTTTTCCACTTAGGGGCCTCCCTCCAGCTGGTTAGACTTGACCCTAAGGTCCCCTCCTCCCAACTCCTTCTTCCTCTTCTCGGCCTGTCTCTAGAACCCTCCCCCTCCTATCCCCCTCTTCCAATCACACCGAACCCAATCAATCCCCAAGTTTGGGATACTTCTAAGCCCATAATAGCAACACACCATTCCCCCGTCCTCATCCGCCTAAAGGACCCCTCCAAATTTCCATCAAGGCCCCAATTTCCCATCTCTGAGACCCACCTTAGGGGCCTACAACCTATTATCACCAGACTCCTAAACCAGGGACTCCTTATCCCCACTGACTTTCCCTGCAACACCCCCATCCTGCCTGTCCGCAAGGCCTCTGGGGATTATCGCCTGGTCCAGGACCTCCGACTAATCAATGAGGCCATAATTCCTCTCCACCCAGTAGTACCAAACCCATACACCTTGCTCTCCCGTATCCCCCCATCCACAACCCACTTTATGGTTCTGGATCTCCAAGATGCCTTTTTCACTATCCCCCTACATCCCGACTCCTATTTCCTCTTCGCCTTTACCTGGATGGATCCAGATACTCATACTTCCAGTCAGATCACCTGGACAGTTCTTCCCCATGGCTTCCGCGACAGTCCTCACCTCTTCGGTCAGGCGCTGGCACGAGACCTCACTTCCTGCTCCCGTACCCCCAGCACACTCCTTCAATATGTAGATGACCTCCTCCTTTGTAGCCCATCTCTCAGCCTCTCAAGGCAACATACTGCAGATCTCCTCAATTACCTTGGATCTCGCGGTTAATGGGTCTCCCCAGCCAAGGCTCAGTTATCTGTATCTTCTGTAACCTACCTGGGGCTCCACCTTACCCCTACCACAAAAGGTCTAACAGCCGATCGCACCCGGATTATCCGTGAACTCCAGCCTCCGGAAACAGCGGAACAAAGTCTCTCCTTTGTGGGCCTTATAGGATTTTTCCGACACTGGATCCCTAACTTTGCTCTCCTCACTAAACCCTTATATCTAGCCGCTGAAGAAACCCCTCAAGGACCCCTCACCTCTCCTTCCGCCGTTCGACAGGCCTTTCTCACCCTCCGTAACGCTCTGATATCTTCTCCCCTTTCTCTGCCCAACCCAAACCGACCTTTACACCTTTTTGTGGATGAACAGGCCGGAATAGCCACTGGACTCCTTGCCCAGCCTGTAGGGCCTTCCTACCGCCCCGTGGCTTACCTCTCCAAACAGCTAGACCCAACCATTCGGGGATGGCAATCATGCCTTTGGGCCCTAGCAGCAGCAGCCGAACTGACCAAACAAACACTCAAACTGGCTCTGGCCCACCCACTAACCGTGTTTTCCTCCCACCGGCTGGTCGACCTCCTAGGCCACAAGTCTCTCTCTCCCTCCTGGGCCCCTCCCGCATCCAGGAGTTCCACCTACTATTCCCCATATTCCTTGATTCAAAAAATCTACGACAGCCGCCCAAATCTAGCTGATACTGGGTTTCTTTGCAACTCATCCCTCACGGTAAACACATCAATTGAAGCACCACCAGGCATGTTTTTGTGGTGCAATGGTTCCCTCACAAAAGAGATCAATTCTTCCTCCCCCTCCCCATGTATCCCCGTTACTCTCGTCCCACAACTCACACTGTATAGCCAAGCCGAATTTTCCTCGCTAATCACGCCGCCCTTTACCCGTCGGAAAAGAGCTATCTTTCTTCCTCTGGTCGCAGGCATCTCTCTCGCCTCCTCCCTGGTCGCTGCAGGCCTCAGGGGGGAGCTCTAACACATAGTGCTTCAACATCCCGCGACTTAGAACATAAACTCCAGCTAGCCATTGAAGCCTCCGCCGCCTCCATCTCCTCTCTCCAGCGCCAAATCACCTCCATAGCCCGAGTCGCTCTCCAGAATCGACGAGCCCTGGATCTCCTGACGGCTGACAAAGGAGGTACCTGCCTCTTCCTACAGGAGGAACGCTGCTATTACATTAATGAAACAGGACTCGTCGAAGACAACGTAAACGCCCTCCATCGCTTAAGAGAAGAACTCTAACGCAAACACCAACAGTTCGCCTCCCCAATTCCCGATTGGTGGCGATCCACCCTCTATACCTGGCTAACACCAATCTTAGGCCCCCTAATTCTCATCTGTATCTTGCTCATGTTTGCCCCCTGTTTTCTTAGGTTCCTTTGCAGGCACATGGAGGAAGTCTCTCGGGTGGCCACAAACCAAATGCTCCTCGGTCCTTACACCTTGCTTCCTACAGAACCCCCCACTGGTCTCCCCTAAGCCTCGGACCTCTGGTCACCCGACTCCCCTTTTGACGCCCCCATTCAGCATGAAGTAGCCAGAGATCAGAACGCCGCCCCATTACACCAAAGATGTCGGGATGTAAGGCCAACTGGCCCGAGGCAGGGGAACGCAATCAGATTCACCGGTTGCATCAGACAGAAACTCTCCGGACCACCCAGTTCCAGGAACTGACCTGGGGACCTTTCACCCGGCCCAGCCTTCCCGCCTTTCGAGGGGCGGGACTAGCGGTCCCAAGACTGATGTAACCGGCACCAGATATTGCCACGATACCCTAAGAGACCACCAAATAAGGAATACCCTGCGCCCTCCCAGCTTCACCACACCCCTTTCCCTTCTTCCCCTATAAAATCCTGCCCAACCCTCTTCGCCCGGGTGCGACTTCTCTGGCCCCTTTCTCTCGGACCAGTGAACCTCGCCCAGGAGCGCCCCCTAATAAAGCTCACTTGAAGCTTTCCTCTGTTTCGCGATGCTGTTTGTTAAGATCCGACCTCACATATATAAAATAGATAACTAATAATAACCTGCTGTATAGCACAAGGAACTCTACTCAATACTCTGTAATGGCCTACATAGGAAAAGAATCTTAAAAAAAAAAAAGTAGATATATGTATATGTATAACTGACTCACTTTCCCGTATACCTGAAACTAACACAACATTGTAAATCAACTGTACCCCAATAAAAATTTTAAAAACAATAACAACTCAAAAACAACCCTGCACATACACTTTGATTGGATGGATGTAAAACAAACAAAACAAACCAACAACAACCAATAGCCCTAAAACCTGACCATGCATTGGAATGACCAACAGAATAGAAGCAAAATGTCCATGGGAGTTGTGTCTAGGTGATGGCATTATTGGTAACTTTTTTCCTGCCATGATTTCCAATTTTTCTATAATGACCAGTTATTACTTTTAAGTTAAACTTCTTATTTGGAAAAATTATCTCCCTACTCTGCAAAACCCAACAGGAACAGCTGGCCCTTGCTAGAATTCATCAGGAATTCCCAGGCTGATTGTCTGCGTTTGAGATCCAAATTTAGTCACAGTGGAGATAAGGGCTTGTTAGTTTCTAGTGGAGACCAGGCCAGGCTAACCAGTTTGGTTGGGCTTCCTCCAGGCCAGGCTTTAGAGCCCAGATTTCTGGGGTGGAGCCTTGCAGTGGTATCAGGAATGAGGGGAAGGGAGAAGAGACGTTGTTGCCCAGGGCTGTTCCTCCTGGCTTGTTAGAACAGCCCAGCTAGGTGACATTGAATTTTGGAAACAATAGGGTAAGAGAAATGAACCAGCATTTATCAAGCAGAAGAAACCGTGATTTTCACACATTCTCTCAATGAATCTTCACCACAATATTTGTCTCCTCATTTTACAGGGAGGAAACCAGGCTCCCTCCAAGGTAGAAGTAGTATTAGACCCCAGGTGTGCCTGTTCCAGAGTAAAGAAGCAAAATCTTTCAGAGGCACATTTTCACCCTTTCCCTTAGGTCTCAGAGGCAGAGTCTGCCCAGAACTTAATCTAAAAGCTTAATCCCTGAACCAATCTCTGTCACACACCCACACCTGATACAAAATCAGGTATGACATGGCCTTTACCCTCAAGAATCAACCAATCTGGAAAGGGAAGGCAGACCCCAAAACAGACATGTTCAGACTAGTGTAGTTCTGAGGCTGCTGGGACAGATCAAATCCAAGGCATAAAAGCTCTTGATCATTTAGTGATGTAATTTAAGCATCCTTCTTTCTCCTGGATGTTCAGGCTTTTACCAATGCCTGGGCCATAATCCCAGGCACATCATATTCTTGTCTAAAGCTTCAGTGTACAAAGCTCATGCCCTGACCCTCAGCCTCCCTGATGCAGCTAGCCTCAGAGGAGTTTTGCCAAAAAATATATATAAAGACTTCTCTTTCTCTCATTTCCTGGGTTCCTGCAGGACAAACAATCCGTAATAGTAATAATAATAATAATAAACAAATCATTTAATGACCACTTACTATGTGCTAATGACATCCATTGAATCCTCATGACAGTTCTTTGAGGTAGATCCCATCATTACTCCCATTTATGGAGAGAAAACCAAGACCAAGAGAAATTAAGTAACTTTATCCCACTGTGCATGGCCTCTCAAAGACAAAAGGATTTCTTCTCTTTCTTTTTGTAATTATTTCCCAGAATCTAAACCCAGTGATATTTCAAGGGCAAATGGGCCTGGAACATATTCACTTGTGTTTACATTGATCCTACAAACAGCCATTCAGGTAGGTATTATTGTCCCATTTTACAGGTAAGGGAAGAGAGGCTCAGAGAAGGCAATGACCTGCCTGAATCACACAGCTTGTGAGCTGTGGAGCCCAGGTTGTGAACCACGTCTGGCTCCTTCCACGGCATCATGGCTTCTCTGTGAGTAAACTGTAGGGAGGGGGAGGAAGAGGAAAGAGAAGAAAGAAAAGAAACGGTGGGAGAGGAGGGAAGGGGAGAGAAGTGGAAGGGAAAGAACCAGACTCAACACCTAGAAGGGCAAGGAGAGAAAAGCTGTCAAGCCAGGTCCTCAACTTACATAACATCTAATAGCCCAATTCCAGGGACAGAGAATCTTTGCTTCTCCCTTCAGGCTCAAGTCTCCTGGCTCTTGGAAGCTGGTTTTGGCTCCCACACAGGGATGTGGAAAGTGAACTTTCCAGGCATCCAGCTATGGGAACAGAACCCCAACCTTGGCTGTTAAATGTACCCAGGGGAAGCTTCCAGAAGTCCCTGGGGCAGCTGCATCAGAGTGCTTTGGGCAGGCTGGTCCCCTTTCCTCAGCCCCCTCCCCTCCTGGCTATGACCTGCCCAGGTCTAAACCTTTCTCTCTCAATTGAGAGCCTCAGACTCCCTCCTGCCTCTCCCCGATGACAGGGAAAGGCTTCAGCCATCCTCTGAGGACTCGAGGAACTGCTCAGGAGTCAGCCGGACAGGCCAGAGTTCACATCCACACTCAGACCTCAACAAACTGGGGCACTTGGTCTGCCCAAGGTGCCTTCTGGGGGTGCTGTTCATCTCGGAAGTCTGTGGGGCTGCGATGGGGAGGCCCCCTCTCTGCACCTCACTTCCCTGCCTCTAGGTGGGGCTGTAGAACCACTCACTCCCCAGGTCCTGAGGAGGCTGCGTTCAGGCTTGTCAGTTCCCAGCAGGGTATCCACTGTGATGGAGTCTAGCATAGGGGGATGAGAGCGCGGGCTCGGGAGACAGACAAGCCTGGGGTCCAGGCCTGCCTCTGCTGCGGGGCAAGTTACTGACCCTCTCTGAGCCTCAGTTCCTGCATCTTTGAGGCGAGAGGATGTCAGCCCCATGGTGGACTGCTCAGGACGCTCCGTGTCAGGAAGTGGCTGGCACTTAGGAAGTGCCCAGTAGGTGGTTACCGTTTTTACCAGTACTGCAGGCCTGCTACACCACCTCCCCCATTCATCCCACTCCTCCCTGTCCCAGCTGGGCCAGGGGCCGCCTCTGTCACCCCACAGTCCCCTGGGCCTCCATCCAGGCCCTGTACTACCTCAAGGAGTGGGCCTGTGACACGGCTAGCAGCATCTACAGGTGATCAGCACAGGTCTCCCAAATAGTAGAACCTTGATTTCAACATCTCCCTCCCCCAAGTGTGGAATACCTAACATTAGCACACCTCCTACCCACAAGGAATGAAAGCGAGGGGCGATCAGATGGCAGGGGCTCCCAGGACTCTGAGTTGGCCCTGGCTCCTCTCCCCTTGCTTGTTTTGGCTCCCTGTCAAGAATGCTGGCCCGGGCCTGGGAGGCTGACTGACCTCAGACTCCGGAGGGAAAGTCACACTTTCGATCAACTCCCCGGAGCAGCCCTGCATTCCAGGAGGGGCGTGGGAAGGGCCAGGCTTCCCCGGCTGAGCTGAGCGGAGAGCTGCCTGCAGCCTGGTCATCCCCGCAGCAGCCTCGGCACTGGCCCACACCCACCTTGGCGTCCCCTAGGGGAACCTGCCCCACCAGGGAGGGATGGGGACGGGGGTGTGGGAGAAGATGTCCAATGCCACCACAGGAAAGAAATGCAGGGAGGTGCCCAGGGAGATGTCTCTGGCTTTTCCCATCCACACCCCAGCTTCCAGTGCTAGCTGATTTGCCTTTTCCAGTGCTTTCCCCATCCCCACAAAAACAGGAATCTTCTCCATTATTCTGAGCAATTCAGGTCTCCCTCAAGCCCCTGTCCCCCAACAGGTGGTCCCAAGGCTGTCTAGAGCCATCCCTCCTGGCCCAGCCTTGCTGTCTAGCCCCGTCCCCGCCCCCGGTGTTGTTTCAGCTGGAGTTGTTCTCAGGGGCGCCAGTCCTGGGGAAGGCTTCCCTGGGGAGGTCACCCAAGAGCTGGGCCTCAGAGGGTGGACAGTGGTTGGCCGGCAGAGAGGATCAGCCCAAGCATGGTCTGCAGCAGAGTGCGGCGTGAGCACAGAGGCTGTGGGCAGCATGATGGGTGGGGCAAAGGTCCCCAGAGACATTTTCCTTCTGCTACAACCAGCCTCTCTTTCTCCAGAGGTTCCCACGACTCCCCTGGCTGGCGGCTCCTGGGCAGGCTTCCTCCCACAGACCAGTCTCCAGAACGGACAGAAGAATGGGCCAAGGGCAGTGGAGTAGCCTGGGTAGGGGGTCAGGAGAGAGGATAGGCATGTGATGCGGGCTGAGGGCTCCATCCCCTTGGGACCACGTTTTCCCCATACCCACCATGAGGCAGTGACCCTAGAAGTCCTGAGGTCCAGAGAACGGAGACTTCTAGGCTCCTCCTTGGGAGAGATCGGCTGTTTCTTTCTAGAAGATGGAGCACTGTCGTCCTCTAGTGGCTTTGGTGAGAGGCGGCAAAAACCAAAGCAGAAAGGAACTACTGGACAGGTAGTCACGGTCCAAGTGCTGACGGATCTACTGCCCCGCCACACCTCACCCTCAGCAGATCCTCAGATGTCACCAGATGACCTGGGAAGCCAGGCTCCTGCGAACGGCATTGCGGATCTGGGTAAGCTTGAGGAGGGCATGTTAGGGTGACAAGCTGTGCTGAGGTTACATTTGAGTCTGGGGTTGGGCTGGCACTGAGGTGGGGGACACGGTGAGGGTGGACTGGGGCTGGGACCAGGACAGGTTCCTTCCCAAGACCCCACAATGCTGGGAGGATGGTACGTGGTTCCTAACTCTGGTTTCCACCTCAGGCCACTGATCTGACTGGTTCTGTTTAACCCACACATGAAACCCTGTGTCAGGCACATTAAAATAAAACAAGGAGCCCATCAGTAAACTTGCTCAAGCCTCTTAGACAGCCTCATCCACCAGAGGGCAGACAGCAGAAGCAAGAAGAACTACAATCCTGCAGCCTGTGGAACAAAAACCACATTCACAGAAAGATAGACAAGATGAAAAGGCAGAGGACTATGTACCAGATGAAGGAACAAGGTAAAACCCCAGAAAAACAACTGAATGAAGTGGAGATAAGCAACCTTCCAGAAAAAGAATTCAGAATAATGATAGTGAAGATGATCCAGGACCTTGGGAAAAGAATGGAGGCAAAGATCGAGAAGATGCAAGAAATGTTTAACAAAGACCTAGAAGAATTAAAGAACAAACAAACAGAGATGAACAATACAATAACTGAAATGAAAAATACACTAGAAGGAATCAATAGCAGAATAACTGAGGCAGAAAAATGGAAAGTGACCTGGAAGACAGAATAGTGGAATTCACTGCTGCAGAACAGAATAAAGAAAAAAGAATGAAAAGAAATGAAGACAGCCTAAGAAACCTCTGAGACAACATGAAACGCAACAATATTCGCATTATAGGGGTTCCAGAAGAAGAGAGAGAGAAAGGACCTGAGAAAATATTTGAAGAGATTATAGTCAAAAACTTCCATAACATGGGAAAGGAAATAGCCACCCAAGTCCAGGAAGTGCAGAGAGTCCCATACAGGATAAACCCAAGGAGAAACACACCAAGACACATGGTAATCAAACTGGCAAAAATTAAAGACAAAGAAAAATTATTGAAAGCAGCAAGGGAAAAATGACAAATAACATACAAGGGAACTCCCATAAGGTTAACAACTGATTTCTCAGCAGAAACTCTACAAGCCAGAAGGCAGTGGCATCACATATTTAAAGTGATGAAAGGGAAGAACCTACAACCAAGATTACTCTACCCGGCAAGGATCTCATTCAGATTCGATGGAGAAATCAAAAGCTTTACAGACAAGCAAAAGCTAAGAGAATTCAGCACCACCAAACCAGCTCTACAACAAATGCTAAAGGAACTTCTCTAAGTGGGAAACACAAGAGAAGAAAAGGACCTACAAAAACAAACCCAAAACAATTAAGAAAATGGTAACAGGAACGTACATATCGATAATTACCTTAAACGTGAATGGATTAAATGCTCCGACCAAAGGACACAGGCTTGCTGAATGGATACAAAAACAGGACCCATATATACGCTGTCTACAAGAGACCCACTTCAGACCTAGGGACACATACAGACTGAAAGTGAGAGAATGCAAAAAGATATTCCATGCAAAAGGAAATCAAAAGAAAGCTGGAGTAGCAATACTCATATCAGATAAAATAGACTTTAAACTAAAGAATGTTACAAGAGACAAGGAAGGACACTACATAATGATCAAGGGATTAATCCAAGAAGAAGATATAACAATTATAAATATATATGTTCCCAACATAGGAGCACCTCCATACATAAGGCAACTGCTAACAGCTATAAAAGAGGAAATCGACAGTAACACAATAATAGTGGGGGACTTTAACACCTCACTTACACCAATGGAAAGATCATCCAAACAGAAAATTACTAAGGAAACACAAGCTTTAAATGACACAATAGACCAGATAGATTTAATTGATGTTTATAGGACATTCCATCCAAAAACAGCAGATTACACTTTCTCCTCAAGTGCGCACACAGAACATTCTCCAGGATAGATCACATCTTGGGTCACAAATCAAGCCTCAGTAAATTTAAGAAAATTGAAATCATATCAAGCATCTTTTCTGACCACAATGCTATGAGACTAGAAATCAATTACAGGGAAAAAACTGTAAAAAACACAAACACATGGAGGCTAAACAATACATTACTAAATAACCAAGAGATCACTTGAGGAAGAAATCAAAGAGGAAATCAAAAAATACCTAGAGGCAAATAACAATGAAAACAGGATGATCCTAAACCTATGGGATTCAGCAAAAGCAGTTCTAACAGGGAAGTTTATAGCAATAAAATCCTACCTCAAGAAACAAGAAAAATCTCAAATAAACAATCTAACCTTATACCTAAAGGAACTAGAGAAAGAAGAACAAACAAAACCCAAAGGAAAGAAATCATAAAGATCATAAAGATTAGTTGACCATAGGTCTAATCATAAAGATCAGAGCAGAAATAAATGAAATAGAAACAAATAAAACAATAGCAAAGATCAATAAAACTAAAAGCTGGTTCTTTGAGAAGATAAACAAAATTGATAAAGCATTAGCCAGACTCATCAAGAAAAAGAGGGAGAGGACTCAAATCAATAGAATTAGAAATGAAAAAGGAGAAGTTACAACAGACACCGCAGAAATACAAAGCATCCTAAGAGACTACTACAAGCAACTCTGTGCCAATAAAATGGACAACCTGGAAGAAATGGACAAATTCTTAGAAAAGTATAACCTTCCAAGACTGAATCGGGAAGATATAGAAAATATGAACAGACCAATCACAAGTAATGAAATTGAAACTGTGATTAAAAATCTTCCAGCAAACAAAAGTCCAGGACCAGATGGCTTCACAGGTGAATTCTATCAAACACTTAGAGAAGAGCTAACACCCATCCTTCTCAAAGGTTTCCAAAAAATTGCAGAGGAAGGAACACTCCCATATTCATTCTATGAGGCCACCATCACCCTGATACCAAAACCAGACAAAGATACTACAAAAAAAAGAAAATTACAGAGCAATATCACTGATGAATATAGACGCAAAAATCCTCAACAAAATACTAGCAAACAGAATCCAACAACACATAAAAGGATCATACACCATGATCAAGTGGGATTTATCCCAGGGATGCAAAGATTCTTCAATATATGCGAATCAATCAATGTGATACAGCATATTAACAAAATGAAGAAGAAAAACCATATGATCATCTAAATAGATGCAGAAAAAGCTTTTGACAAAATTCAACACCAATTTATGATAAAAACTCTCCAGAAAGTGGGCATAGAGGGAACCTACCTCAACATAATAAAGGCCATATTTGACAAACCCACAGCAAACATCATTCTCAATGGTGAAAAACTGAAAGCATTTCCTCTAAGATCAGGAGCAAGGCAAGGATGTCCACTCTCACCACTATTATTCAACATAGTTGTGGAAGTCCTAGCCATGGCAATCAGAGAAGAAAAAGAAATAAAAGGGATACAAATTGGAAAAGAAGAAGTAAAACTGTCACTGTTTGCAGATGACATGATACTATACATAGAAAATCCTAAAGATGTCACCAGAAAACTACTAGAGCTATCAATGAATTTGGTAAAGTTGCAGAATACAAAATTAATGCACAGAAATCTCTTGCATTCCTATACACTAATGATGAAAAATCTGAAAGGGAAATTAAGGATACACTCCCATTTACCATTGCAACAAAAAGAATAAAATACATAGGAATAAACTTACCTAGGGAGACAAAATACCTGTATACAGAAAACTATAAGACACTGATGAAAGAAATTACAGATGATACAAACAGATGGAGAGATATACCATGTTCTTGGATTGGAAGAATCAATATTGTGAAAATGACTATACTACTCAAAGCAATCTACAGATTCAATGCAATCCTTATCAAATTATCAATGGCATTTTTTACATAACTAGAACAAAAAATCTTAAAATTTGTATGGAGACACAAAAGACTCCGAATAGCCAAAGCAGTCTTGAGGGGAAAAAATGGAGCTGGAGGACTCAGACTCCCTGACTTCAGGCTATACTACAAAGCTACAGTAATCAAGACAATATGGTACTGGCACAAAAACAGAGATATAGATCAATGGAACAAGATAGAAAGTCCAGAGATAAACCCACGCACCTATGGTCAACTAATCTATGACAAAGGAGGCAAGGATATACAATGGAGAAAAGACAGTCTCTTCAATAAGTGGTGCTGGGAAAACTGGACACCTACATGTAAAAGAATGAAATTGGAACACTCCCTAACACCATACACAAAAATAAACTCAAAATGGATTAGAGACCTAAATGTAAGACTGGACACTGTAAAACTCTTAGAGGAAAACATAGGAAGAATACTCTTTGACATAAATCACAGCAAGATCTTTTCTGATCCACCTCCTAGAGTAATGGAAATAAAAACAAAAATAAACAAATGGGACCTACTGAAACTTAAAAGCTTTTGCAGAGCAAAGGAAACCACAAACAAGACAAAAAGGCAACCCTCAGAATGGGAGAAAATACTTGCAGATGAATTAACGGACAAAGGATTAATCTCCAAAATATATAAACAGCTCATGCAGCTCATTATTAAAAAAACAACCCAATCCAAAAATGGGCAGAAGACCTAAATAGACATCTCTCCAAAGAAGACAGACAGATGGCCAAGAAGTACATGAAAAGCTGCTCAACATCACTAATTATTAGAGAAATGCAAATCAAAACTACAATGAGGTATCACCTCAGACCAGTTAGAATGGGCATCATCAGAAAATCTACAAACAACAAATGCTGGAGAGGAAGTGGAGAAAAGGGAACCCTCTTGCACTGTTGGTGGGAATGTAAATTGATACAGCCACTATGGAGAACAGTATGGAGGTTCCTTAAAAAACTAAACATAGAATTACCATATGACCCAGCAATCCCACTACTGGGCATATACTCAGAAAAAACCATAATTCAAAAAGACATGTGCACCCCAATGTTCATTGCAGCACTATTTACAATAGCCAGGACATGGAAGCAACCTAAATGCTTATTGACAGACAAATGGATAAAGAAGATGTGGTACATACATACAATGGAATATTACTCAGCCATAAAAAGGAATGAAATTGGGTCATTTGTAGGGACGTGGATGAATCTAGGGCCTGTCATACAGAAGTAAGTCAGAAAGAGAAAAACAAATATTGTATATTAACGCATATATGTGGAGTCTAGAAAAATGGTACAGATGAACCGGTTTGCAGGGCAGAAATTGAGACACAGCTGTAGAGAACAAACGGATGGACACCAAGGGGCGAAAGCGGTGGGGGTGTGTGTGTGTGATGAATTGGGAGATTGGGATTGACATATATACACTAATATGTATAAAATGGATAACTTATAAGAACTTGCTGTATAAAAAAAATTAATAGAAATAAATAAATAAATAAAATAAAATAAAACAAGGAAAATGCAATCAAGAGAAACCCTCGAGTCATTATGCTAAGTGAAATAAGCCAGTCAGGAAGTCTGGGTTTGTGAGAAGCTCTGCAGACGGTAAACTCAACCATGTTTTGGGTAGGAGGGGCAGAATCCCAGCACGACTAGCCGGCATCATGGAAGCAATGGATGGTACTGATGGCCGGGTGTGGAGTGGAACGCCCGTGGGTGAGGCTGGATGGGGTGTGTCAATGACAGTGCCATAGCTCTATCCCTGCCTCTGCACACGGCAGCCCTGACCGCCCAGAGACATATCCTCTCAGCTTCTGGTCAGAGCTCCTCTTTCCATCTTTACAGCTCAAGACCTGCGATTCCGTTTCACTGGAACACATTTAACATGAGAATATTGATAAATTATAAAGGGAAAAAAAAGAGCTACAGACCCTATCTATAAACAACTTGATAACATTAAAATATACATGAATAATTGACATAGAAAAAAAGCTGGAAGGAACATGCCAAAGTGTGAACAGTGGTTATCTTGACAGAGAGATGATGGTGGTGTACTGAGTGGTTTTATTTTCTTTGGCTTCTCTGCATGTAAAATAAAAAATTCTATCAGGAACATATACTGCTGTTATAATAAGAAAAATATTATTGTAGTTGTCTAATACAAGAAGGGTCTGGACAGTGTGCATAAAAAGAGAGCTGGCAAGACAAGACGATCTTCTAAAGAGAGTGAGCAAAGTGGAGTCCAGTGAGTAAGCCAATTTATCTAACACATCGCAGTCTCTGCCCTCACCAGTCTCATGGTCAGGGAGCGGGGACAGACATGGAAGCAAATGGTACAAGAGTGACCAGCACTATGACTGGGGTAAGCTCAGGAGAATGTGGGAGCTCTGATCAAGGCTGAGAAGGTGGGGGAGGCTTCCAGGAGGAGGGAACCCTTGAGGAGCAACTTGAAGGGGGAACAGGTGGTCTCCAGGTGCAGAAGAGGAAGGGCAGTTTGCCAAACAGAAGGAACAGTACGTGCAAAGGCCCTGAGGCAGCTTCATTCCAGCCTGGGTGGCTCATCAGGCCAATAACAAACAAATAAAACCAGGAGTTCCCTGGTGGTCTGCTGGTTAGGATTCGGCGCTTTCACTGCTGTGGCCCGGGTTCACTCCCTGGTCGGGGAACTCCTGCAAGCCGTGCAGTATGGCCAGAAACCAAACAAACTAAACCACCAAAGGTATAAGAAGGAGCCCGTTTGGAGAGGATGGTATACTCCACCTTGAGGATAGCTTTTGAATATTTTTTTAAATATTCCCTTTTATTTTCCCTTCTTACTTCACATAGAATAGAAAACACTTAAACTCTGATTCACCTGTTAAACCACACCCCAGAGCTATGATTTCCCTGAGAAACTGCAAATTGCCCAGCTAATGCTAAGAAGTTTGATTAAATCAGAAGGGGGGGCGTCTCCAGGGTTTTATATCATTCCCCACTCGTCTGCCAGGGAAGAAGTCATGCCTTGGGTTGGGGGTGACATGTGGGCTCTGTTGGCTCCGTGACCCCAGCAGAGTCGTTGGCGCTTGTTACCCTCAGTTTCTCCAGTAACCGAATAGATACATGATGGCCCCAAACAGCCTAGAAGACCTCTCACTGCATGACCTGGGTAGAGTGAAATTGTGAGACCCCAGGTGGCCTTAAAAAGCCTACCCACCTCCGCTGGAGAGAGCAGTGACACGTGTCAGGCTCAGGCTACCCCCTTCTTCATGGATGAAGGACAGAGGATGTGTGGGGTCCACACTGACCATGCCCCCCTCTGGCTCCTCCACTCCTACGACCCCTGCCACCTCACTTTATTCTGCGCTAGCCAGAGTAAACTGCCTTACAAATGTGGAAGGCTTGTACGTTTTAAATATTAACTGAGTCTCCCTGACCCCCGGCACTTCCCTCCCTTACCTGGGACCTCTCCCTCCCTCCATACTCAAAGGAAAGATGCCACAGGGCAGAAAGCAACTAGGGTGCAAGGACCCAGTGCACAGTAGATGCTCTAGGACCAATCTAGGGCTACCACATGGAAAGATGGAATTGAGAATTAGCTCTGTGTTGTACACCTACTCCCATCAACATCTTGGCATGACACAAAGCCCTGGAACTTGGCCATGACCTTGGCGGAAAGGTAGAGAGCCCCAGAGGAATGGGGTCTCAAAATAGAAATGAAGTTGTGGAGAAAGTCAGCTCATTTCACACATGCCTGGGTTAATGGAGTGGGTCATGTACGCATGCTTCTCTCTCTGTCTGGAATGTTCCCCCACCATACTCCAAGTGCATACACTCACACACACTTTGCCTGGATCATGCCTACTTACCTGCTCTCCATTCAAACCTCACAGTTTCCATATGACTCCTCCAGAAAGCCTTCCCTGGCAGATCCCACCCCTTACCCCGACACCGCCAGGCTGCGTTAATCTGTGATAATTTACTTACTTCTCTATCACCTTCAGTAAACCGTTAGCTTCTCAAGGACCAGGGAAATGTCTAGTTCATCTTTTATTCCAGATGTTAAGAACAGTGTCCAGCTCTTGGTGGGCGTCCCACAGACACTTCTTCACTTAAACAAATGACTACATGGTGGGTGAGGAAGATAAGCCTGAGGAAGATAAGCCTGGGGAAGGTTGGGCCATGCCCAGGGACCATGACCCCTCTGTGACTGTGTTCTGAACCTTTCTTGCCTCCTACCTGCTGACTCTGTCCCACTTCCCTCCTGTCCACTTTTTGGGAAGATTCTCAGGAGAAACGCAGAGTAGGGGGAAGCACAAGGGGCATGCAGGAGGAATTTGGAAGAGAGGGTCAGAGAACCTATGGGTGGAAGAGGAAGGTAGGAAATTAGTCCTTTTGATGGTGACTGAGAGATACAAGTGAAAGAATTGTACTATGTTGACACTGCTTTTTTTGTTTGCTGGACTCTGGTCTTGATCCCACAGCAATTTTCTCAGACTGGACAACATGGACCACAGCTCTATAAGCATTACATCCTTGAGAAACTCCAATAGAGAGTTCTTGCCTCTTCTTTCACTCTTCTCCCAAATCAGCAAAAGGGAAGAGAGATTTCTCTTTCCTGGCCTGCACAGCCCGTCATATCTTAGACCTATGTTAGCTCTTCATTCAGTAAAGTTTTCTTGAGCCCCCATATATCCCAGGTGTAGAAGGCCCTTTACTTTCTTATGCTCTTCATCTGCAGAATACTCCCTCTGATAACACTCCATTTGAGTCCCTGAAGTGGGCAGCTATTACATTTTTTCCTGCCCAGTCTTCTTTCCCCTTATTTTTTTAAATTAAAAAAATATATTTATTTATTTTTTGGCTGCATTGGGTCTTCGTTGTTGCACGTGAGCTTTCTCTAGTTGTGGCTAGTGGGGGCTACTCTTCGTTGCGGAGTATGGGCTCTAGGCGTGCAGGCTTCAGTAGCTGTGGCTTGCGGGCTCAGTAGTTGTGGTTCACGGGCTCTAGAGCATAGGCTCGGTAGTTGTGGCGCATGGGCTTAGTTGCTCCGTGACACGTGGGATCTTCCAGGACCAGGGCTTGAACCCGTGTCCCCTGCATTGGCAGGCAGATTCTTGACAACTGTGCCACCAGGGAAGTCCCTTTCCCCTTATTTTGGAAACAGCACCTCAGTTTTCCTCAGGGGAGCCACCCACCCCACTCCGATCCACCTCACCCTACCCCACCCCATCCATGTGGATCGTGCTGGCTGATCTCCTTGCTTTGGCTGAGAGCTGTGCACACGGCCTGGCCAATCAGTGCTTTCCACCTCCTCTGACCTCACCCGACCCTGATCCATTGTCCACGGAGCAGCTGGAGGGATTTTCTTAAGACTTAAACCAGATTATATAATTCCTCTGTTTAAAATCCTTCAAAGATTTTCGTATGAAGCCCAAAGCTCCTTACAGGAGGCCCACAAGGCTTTGCCACCTCAAAGTTTCAGCTTGAATGTCATTTACTCAGAGTACTCTTCATGACCATGCTATGCGGAGTTTTGTTTATTTTTCTCCATAGCATTTATCACATTCTGTCGGTTTACTGTCTCTCCCTCACCCTATCAGAGGTGAGTGGAAGCAGAGACAGTTTATCTCATTCACTTTTTATCCCCGGCACCCGGCACATGGTAGGTGTTCAGTCAGTCTTTGAAGAGGGCTCTGGACAATGACCTGAGGTTGGGGAGAGCCGAGCGGACAGACGTGCTGGGCTACTGCAGTGGTCCAGCGCAGAAAGGCAGGCGGTCTGCACTCAGGGGGTACGGGGCCAGTAGACACAAATGGACAGAGGGAGGATGTGTTTTGGGGGCAGAGATAACAGAATATGCTGATAAATTGGGAGAGAGAAAAGGAGGAATCAAGGAGGACCCCTAAGTTTCCAGCTGGAGCCGCTGTGTGGTTGGTGGTGCCAGTAAACTTGGGATGAGAGGGCAAGTTTTAGGGGAGAGCCTACACTTTATGTTTGGGATATATTTGTGCTGAGCTGTCTGTGAAACACTCAAGAGGAGGAGTTGCCTAGGCAGCTGGACATATGAATCCAGAGCTGGGGGAACAGTCTAGATTTGAAATATAAATAGAAACCGAGATTTTATGGGCTCAGCTGGAGAGACGATGTAAGTGGAGAGAAGGAGGGAGGTCAGGACCACTGAGGATCCCCGAGATCTGAGAGCAGGAGAGGAGGAGCAGCCAGCAGAGAAGCAGGCCGGCGTGGTGTCCTGAGCTGAGGGGAGCTTCTCAAAGAGAGAAGTGAACTGCGAAGATACTGCTGGAAGGTTCTTATGATGAGAACAGGGACGGGCCATTAGATTAGCAATAGGGAAGCCCTGGCGAGCTTGACAAGAGCAATTTCAACGGTGGACACAGATGTCTGATGAAAATGTCCTGGAAAGAGACCGGGGAAAGGAAGCAGAAAATGCGCAGCCAATCTTTCTGCAAGTTTGGCTGTAAAGGTGAGTAGAGAAATAGGGTAGCTGGGAGTGTATAGTATCATGAGATTTTTGTTTCAACAATTGATTCATGGATGGATTGATTTGTTTTAATGGTATTTGGCATTTGAGAGTTCTTTGTGACCCAGGACTATTCTGGGCATCACCAGATGTTTAACATCCCTGGCTCCTCCCAATACAGGCCAGCAGAGCCCCTCAAATAGAGTGACAACCAAAAACCACCCCCCATTTCCAAAAGCCCCCTCATGTGCAATACCAAAACACAGCCACAAACCAATGCTGTAGCACAGAGGTGGGCAAACTGATTCTGTAAAGGGCCAGACTATAGAATTTTTCAGCATTACAGACCATCAGGTCTCTGTCACAACTTCTCAACTCTGCTGCTGTGGTGCAGGAGCAGCCATAGAAGTACCTGAACAGATGGGTCTGGCTGTGCCAATAAAACTTTATTTACAAACGCTGTTGGCAGGCCAGGATTGGCCCAAGGGCCAAGGTTTGTGGACCCCTGCACTGGCATTTTGCATGCTGGTGGGGACCAGTTAAAGAAGAAGGTGTTGGTGATGCTGAAGGGAGAGAAAACCAAATAAACAAGCCTCCTGAGGAAGGCAGCAGGGATCCAGAGCCCCAGAGGCATGGTGGCTGTAGTGGGGAGGACGTTTGCTTCTGTGGGGCAGATGCAGGAAGGTGGTAGGTGCGGTGGTGGTGATGTGAGTTTTGCCTCCGGAGACCTCTGTTATTCCGTGGAGTGAGCTGAGATCATCAGTTGAGAGTGTGGGAGAAGTCAGGGCTTTGAGGAAAGAGACCCAGGGGGAACGGGACAGGAGACTTCAAGAGAGCCACAGTGGGTGGCATGGCAGCGAGGGACTGTCTGACCGCTCGGATCATAAAACTGAATTGAAAGTGAGCTCCGTCAGCTGGGTGGTGGGATTTATCAGCTGCTCAGGGACAGGCCCACAGAAGGCAAAGGGTTGGGTTCACCAGGCTTAGGGTTTTGCCAGGCAAGCAAGCTGGAGAGGAGGAGGCCAAGCCACAAAGGGTGTTGGCGGGGAAGTAAACGATGGGCCCTGAAATCTAAGCTGGGGAAGGAGGGAGGGGGCAGGGGGGAGGAGGAGAGTGAGGTCAGGCTGAGGCCATTGGGTTAATGGGGACAGTGAGCTTCTTGGCTATGTGAGCTGGCAGGACGGGAAGCGCTGTCTGGGAGCTGGGCACTTGGACTTGTGAGGGGTCGATGGCGGTGCGGTTTCTGAGATGAGAGTCCAGGGCATGCAGCGGGGTGGACGGCTGAGGTGGAGGGACGGAAAGGTCACTGGAGGTGGGGGGGTGAAGCTGCAAGGCCTGGGGTCTGGGTGGGTCCATCACTCCCAGGAGCATCAGGTCCCCCCAAGTGTCCTCAGCCATCTGCGAATTAGGGGGCATCCAGGGGACTGGCGATGGCAGCCCTGAGGCAGCCTCTGACAGAGTCAGATGGCAGAGTCTCCAAGGAGGAGTGGGAGCCAGGAACCTGCAAGTCTGTCCCTGGGCTCCCAGGCACCGGTGTGAGGGTGGAAACATCTTCCACCTCGGGTACCTAGAGGGCGCCGCGTCCTCCGGGGCAGCCCGAGTCCCATCAGGCAGGAGGGAAGGGACGGCTCAGAGCAGCTGCCCGCCAGCCGTGGGCAGAGGTGGGCTTGCGGACCTCAGAGAGAACAGGAGGTGTGGGTGTCTGCATGTGTAAGTGAGTGTGAGTGAGTGATCGTGGATGGGTGAGTGTGAGTGTGAATGTGTCAAGTGTCAGTGTAAGAGTGTGTATGGACGGCGTGTGTTCGTGTGTGTGTGTGTGAGGATACGTGGGTGGGTGAGTATTAGCGTGTGTGAGCGTCAGTGAGTGAAGGGGTGTGGGCAAATGTGGGTGAGTGTGTAGAGCATGAATGAGTGTGAGAGTGAACGTGTGTGGGTGTGAGAGGGTGAGTGTGGATGTGTGCAGTGTGAGTGTTGGGGGTACAGTGAAAGTGTGGGTGCATGTGAATATAGGGGTGGTGAAGGTTACTGTGTGTGTGAGTGTGTGCTTGTGGGTGGTGAGTGTGAGTGTGGGGGGAAGGTGAGTGTATGGGAAGCCTGTGAGTGAGTGTGGATGTGTGTAGGTGTGTGAGTATGTGTGTGTGGGTGAAGAGGAGAGAGGGTTGGTTTGTTTCTTGTGGAGGGGAGGGAGAAGAGGGAAGATGGACAGGATTGGGTCAGCTGAGGGGCTGTACAGGGCAGGTCAGGGATGAGAGAAAGTCTGGAAGATGACTGAAGGCATTGAGGGGATTATCCTGAGGGTCCTGGGTGGGGGAACGGGTTTGACCCCGTTCAACTCCTGTGGCCCTAAGTGAGTGGTGGTTTCTAGGGCAACTGCCCCTCGTGGTCCCACAGCCTGTTATTAGCAACTTCTGAATTGCTACTGTATGCTTTTATCATCATATCTAAGTATTTCACATTATTCCATTGATTGGATGATCCATAATTTATTCATCATCCCTCTATCATGAGCATTTTGATTGTATGCAAATTCTTTCAATTATTAACAGCACTATCATGTAGGTCCTTGAAGTTTTTGCTCATCTCACAACTGCTTCCACAGGATAAATTCCTTGAAGAGGAATTGTTAGGTCAAAAAAATATGCGGGCTTCCCTGGTGGCGCAGTGGTTGAGAGTCCACCTGCCGATGCAGGGGACACGGGTTCGTGCCCCGGTCCGGGAAGATCCCACATACCCGGAGCAGCTGGGCCCGTGAGCCATGGCCGCTGAGCCTGCGCGTCCAGAGTCTGTGTTCCGCAACGGGCGAGGCTACAACAGTGAGAGGCCCGTGTACCGCAAAAAAAAAAAAAAAAAAAAAAAGCAAAGATTTAAGCTGTTAGATCCACGCTGCCAAAATGCTTTCTGAAAAGGTTGAAACAGTTTACAACTTCACCAGCAATGTGGGAATATCCACTTCCCTGTAACGTCACCAACTCTGGGTATTATTTGTTTTTCATCTTTGATCAATTAGATATTTAAATATATAGCATCTCACTAATGTTGCAATATACTGTCATTTCATTATTGACAAGCATATACATTTTATTACTTGAGTATGGGCTATCTTATTGTGAATTGCTTTTCCTTATCCCTTGCTGATTTTCTGGCAAAGTATTATTGGTTAGTAAGAGTGCTAGCAAAAACAACAATCCTTTGCTGGTTGTATATGTTGAAAATATTTCTCATCGTTTATTATTTGACTTTCAAGTTTTGTTTAGATGGTTTTTAATAGAAGAAAAAAATGTAATTGATGTTTTCAAAGCTATCAGTCTTTGCTTTTATGTTTTTTGCCTTTGGTGTGAAGCTTTAACTTTCCAACTCAACTATTATATAAATATTCACCTATATTATCTTCTAGCACATTTATACAGTTTTAACATCTAGATAATTGAATCATCTAGAATTTATTCTGCTTTAACTCTTAAAGTACAAATCTAACTTTACCTTTTTTTTTTTTTTTTTTTTGTGGTACACGGGCCTCTCACTGTTGTGGCCTCTCCTGTTGTGGAGCACAGGCTCAGCGGCCATGGCTCATGGGCCTAGCCGCTCTGCGGCATGTGGGATCTTCCCGGACCAGGGCATGAACCCGTGTCCCCTGCATCGGCAGGCGGACTCTCAAACACTGCACCACCAGGGAAGCCCCTAACTTTACCTTTCTAAGTGAGTTTTCACACTTCCCCCTCCATGCTTCTTTGCTACCTTCGATCACTTGTCCAATTACCATTTACTGAGCTCCTACTGTGTGCCATTCTCATTCTTGACTATGCACAGTAGTTGTCTTGGAACCTTCCTGGGAGCTCCTATAAGACAGATTCTCCATTTATTGATTTTGTTTTACCTTAATGTCTTCTTTAAGGCCTTACCTCCAAATACAGTCACATTCAGAGGTACTTGGGGTTAGTGTAAGCAATATTCAAAAAGATAGTAGCTGAAATTTTACAGAAGTTATGAAAGACCTCAAGCCAAAGTTTCAAGAAACGCCAAGAACCTCCAAGCAAAACAAATACAAACTCACTTAGGCAATTCACAGAAAAATGGCTGAAAATCAAAGACAAAGAGTGAATTTCATAAGTAGCCAGAAGGAAAAAAGACACATTAGTTTCAAAAGAGCATTCAGGCCCTCCCTGGTGGCGCAGTGGTTAAGAGTCCGCCTGCCAAGGCAGAGGACACGGGTTCGAGCCCTGGTCTGGGAGGATCCTCAGCTGTGCCGTGGAGCAGTTGAGCCTGTGCCAAGCCACAGCTACTGAGCCCGCGTGACACAACTGCTGAAGCCCAAGTACCTAGAGCCCATGCTCCACAAGAGAAGCCACTGCAATGAGAAGCCCACGCACCGCAACGAAGAGTAGCCCCCACTCGCCACAGCCAGAGAAAAGCCTGCACACAGCAACGAAGACCCAACGCAGCCAGAAACAATAAATAAAATAAAATTAAATAAATAAATTTATTTTTTAAAAAATAGACCAGGGACTTCCCTGGTGGTGCAGTGGTTAAGAATCCTCCTGCCAATGCAGGGGACACAGATTCGATCCCTGGGCCGGGAAGATCACACATGCCGCGGAGCAACTAAGCCGCCGAGCCACAACTACTGAAGCCCGTGTGCCTAGAGCCCTTCCTCTGCAACAAGAGAAGCCACCTCAATGAGAAGCCCGTGCACCACAACGAAGAGTAGCCCCTGCTCGCCGCAACTAGAGAAAGCCTGCACATAGCAACAAAGACCCAACATAGCCCGCCCCGAAATTTTAATTAATTAATTAATTTTAAAAAATATATTTTAAAAATGTTTAAATAGACCAAATACAAAGAGTATCAGATTAAAACTTTAAAAAAACTCCACAATTTAAATACAAGGATAAGAAAGGTAGAAAGTAAAAATATGGAAAGAAAAACATCACGCAAACAATAATCAAAAGTGTAGCTGTACTACTATCCCCAAAATGTAAACTTTAAAAAAAGCATTACTAGAGATAGATAATGATAAATGGCTTAGTCTACTAGGAAGCTATAATAATTCCAAGTTTTAATGTACTTAATGACATGGTCCCGTGATATACAAGGTAAAAGTTGACAGAACTGAAAGAAGAAATGTCAAATCCATGGACGCAGCGAGGAAGAGGAACAGCTATGGCATTGGACCTACCCCATAGCCAGCCAAGTCACCCAAGATGATGGCAAAGCTTCAGGTGAACAGAAAGATCCTAGGTTTCGAAGCTCCCATGAGGAGCAGAGAAAGGTTGGGAGGTTGGTCAAGGCAGCTGACGCCAAGGAGGTAGAAGAGCAAAGCTGGGGGCGGGGGGTGGATTGCTGAACACCCTGGACCTCAAAGGAACCGGGTGTTTTGCAAGGAAGGGGAAGGTCTCGAAGAGGTTCGGGGAATCGAGGAAGACACCCACCCCCTTGACTTACCCCGGGATCCGTGCGTTTTGCAAAGTCAAACCACCCCCATTTGAGAGAACTCAGGGAAGAGGCCTCTTGGGAGGTGATGGGGGGATGAAAAGTACGGGGGGCTGCTGGACATGTGGGGCATTTGGCAGCATCTTCACTATGTCAGCTGAGCAGGGCACACAGAGGAAGGGCATGGAAAGGGAGGGCCAAGCCAGGGAGTAGACGTTACCGGCATGCCCACACGGTGGAGGAAGGCATCAGGGGAGGGGCATTTGAAAGAAACAGGGAAAATGCATATGGTGGATTTAGGCCAAACAGGACCTTTGGGGAAGGAGTGCCCAGGTTCAGCAGACAGAGGGGTGCCTTCCTGGGCCAGGTGCTGGTAGATCCCAAAACTCTAGCTCCAGGGTCCCTTCCATCCATCCTTCCCTAACCAGCCATTGCGGGGGGGGGCTCCCCCACCTCCACTTCCTCTCCCTTGTGGTGGCATCCTCACCCACAGCTTTAATAACTGTCCCTCCAAGGGTGATCCAGAACCCCTTTCTCACCTGAGCCACTCTCTGAGCGCTGGACCCTGCAGGCACCGTCTCCTGGACAGCTTCTCCAGACCATGCTTAGGACCTGCAATCTGACCCTGGACCTCTTGAATGCCCCAGCGCCCTCGCCATCAATCAATTACTCAATCTATCGATCAATCAAACAGCAACCCCCTGGGCCTCATCTCGTGCTCCAGCCTGTTGTGAAGTCCTGGATCTTGAGCACCATGTTGGACCCTCTCTTTCTCACCTCCCATATCCAATCCATCAACCAAGCTGCGTTGACCTCACCTCCTAATTACACCAGCAATGTGTCTTCTCCTCCCCAAAGCATCCTAGCCCATGTGACCATCATCCCCCGCTCAGGAAGGCTGCAGCAGCCCCTCTTTGGCTCCCTGCTTCCAGCCCCTCCAAGCCGTCCTCATCAGAGCCTGGAGTACTCCTGTCACTGAGATTCTGATCCTGTCACCCCACCCCAGAACCCTCCAATAACAATGACAGCAACAATAACAGTATCCGCCAGCGCTCAAGGGCCGTGCACTGTTGCAGGCGTGTTCCTGGTGCAGACTCATTTACTCCTCACCGGAGCCCTATGAGGGGAGCTCTGCCACCATCCCAATTATCAGAGGGAGGAAACTGAGGCACAGAGAGCTTCAGCAACTTGTCCAAGGTCACCCAGCTGGCAAAAGGCAGAGAAAATATTCAAACCTAGGCAGCTTGGGGCCACAGCCCACACCTGTAACCTTGACACCATCCTGATGCACCCAGGACACAAGAAACCCCCTGGCTGAGGCTCAGAAGGCCCTGTGAGGTCGGCCGCCCACGGTCCCAGTTTTCCTCCCACCACGGTGCCCCCTCCCACCTGCCCCGCTTGGCTAGACTCCTCCAACCTGAACACTCCCCAGGCTTCCTCTCCACTCAGAGCCTTCGCACATGCTGTGTCCTCTGCACAAAACTCCCCACTGATGCCCACTCCCCCTCCACCCTCTTCTCCCACTTAACTCCTAACCATGCCTCTCCTCCCAGGGGCCTTGGCTGACTCTGCCACAGGCCAGGGCCTCAGGCACACACACCCACACACCCCCACACACCCTGAATTGTTCCTCCATGCATTTTTAATGCAAGCTGTATTTCTACATCAGCGTGGGTATGTTCTCTCTTCTCCCAGATGGACTGTAAGTGCGGCCAGAGCAGCCACTGTGTCTTTGTTGGTCCCAACGTGTCGCCGGCGAGCGCTCAGTAGGCACTCCGAAAGTGTTTGTGGAATTGGAGGGATGAATAAACGAAAGGATCAATCCCTGGCAGAGAGGGGCTGGTCAGGTTCTGGGGCCGGGCTCCGGGCCTTCCTCGCCTTTGCACTCCGACCACGAGAGGGCGCTGTCACCTGAGAAATCGCCCAGCGGACTCAGGTCTGCCCCGCAGTCTGGGGTCTCTTCCTTCAGGGGTGAGCGCGGTGGCCTCCCTAAGAAGCACTTAGAGCGGCTGGAAACTAAGACCTGGTTTGACTCCCTTCCCTGCGGCTTCCCAGCTGTGTGAGCCGTGGACGTTCAGCCTCCGTGTCCCCATCTGTCAGGTGGGGTTGGACAATCAGCAGCGCCCGCCCCACGGAGCTGGTGCTTCCCTTCGCACAGACCTCAGGGTGACGGCAGAAGTCCTCGCTGCCCTTGTGAGAACCAGAGCCCAAGAACCTCAGGGAGCGGAAACAGATGGATTTGCTCCAAAACGTTTGTGGGGGAAACCAACCTGAAAAAGGACTTCTGAATGGGCAAGAAAAAGAAATCCTGGTCCCTCTCACGTGTCATTCAAACCTCACAACTCTGAGAGGTATGTGTTGTTGTTCCCCATGTTTGATGGAGAAGGAAACCGAGGCACAGCTGTACAGGGTGGAGCGTGGTGAGCCCCTGCTCACCCCCTGCCTGCCAGCTGACCACCCCTCCACGCCAGTGCTTCTCAAAGTGTGGTCCGCTGGCAGCAGCAGCATGGTCCTGGCACGCGTTAGAAACCCATGCCTCCACCCAGAGGTATACAGTCCCCCTGGAACCATCCATCTTCCCAAACTGTCTGTCTGAGTGATACACTCAGTGATTGCTAGTGATCGTGTAGGACCTCTAAGATACATCATGATACCAAGTGAATTGGGTTTTTTGGGGGATAACATTGGTTTATAACATTATATTGGTTTCATGTGTACAACATTACATTTCAACTTCTGAATGCACTTCAGCGTGCTCACCACCAAAAGTTTAGTTTCCGTCTGTCACCCTTCACCCATCTTGCCCTCCCCGCCACCCTCCTTCCCCTCTGGTAACCACTACTCTGTTCTCTGTATCTATGTGTTTGTTTTTGTTTGGTTTGGTTTGCTTATTTTGTTTGTTTCTTTTTATTTCACATATGAGTGAAATCACATGGTATTTGTGTTTTTCCATCTGACTTACAGCACTTAGCATAATACCCACAAGGTCCATCCACATTACCCCAAAGGGCAAGGTTTCATCTCTTTATGGATGAATAATATTATGTTGTGTGTGTATATATACACACACACAACACAGCTTCTTTATTCATTCATCTATCGATGGGCACTTACGTTGTTTCCATATTTGGTTATTGGCTGCTATGAACATAAGAATGCCTATATCTTTGAATTAGTGATTTCCTATTCTTCAGATAGATACCCAGAAGTGGAATTGCTGGATCATATGGTAGCTCTATTTTTAGTTTTATGAGGAACCTCCAAACCTTTCCATAGCGGCTGCACCCATCTACATTCCCACCAGGAGGGTTCCCACACTGTGGAGGAATGTGTTTCTCCACATTCTCTCCAGCACTTATTATTTCTTACGTTTTTGATAATAACCGTTCTAACAGGCATGAGGTGGTACCTCATTGTAGCTTTGATTTGCATTTCCCTAATTATCAGTGATGTTGAACATCTTTTCATGTGCCTATTGGCTATCTGTATGTCTTTGTTTGAAAAATTTCTATTCAGATCCTCTGTTCATTTTTCCAGATGAGATTTTAAAACTAACCCAAAGAGTCCTATATTAAGGTTAACCTTGAATGACCCAGAATGATTTCATTTTGTGCCATCACGGATAATATCCTCCCATTGGCAGGGCAGCAGGGGTCCCTACACTTGCTATGAGAAGGGCTGAACGTGTGTAAAACATCAAAGTTTGAAGAAAGAAAATTCTAGAAAAGACCCAGAAATAAATCCTCAATAAAATTGGTGATCGGGTATTGCTAAAGGTATGTAACAAACCTACTAAAGTTCCTCGTTTAGATATTCAGAGAATTTGTACTTTTAGTTGAAGGAATCATAGGGATATGAGATGGCTTCACAAAAAAACAAAAACAAACAAACAAAAACGCATGCTCTGAGGCCCCACCCAGGCCGCCAAACCAGAGATTCGGGGATGGGCCTGGCAACCTAAAAGCCCTCTGGGGGCTTCCCTGGTGGCTCAGTGGTTAAGAATCCTCCTGTCAATGCAGGGCACACGGGTTCGAGCCCTGGCCCAGGAAGATCCCACATGCCGCGGAGCAACTAAGCCCGTGAGCCACAACTACTGAGCCCGTGAGCCACAACTACGGAGCCCATGAGCCACAACTACTGAGCCTGTGCTCTGCAACAAGAGGAGCCACAACAATAAGAAGCCCACACACCGCAACGAAGAGTAGCCCCCACTCACCAAAACTAGACAAAGCCCACACAGCAATGAAGACCCAATGCAGCCAAAAATACAAACAAACAAACAAACAAATAAATAAAAATCTTCTGGGGCATTCTGAAGCACAGTCAAGTGTGGGAACTCCAGGCTGCTGTAGCCCTTCCTCCGGTGTGGGAAACGCACCTGCCCAGAGGGCAGGGGAGGACAATGAGGAAGGAAGCGTTGAGGGGCCACTTTGGGACCCCAAGAAAGAGGAGCGGGAAGCTGAGGCAGCCCCTGGCTCACGTGAACCCCGGGAGGGCAGGACCCACCAGCCAGAAAAGCCCCACAGTGTGTCTTGCAGCTTCTGTGATAAGTGGGACCACTCAGACAGCCCTGGGGTGCTCAGACTGCCCCTGGGGAGATCACTGACCATGATCTCTAGGCCTCTCCCCTGCATCCCTAGTCGGACCCAGGAAGCTGCCATCAGGCCCCCGCCGGGGAACCTCAGGCGTGGAAGGAGTTGGATCAGCCAGACCAGGTGTAAAGTCTGACTCCGCCCCTCACTGGTTCTGTGACCTGATCCACTTTCTGTCCCCTCTTCGACCTTTGGATTCCTCCTGTCTACCATGTGGTCATAACGAAAAACAAGAGTAGTTCTGGGAATCAGACATGGCTGGGTAGGTGGGGGCAGCAGGAGGAAAAGGGCGCAGAGTGCCATCCTCAGAGCATGGAGTTTTGTCCCTGGGCTAAAGGGGAGCCTTGGAAGGGATTAGCCCAGGAGAGATATGATCAGATTTGCATTTTCCAACACCACACTGGCAGAGGCTGAGATGGGGAGGAGGATGCACCCACTGGGGCTCCAAGTACCAGCTCCAGGCCAGACACTCAGGGTCCAAATCCTTGCCCTGCCCACTCCCCACTGCTGCAGACTTTTTTTTGACTTAACCTGCCAACGCCTCAGTTTCCTCATCTGTTAAAGGAAAATGAGAGGATTATGAGAATTAAGTGAGAGAACCCATGTAAAGCTCACGGCTGGAGTAAGTGCTCAACCTAGGGTAGCCATTACTGTTGATCAGTAAGATAGTCATAATCAATGAGTGCAATATTTTGTGAAGACCAAAAGGGACGAAGTCACTGACGGCCCTTCGTGAGTGCCTTAGGAACAACTGTGACCCTGGTGATATAGTATAACATGACTCCCTGGCCCTTCTTGGGTGCCCCAAGCCAGGTAGGTGCCGCTGAGAGCTGATGCCTGGATTGGACTCCAGCCCCCATCCTGCCGGTGCCCTGGCCCGACCCGCCCACATGACCCAGCTTCCTGTCTGTGATGCCAAGGCTGGTGGGAGGAAATCAGTGCCCCCGCCCTGGGGCTGGAGGGCAGGAATGTGGACATGTTGACGTCAAAGCCTGTCCTAGTTCTGGGGAAGTCGGGATGGGAAGGGCTTCCTGCAGTGTCGCCTTTGATCCCAGGCCTGAGCTGGGGGTGTGAGCCAGCCCTGAGGAAATGCAGCCACTGAAGCATTTTTTTTCTGATGGATGGCCCCAGGGGCCAGTCAGGTTCCTACCCCAACACAGCTGTGTGGCCCCCAGGGGAAATCACCTCCCCTTTCCCTGCCTTAGTTCCCCCCAGCTGTAAGGGCAATAAATGTTCATCTCAGAGCATCCTTCACTCATCGGGTACATAGTTAGGGGACCCAGCCCTGCCTGGCTGATGAGGCGGGGAGGGAAGTAGGCACTGAGCCAGCAGACAGTGACCCAAAGCATTTCTGGAGATGGCTGCAAGGAGCTTTACCAGAATTAGCCTTGTGACTCAGGCTGAAGCCTGGGCTCAGGCACTTCCTGGCCCAGTGACTCAGTTTCCCCAGCTCTGCAGAGACATCATACAACAAAAAGTGTTCCTTCTCAGCCTTGCAGAGGCATTGAGGCATGGCTGGTATGTACCTGTCTGTGAGGGTCCTTTATACTACCATCTAGCAAGCACTTACTTTGCCCTTAGGGCTTTACATATGGGTTTTCAATCGATTCCCAATTGAGCCCTAAGAGGTAGGGACTGGGATTAGTCCCGTGTTACAGAAGGGCAAAGTGAGACTCAGAGAGGCGAAGGAAATTGCCCAAGATCACAGAGCTAGAAAGTGGCAGAGCCAGAAAAAGACCGCTGGTCTTCCTGACATCACCAACATGACCTCCTTTGTAGAGACTTCCTAACAGTAGCAGACAGGGCCCTTGACCATGGCAAGGCCATCATTTCAGAGCATGCTGGGGAATCTACCCCATAGAGGGGGTCTCCCACCCACTCTGCCAGCCTGACCTTCAGGCCCCCAAAATGTGAGGAGGTCACCCAGATCATCGAAACCTGTGTGCAACTTCTCCAGGTTGATCACCTGTGTCACCCAGAGCACCAGATTCAGGGCCTGGAGACAGTCTCACCCCTGCACCACACTCCCTGGAGGATGGTGGCCCAAGCTCTCCACCCCTGTGTGGTGTTGGATGAGGGAGTGCACACCCAGGGTCACTGGGAGGATGTCCTGGCTCATAGCAAGGCCTTGGGACAGCATGGGTCCCCCGAGAGGGAGAAACCATGAGTGAACTTTCCTGGGAAGGGCACCAGGAGTAGTTTCCAGAACCATCTACAGCCCTCTACTCTGTCCTTCCGCCTTTCCTGCCCACCCTCCCGTTGCCTCTCTGCCTTTCTCTAAGACACTGCTCAGCCCCACTTTAGGGCCAGAGAGACCTGGGTGAGAATCCAGACTTGGCCATCACTAGCTGTGTGACCTTGGCCGTTTTTTCTTTCTCTAAGTCTCTTTCTTTCTCTCTCTGTATAAATACATCAGAATAACACCAGCCACATTTCACGTTGTTGGATATTAAGCCATTGTGTTTTGAAAGTACCTGGTACAATGTCTGACATAGAGTAATCATCTGATAAAATCACGGCTGTTGTTATTGCTGTGGAGATTGACATTTATTCATAAGTGTCCAGACAACAGGAACGTTTCCTTGGGTGACGGTGAAGCCCTTTCCCCAGATGCCCAGTAGGTGGTAGCAGAGACTCCTTGTTAAATGAAACCTTCCTAGCCCTGGTGAGAAGTTGAGTCTCCTGAGAGCATCCAGAGCTGTTAATCCCATCAGCAGGTGCTTCTTGCGTACCCCAGCAAAGTACCCAGGCCCAGGGGCAGTGGGAATAAGGGGGAAGGGCCATAACTTCTGGCCAGTGGACAGGTCAGGAAGGAGAGTACTGACCACTTCAAAAGAAAGCTCGTTTTCAATTCTTTTGCATATATACCCAGAAGTGGGATGGAGGGATCATATGGTAGTTCTAGTTTTAATTTCTTGAGAACCCTCCATACTGTTTTTCATAGCAGCTACACCATTTTGCATTCCCACCAACAGTGCGAAAGAGTTCCAGTTTTTCCACATCCTCACCAACACTTGTTTTCTTTGTTCATTTGTTTTGTTTTGTCTCGTTTCGTTGATAAAAGCCATCCTGACAGGTGTGAGGTTTTGAAGATTAGTGACGTTGAGCATCTTTTCATATACCTGTTGGACATTTCTGTGTCTTCTTTGGAGAAATGTGTATTCAATTCCTTAGCCCATTTTTTAATCGGGTTACTAGTTTGAGTTTTAGGAGTTCCTTATGTCTTTTTTTTTTAAAGTATTTTATTGTTGTAAGAACACTTAAGACGACACTTAAGTCAGATAAAGACAAATATCATATGATATCACTTATATGTGGAATCTAAAAAATGATACAAATGGACTTCTTTACAAAACAGAAACAGACTCACAGACTTAGAAAACAAACTTATGGTTACCAAAGGGGAAAGGAGGAAAGGGATAAATTGGGAGAAAGGGATTAACAGATACAAGCTATCATACAAAAAATAGATAATCAACAAGGACCTACTGTGTAGCATAGGGAACTCTACTCAGTACTCTGTAATAACCTATACAGGAAAAGAATCTGAGAAAGGATAGATATATGTATATGTATAACTAAATCACTTTGCTGTACCTGAAAGTTATACAACATTGTAAATCAATTATACCCCAATATAAAATAAAAATTTGAAAAAAAAACCCACTTAAGATGAGATCTACCATCCTAACAGATTTTGAAGTGCACAATGCAGTACTGTCAGCTACACACACAGGCTATACAGCATATATATAGAACTCACTCATCTTGTGTAACTGGAACTTTATACCTGTTGATTAGCAGCTCCACTCCCCCCCAGCCCTCAGGCCCCAGGACCCACTATTCTCCTCTCTGTCTCTATGAATTTGACTACTCTAGGGACCTCATGTTAGTGGACTCATGCAGTATTTGTCCTTCTGTGGTTGGCTTATTTCATGTAGCACAATGTCCTCCAGGTTCATGCATGTTGTTGTTTACTGCAAGATTTCCTTCTTTTCTAAGGCTGAATGATATGCCATTGTATGTATACATCACATTTTCTTTATCCATTCTTCTGTCCATGGACATTTAAGTTGTTTCCACATCTTGTCTATTGTGAATAGCGCTACAGTGAACATAAAACTAAAATGTTTCTGCAAAGGACACAATGAACAGAGTGAAAAGGCAAAGAAAGAAAGAAAGTCCCGGTGAAAACCACCACTGAAATCTGAAAAAAGATGGTGGGGAGAAGCCCAGGAGAAGGTTTGGGGCTCCCGAGCCCCAGCCACTCCTCCACAAGTCTCCACTGCCCTTCTGGCCTCTCCTTCATCTCTTCCACTTCCTTCCTCCTTCCTTTCCTCTCTTCCTTCCTTCTCTCAACAAATATGCACTGTGTACCTACTGTGTGCTCTGTACTATGAGCTGGGAACCCAGCAGGGAGCAAGACAAAGGCTGTGCCCTCTAGAACCTCCAAACTAAGCATGAGACACAGAATAATCAGATAAACTGAAGGGACAAGAAAGATCCTTCCAGATCTTGTCAAGTATCTGGAGATAATAAAACAGAGTGATGGGATTCAGTGCCCAAGGAGAGGGGTGAGGAGTGTGGTGGGGAGCGGGGCCAGGCTTAAGAGCATCCCCACATATGGACTCCAGGCCTGCATCTCCAAGCTGGCCCAGCACCCAAACGACCTTCCCAAATGCAATGTGACCACATCCTGCTGTTCTTTGGACTCCTTCAGCTCCCCCGTGGTACAGGATGAAGCCCTAGCTCTGGACTTGACCTTCTGACTCCTTCATTCACTGACCCCTGCGGACCTCTCCAGCCTCCTGCTTCAACCCCCAAGCCCTGCACCCTGCACCCTGCACCATCACCCTGAGTGCTTATATTTTCCTGAACAAACACGTGGTACGTGCTCTCAAAGGCTGAACACTTACATGGGTGGAGTCCTCTGTCAGGGTCACCTTCCTGGTCTTCTTTGCCCCAATAATTCCTACATGGTCTTTAACATGTAGCTCTGGGGACTTCCTTGGTGGTCTACTGGCTAAGACTCCACGCTCCCAATGCAGGGGGCCTGGGTTCGATCCCTGGCCAGGAAACTAGATCCCACATGCTACAACTAAGAATTCACATGCCACAACTAAAAGATCCTGCCGCAACTAAAGATCCTGCATGCGGCAACGAAGATCCGTCATTCGGCAACGAAGATCCCTCATTCGGCAACACAGATCCCACATGCCAGAACTAAGACCCAGCGCAGCCAAGTAAATAAAAACATAAATATTAAAAAAAAAACAAAAAACAGGGGCTTCCCTGGTGGCGCAGTGCTTGAGAGTCCGCCTGCCGATGCAAGGGACACGGGTTCGTGCCCCGGTCCGGGAAGATCCCACATGCCGCAGAGCGGCTCGGCCCGTGAGCCACGGCCGCTGAGCCTGTGCGTCCGGAGTCTGTGCTCCACAACGGGAGACACCACAACAGTGAGAGGCCCGCGTACTGGAAAAAAAAAAAAAAAAAATGTAGCTCTGCCTTCAGCAACAATCTCTGAGCCACCCACCCGCACCTAGGCTGGTAAGGCAATCCCACACCTCTGTGCTCCAATCACACGCTCTGCTGAGCTCTACCTTCAGGGCAATTATCACAAGGTAGCAATTGTCTGGTTACTAGTCTGCCTCCCCAACTAGACTGTGAATTTCAGGAGGATGGGCTTCATGACTTATTCACCTCTAGAGCTATGGTACCTGGCACAGAACCTAGATGGAGTCTTTATTATTTGTGGAAGGAGGGAAGGAAGGAGAGAGGGAAGAGAGAGGAAGCGTAGGAGGGAGGATGAGGGGGAGGGACAGAGGGAGGGAGGGGGAAGGAAGGGTGAGAGGAAAGAGAGCATTTTACAACTGGCCAAGTGTTCTTTCACCTACATCATTTTATTGACAAGTTGGGACGGCAAGGAAACCTGCAGGGAAGGGTCCACACATCACACCATAAGACTTTGATGATTTGTGCTAAATCTGCAGACCATTGTTTTTAACCTTAATCTTTGTTTTTAATTGGCTCACTGAACCAAATTAATCTTAAGAGAAAATGTTGCATCACTACCCTGAGCGGAAGACTAGAATCGCTTCCCATCAACAAAAAGTTTTCATAACAATGAATATAACTGGTGCTTACCATGTGCCAGACACTCTGCTAGGCACATGACTAACTAACACTATGAACTAACATTAACTTGTTCACCCCCAGAACAATCTTATTGGGGTACCATTATATCTCAAATACATAGATGGGGAAACTGAAGCACAGAGGTCTTAAATACTTGCCCAATGTCACAGCTAGAAAACAGCAAGAGTACCATTGGAAATCAGGCAGCCTGGCTCTAAGAAACAAACATAAATGAAACAATGTCTTGTCTTCCATCTAAATGTTATTGCCTTCTTCAGGCTCTGTGCCTGAAGCCTCTCTCTTTGTTACAAAAGGAGATCAGCAACTGCTAAAGAGGCATTAAAGTCACAGTAGCACGAACCTGACGCTTTCTGACTGAAGTAATCCAACGATGGAAAGGGAATCAGAAAAAGAATGGATTTCTCACAGTGTAATTTACTGTTATTTCATGCCAAGTTTGGAAAATTGTCTCTGCTCGAGCCAGCAGTGTACAGCCCACACTTTGGGAAACTGAAGCAGAAGGAGCTCCCAGCAGCATCACCAGCACCCTAAGCATTTTCAGCTCAGAATATTGTCCAAAATCGTAGGAGGCAGAGCCAGAGAGGAAGTAAGCAAGGTGTAAAATCAACAAGAATGGTCAAAACTCTGATATTAAACAAATAAAAGCAAATTAGTCTAACTGTATAGCAAATGGATATATCATTGTGATATCATGAGACCACAGAGAGGAGAAAAAGAACAAATCCAAGGAACCTCTTAACACAGCGAAAACACTGTGTTGCCCTTGAGCTAAAGACAGTAGAACTGGAAAGAAGGCCTAAACTTTATGTAACAGGTTTACTGTGGTTCACCAGGTCTGAAACTGTATTGTGGTTATTATAGCACTGAGCAAATCAGCAAATACATTGATGTTCTTGGGAGTCAGGGTTTCCAGCAAGGGACATAAATATGTGAGGGAGAAAATGCCTGTGGTGTTGGACTGGAATTTGAGGGGGTAGTATGAGCTCATGCTGTAAATGTATTTAAACACAAATGAATGTTGATTTCCAGCTCTGTCTGCTGAAAGGGCCGGGGTCAATGACACCCCAATAAAAATGAGCCCACCTAACACCCAGATCTTGGTTTCTAAATATCTTTCCCCAATAAAAGGAACCAGGGCCGGTGGCGCAGGAGTTAAGAATCCGCCTGCCAATGCAGAGGACACGGGTTCGAGCCCTGGAAGATCCCACATGCTGCAGAGCAACTAAGCCCGCAAGCCACAACTACTGAGCCCGCGAGCCACAACTTCTGAGCCCACGTGCCACAACTAACTACTGAAGCCCACATGCCTAGAGCCCGTGCTCCACAACAAAAAGAAGCCACCGCAATGAGAAGCCCACACACCGCGATGAAGAGTAGCCCCAGCTCGCTGCAACTAGAGAAAGCCCGTGCACAGCAACAAAGACCCACTGCAGCCATAAATAAATAAATAAACAAACAAACAAATAAGTAAATAAATAAGTAAATGAAAATGAAAAAAAAAAAAAAAGGAACCAGGGCCATTTGGGGAAATGGATGATCCCAAGGTTAGAACAAGAAAAATACAAGATGAGCCTGGAACACCAGGTTTTGGCAGAAAGTGAGGAAGTGACCAAAGAATGATAAATCAAAATGATACAGGAGCCAGCTTGAAGAGATCACTGTTGCCAGCTATGGAACAATTTAGGTATTGACTTGTCAGGGACAATTGAGCATTGAATAATGATGGCAATGGATTATAATATACTGAACGTAAAAAAAGGAATCTACGCATCCACTCTGATAAATATAGAATAAAGAAAAAAGAAAGGAAAGAAAGGTGAAAGGAAGGAGGGAGGGAGGAAGAGGGTGGGGGAGGTCTTCCTTACAGAAGAATTCCAACTAAAGAATGAAGGGGAAATGATGGAGTTATAAAATCATTTGACAACCATTGTAGTAAAAACGAATTCCTTTGTCATCAGTGGATGCTGGAGAATCATCAGGTTGGAATCATCAAGGAATGATAGAATTAGAAAATCATTTGGCTCCATAAACTGATTTAAGTCAGAGTCCTCAGTCGGCGGGGGGGGAGTTTGTTGGGGGTGGGCAGGATATACACCCTCAAATCATCAGGCTTCATATTACTTGCTAATCCCACAAGGGAAAAGTGTACCTTTGTTGTGGAGAAATCTGGCAGACCCCAGCTTAGCCGGGAGCTGATTTGGGACCATCGGGCATCACGTGCCTCCTGATGTGATGCGCTGAGAACTGGGCAGCGCTGCTGCGGAAGCCCTGCCAAAGATGCAGGACCTGTATCTGATCCTGAGCAAACAACCTGACAAACCCACACTGAAGGACAAGGATGTTCTACAAAACAGTAGGCCTGTATTCTGCAGAAATGTCAAGGTCATGAAAGACACAGAGGGCGGAGGAACTAAATGTTCCAGATTAAAGGAGAGAAAGGAGACAGGACAACTGAATGTAGGCCTAATCCTGGGCTAGGTTCCAGATGGGAAAAAGAAATGCTGTCAAGGGTATTATTTGGACAATTGGCAACATCGAATATAAACTGTATAGGAGATAATCATATTATATCAAGTGAATATTGTGATTATGCAGGGGGTATGGAAGTGTTTAGGGGCAAAGAGTCATGATGTCTACAACATACTCTGAAAGGGTTAAACAAAAGGAGAGGAGAGGAGGAAAATTATGGGGGAGAGAAGGAGGGGGAGGGGAGGGGCAGAAGAAGAAGATACATAGAGACATAAAGAGGGAGAGAGCAAGAGATAAAAGCAGGCTTCCCTGGTGGCGCAGCGGTTGAGAGTCCGCCTGCCGATGCAGGGGACACGGGTTCGTGCCCCAGTCCGGGAAGATCCCACATGCCGCGGAGCGGCTGGGCCCGTGAGCCATGGCTGCTGAGCCTGCGTGTCTGGAGCCTGTGCTCCGCAACGGGAGAGGCCACGACAGTGAGAGGCCCGTGTACCACCCCCCCCCCAAAAAAAAAGAGAGATGAAAGCACATGAATTGGTCAGCTTAGAGCGGGATTTCTCAACCTTGTCCTTACTGACATTATCAAGCAGAAAATTCTTCTTCTTGGGCTTCCCTGGTGGTGCAGTGGTTAAGAATCCACCTGCCTATGCAGGAGACATGGGTTCAAGCCCTGGTCAGGAAGGATCCCACGTGCCGCGGAGAAACTGGGCCCATGTGCCACAGCTGCTGAGCCTGCCTTCTGGAGCCCGTGAGCCACAACTACTGAGCCCGCGTGTCACAACTACTGAAACCTGCACGCCTACAGCCCTTGCTCTGCAACAAGAGAAGCCACCGCAATGAGAAGCCCACGCACTGCAACGAAGGGTAGCCCCCGCTCACCGCAACTAGGGAAAGCCTGCGCACAGCAACGAAGACCCAGCGCAGCCAAAAATAAATAAATAAATAAATTCATTAAAAAAAAAAAAAAGAAAGAAAGAAAATTCTTCTTCCTTTTTTTTTTAGAGTTGTACATGGCAATTTCAAGTTCACCACTTAGTTGTAAGGTTTGGACTGGACATTAGTGATGTAATCTCCAGGGCGATTAGAGGACAACCACCTAAATGCCATGAGATTTAGTACTTTGTCCTAGAGGGAACCCCTCAGTCTCTGCTGGTGTGTGTGTGTGTGTGTGTGTGTGTGTGTGTGTGTGTGTTTATTTATTTACTATATGTATAATCAAGTTGAAATATTTTGTTTGCTGAAATAGGCTATATCGTTTCTCTTTCATTTGTCTGCTGGAGAGAGATGTATTAAAAATATCCCAAGTTAAATCGTGGATTTATAAATGTCTCCTTTTATATATGTAGAGGCTATATTTTTAGGTGCATACACACTTATGATAGTTGTGTCTTCTTAAAAGATTTTCCCTTCAATTTCCCTTTAATTTTATGTACTTTCCCTCACAGACTCTATTAATATAATTACTTAAAATCTAGTCGTCTGATATTCATATTGCTACACTAGCTTTCTTTTGGTTAGTATTTGCACATTATACATTTTTCCAGGCTTTCGTTTTCAACTTTTCAGTGTGGTTTTATTTCAGTGTATCTAATTTTTTATTGAGATATTATTGACACATAACATTGTATTAGTTTTAGGTGTACAATATAATGACTTGGTATACACATTTATTGTGAAATGTTGGTCACAATACCTTTACTTAACATCCATCACCTCACATAGTTACAGTTTTTTTTCTGGTGATGAAAACCAGAAAGTTCCTTGTTGTGAGTGGCAGTCACCACATACTATGTATTGTAGCGTGTTCAGCAGCATCCCTAGCCTCTACCCACCAGATACCAGTAACAACCAAGAATGTCTCCAGACATTGCCTCTAGACCTGTCCCCTGGGAGGCAAAATCACCCCTGACTGAGAACCACTGCTCTAGGTGAAGGTCAGAGAGGTATTTATTGAGCCATTCTTGCAACTTTTCTGTGGATTTGAAAACTTTCCAAATAAAATTTTTGAAAGCAACAGACCACACATCAAAGTGTTGGCCGAAATAAAATGAACAATATGAGAGCTGTGAATTCCAGTTTTATCTGGGGACTTACTTAGGACTACAGCCCAGGAGACAGCCTCTCAGCTCTGAGGAACTGCTCCAAAGAGGTGGGTTTGGGGTGAGGCGGGGAGGTGAGCATGTGTGTGATTTTGGAGAAGCGGTACATATAATCATGCAAACCTCTCGGTAGGGTCGCTGCTAGTCTCAAGCAACAGATATCTCAGTTAATGATTTTAATGCTTTTCTAAGTGTGGAGAGATGCAAGAAATTGGGTTCATAAAATTTTCTCCTGAAAATATCTAACTATGGGAAGGCCTGTTCTGCCAGTTTTCCCAGAGCACAGAGCACAGAGTGCCTCGTTCCTGATCTCTGCCCTGAACTCCTTTCAGGGGGTGCTGAAGGTCAGCGACCACAGCGGCAGATGACTTAATTCTTGTAGAGCCAGATAGAACATTCTTTAATTGGCGAAAGGAAGATGGCTGTGAGAGAGAGGGCCGTGTAGATGGAGGGGCCTTTACTCCTCTGGCCGAGTTGCTACAGCTTTGCGGTCCCTGTCACCTGGGAGCTCCTTGATGGCATATGTCTTTTTCATCTCCATCACCCCACAGAGGACCTAGTCACAGTGATACGGTCAACACTGGGCAAATTCACAACGCCATCATCTACATCTGGGGATCCATTGATTGGCCTTCAGATTGAACGTGTCACCAGCTGACTGGGCCAGAGCCAAGAGCCATCTGAGATGAGGTAGAACGTGGAAGCCCAGATCCGAAGCACAAAGGGTAGGCAGCAGCCTGGGTGCTCGCAGAGATGCAGGAAGGTGTCTGAGACCCAAGGCTGGGCAGGGACCAGTATGTGGCCTGAAGCTCCCAGGGGGCCCAGCGTGGAGTGTGGGGACTTTTGGTGGAACCAGGCAGAGGGGGGATCTGGAGCAGGCAGCAGGGAAAGGAAGCCGATGCAGCCAGTCTTTTTTTTTTTAATTTATTTATTGTATTTATTCATTTTTGGCTGCGTTAGGTCTTTGTTGCCACATGCGGGCTTTCTCTAGTTGCGGAGAGTGGGGGCTACTCTTTGTTGTGGTGCGCGGGCTTCTTATTACGGTGGCTTCTCTTGTTGCAGAGCACGGGCTCTAGGAGTGTGGGTTTCAGTAGTTGTGGCACGAGGGCTCAGTTGTTGTGGCTCGCGGGCTCTAGAGTGCAGGCTCAGTAGTTGTGGTGCACAGGCTTAGTTGCTCCACAGCATGTGGGATCTTCCCGGACCAGGGCTTGAACCCATGTCCCCTGCATTGGCAGGCGGGTTCTTAACCACTGCACCACCAGGGAAGTCCTGCAGCCAGTATATAGAATGGGTACAGAAGAGCCATGCCTGAAATGGGAGGACATTAGGCCTCCAGCTGCAGCCCTCCAAAGACAGCAAGATCCCTGGCTGCAGCCCTCCACCCCTGCAGCCCCCATTGCCACCCCAAACTGGACTAATGGAACATTCCAGAAGGAGAGACTTGGACAAGAAAAAGGAGGAGGGGATGGTGGCATCTTGGGACCACAGCCCCTGCGTGGAACTGGTATCTCATCTGGTCTGTGCCTGAGAACAGACAGTTGGCTTGAAACCAGCCTTGCCGGAACATCTGTGGCAGTCCCAGAGCCCCAAAGGCGAGGTTACCAAATACTGAGTAGTCTGACCACCCTGCCTGACCTGGCTCTCAGAACTTCTCCAACCTCCTCTCACACCACTGATGGGCTCCCTCTTATCACTGCAGCCACACTGGCCTCCTTGCTGCTCCTCACACTAATTAAAATGGTCTCCCAGCCCCAGGGCCTTTGCACTTGCTGTTCCCTCCATCTGGAATACTTTACCTCACATCCTCTCAGGCTTCCTTCCTCACCTGATTCAGCTCGAATAGTACCCTCTGAGGGAGGCCCCACCTGACCACCAACCCCAGCCCTAAACCATTCTACACTGACCTTATTTCTTTCATAGCAGCTATCATTTCACTCCTGAAATGACATTTTTATTTGCTCACGTGTTAACTGTCTCTCTTGCTAGACTGTAAACTCTGTGAAAGTGGGGACTTCGTCCTGTTCACAGCTATATGCTCTCTAGGACAAAGTCTGGCACATAGTAGGTACTCAATAAATACTTGAATGAATGAAATACTTAGATCACTTACAATAGTTTTCTGGTTTTTTTTTTTTTTTTGCCGTGCCGCGCGTCCTGTGGGATCTTGGTCCCCCAGTTCCCCAACCAGGGATCGAACCCAGGCCCTCAGCAGTGGAAGTACGGAGTCTTAACCACTGGACCACCAGGGAATTCCCAGAATAGCCTTGCTGTTAAAATTGGGTACCCCAGGAACTTCCCTGGTGGCGCAGTGATTAAGAACCTGCCTGCCAATGAAGGGGACATGGGTTCGAGCCCTGGTCCAGGAAGACCCCACATGCCGCGGAGCAACTAAGCCTGTGAGCCACAACTACTGAGCCTGCGCTCTGGAGCCCACCAGCCACAGCTACTGAAGCCTGCGTGCCTAGAGCCCGTGCTCCACAACAAGAGAAGCCACTGCAGTGAGAAGCCCGTGCACCGCAATGAAGAGTAGCCTCCACTCGAGGCAACCAGAGAAAGCCCACGTGCAGCAATGAAGACCCAACGCAGCTTAATTAATTAATTTTAAAAATACACAACCGGGCTTCCCTGGTGGCGCAGTGGTTGAGAGTCCGCCTGCCGATGCAGGGGAAACGGGTTCATGCCCCGGTCTGGGAAGATCCCACATGCCGCGGAGCGGCTGGGCCCGTGAGCCATGGCTGCTGAGCCTGCACATCCAGAGCCTGTGCTCCGCAATGGGAGAGGCCACAACAGTGAGAGGCCCACATACCGCAAAAAAAAAAAAAAAAAAAAATACACAACCAAGTAGATATTTGTTTAAAAAAAAAAAAGCGGGTACCCCAAATGCAGATTCTGACCAGCCCTGGAAAACCCAACAACCCAACATCATCCTGGAAGAGACCCTCCCTGGAAGCCTCCAGCCTACAGAGCGCGCCTCACTGCCCCACACTGAGGACCCATCTATGCCCCTCCTGCCCAAGGGGGCCACACAGTCCAGCCGCCATCCCTTTCTTCCTACTATCCCAGCAATTCTGCTGGGAAACTGCCAGAGGCAGGCAACTCACTTCCGCAACCCTGGGCAAGGCACAGGATTGAGGGGGGGCATCACTGAGGGAACCCTCTTGCTCACCAGAAGGGCCCCTCCCAGCCATGGCAGGGCTAGAAAGGAGACTGTCCCTTTAGGGAGAGCACAGGTTCTCAGTCCCCTGCTGCTGCAACAAAGCTTCCAGTTCAAGATCATAACCTTCCCCGTTAAGACCTCAAAGGGCACAGGTCCTGGTTCTCAGAGTCATCAACGCTTTTCCTCAATTCTGCTCCCACCCAAAGCCTTCCTGAGGTCCCCACTGCCCTCAGAGCAAGTGTAACCCCTTACTTGGCATTCAGGTGCTTCATGATCTGGAGCTGCTGCTATCCCTGGCAGCCCCGCCTTCATCCCACAGCTGCTCACCTGGCTGCTCACATCTCCAGGGCACCCAGGCCCTTTCACAGCCCCAGGAGTCTGCATGAGTTGAGCCTCTTCCAGGACATCCTCCTGGCAGGGGGCGGAACTTGTCTCTCCCATTGCTGTGTTCCAAGCCAGCTCTGCACACCCCGTCCCAATAGCAATAGCAAACCTATCTTGAGCTTCCCACGAGCCCTGCATGTTCTAAGTGCTTTGCATTAACTCATTTAATCCTCACAACAAACTTACAGTAGGTGTTATTCATTCGTTCATTCATTCATTCAACAAATAGTTATGTATTTATTCTGGGCCATGCTGTTCTAGGTGCTGCAGACACAGCAGAGAACAAACCTCACAAAATTCCCTGCCCTCTGCAGCTTACATTCTGGACAACTAAAGTAAAATACAGGATTACTGAGTAGTGATTAGAGCCATATGGGAAAATAAAGCAAGGAGGGGGACAGAGAGTGCCTGAGGGGATGGGGACTGCCCTTTAAATGTTGGAGTCAGATGACATTTAAGCAGAGACCGGAGAAAGGTCAGAAAGCGAGCTAGGCTCGTATCTGGGGAATAACATTCCAGGCGGAGAGAACGGCCAGGGCAATGTATAAGGGCAGGACTTTCCTCGGCATCAGAAGAGTGAGCAAGGAGAGAGTAGCAGCAGTGAGGCCAGGAGATGAGGCTGGGAGGTGAGGTGAGGCCACATGGCGGGGGGTGGGGGTGGGGTGGCGGTGCCACCGGAGGACTTGAGTTTTCCCTCTGATTGAGACAGGGAGGCACTGAGAGCACTGAGAATGAGCTCTCGGGAGCCAGTGTGGAAGCAGAAAGAACAGGGAGGTGAGAGACGATGGTGGCTCTGAGCAGAGGGGTGGATGAAGGGAGGAAGGAAGATCTGGATAGGTCTGAAGGTAATGCCAGCTGCACTTCCTGATAGTCAGATGTGGGGCTGAGGAAAAGAGAAGAGTCAAAGCTGCCTCTGAGTTATTGATCTGAGCCCCTAGAAGGATGGAGGTGCCCACTCCTTTACAGATAAGGAAATGAAGGCACAGAGAGTCAGGTAATCTGCCTGAGATCACACAGCCAGTCATTGGCGAGTTGGGATTTGAATGCAGGGCTCTGGCTTTGGAGACTTTGAGCTCCCCAATCCTCTGTGGTGTTCAGAAAATGTTAAACTTTGATAAAAGAGTTTTTGAGAGGAAGAGATACAGACAGACAGTCAGTGCCTGCGTTGGAAATGTGATTGCTTCTAGGATTAGAGCACAGAGACTTGGACTTAATACACACCCATTTCCTGGATTCCCCTGAAGGCTCTTATCACCAAGGCCTAGCTGTCCCTGTAGTTTCACTCGGGTGGCACTGGCCATGCCAGTCTGTGTGAGCCAGCCTGCTTCCTGCAGTGTCCCAGGCACGGGAACAGCACCCACAGGTTCCTGGCACAGAGGCAGCTTCCTCGCCCCCATTACATTCAGGGTGCCATCACCATGGAAAGCACCAACAGGCCGTTGCAATATTTGGACAACACAGGCTGGAAGGGCTCCTCCTCATTCTGGAGCCCAGGCCCAGGTTTGCTGGGGTGTGGGCTGGGGGCAGGGCCTGGGGAATTCTGGGGCTCAGCCCAGCATCCTTCGTCTCTGTTTCTTCCCTCAACCCTTCAAAGGACAACTGCCAATCCCGATTTGCAGATGGGGAAACTGAGGCTCATTGAGGCAAGGTCACCTGGTCAAGGTGAAACTTCCATGGCTCCCCATTGCCTTCTAGAAAAGCCCAAGGGCCTTGCCATGACCTGAACAGATAGGAGGCTATTGATTGACGGTCTTTTATTATTTGCACTTACTTTGCATATTCATACATTTTGATGTGGAAACATCAGTGTGTTTGTTTTTAGAAGAAGACCCCACCCCCATAGGATGTGTCATGTAAATACATGGTATAGTTCCCTTTTTAAAATCTGAAAAGCTGGGACTTCCCTGGCATCGCAGTGGTTGAGAGTTCGCCTGCCAGTGCAGGGAACACAGGTTCGATCCCTGGCCTGGGAAGATCCCACATGCCGCGGAGCAGCTAAACCCGTGTGCCAGAACTACTGAGCTCACGTGCCGCAACTACTGAAGCCCACGGGCCTAGAGCCCCTGCTCTGCAACAAGAGAAGCCACCGCAATGAGAAGCCCACGCACCGCAACAAAGACCCACCACAGCCAAAAATAAATGAATGAATGAATGAATTTTTAAAAAATCTGAAATGTCAGATTTCTGAAACCTCTAGCCCTAAGAATTTGGGATAAGGGATTGTGGACCCTTGATACCCTAAGGCTCTTGCTATTTTCCAGGCACTAGGCTGAGCACTTTGCACCTATTTAATCCTGACAATAACCTAAGCAGCCACTTTATTATTATGCCCATTTAATAGACGAGGACACTGAGGCTCCAAACTGTGCAGCAACTGGCCAGGTTCACGAGTGAGGGCCAGAAGCCGAACGTCAGGCTGCCACTAAGAGCCATGCACGTAGTCAACACATGCCATTGTTTTCTCCTGTCCTCTGTGCAGTTTGCCAGCCTGGCTGGGGGCAGAGCACACAGGATAGAGGCCTGAGTCACTGGCACTGCCCTCTAGCAGCCTATCATGTGACTGAGCAAACAGGTCTGGCACCTCATGTCAGTCAGGGCCATCGGGGGAGGGCTTCGAATGCTGCTTAGAGCCCTTGAACTTTATCCAGAAGGCCATGGGGAGCCATGGAAGGATCTAGAGCATGAAAGTGACATGTCACGGGCCAGTCTGATGCCCTAAAAGAGTGGTGCCCGAGCATGAGCGGGCATCAGATGGCTTGTTAACACAGAGCACTGGGCCACACCCCAGAGTTCCTGATTCACTAGGTCTGGGGTGGGGCCTGGGAATTTTTATTTTTATTTCTAACCGGTTCCCAGGTGATGCTGTTGGTGGCGGTTGGGGACTCCACTCTGAGAATTGCTGCTTTAGAACAGCACAGCAGGGTGGAGGGTGGCAGCAGCCCCCAAGTATCTGCTGGAATAAGGGCTGCCACGTTGGTCACTTGATCCTCCCAACTCACAGATGACGAAGCACTGAGACTCAGCGGGGAGAGACTGCCTGCACGGGCTACAGCTATTCAGTGTTGGAGCAGGGACTCCATCCTGGGGGCTTAGGGCTTCAGAGAGACCCCCCACTACTTCCCCACCTCTGAGACGGGGCCTAAGATGGGGCCCTTGGAGGACAGGACAGTGTGCTCTGTCTTCCGCGAGTTGCACAAACAGTCACTAAGTCCATGAGTCAGACAGACTTAGGCGTTGCTGCATCCCTGGGCTCCGGACCCTCTCACTCCACCCGTGGACCCCCAGCTGCAACAAGTCTGCCCCAGCTCCTTGCCACGGCGGCAAGGCCAAGAACAGGTTCAACCAGGCCAGGTCGCAGCTGCCACAGAGAGAGAGAGGGGGTCATCAGGGCGAGCCCCGAGACCCCCATCCCTGGAGAAGCCCCTGCCTTGAATTCCCCAAACGGCTGCTTCAGGGAAATCAAGGCAACCTCCCTCATGTCCCTGTTCTCTGGTGGGTTCTTGCCCTCAGCACCCCATGGGGGGACTGCATCCTGCACCCCCAGGAAGGGACAGCACTGGGGGACCAGTGGCTGTCCTCTCTCTGCTCCCAACAAGGCTCACAGTCCTGGTCCCCTTCCTGGCTGAGTGAGCCCGAGCTCCGTTTGCAGACTGCGTGCCTCACAGGACGCAGGTGGGTGAGATGCAGCATTAACAGGAAAACCACTATTTCCTGAGCATCTACTATGTGTCAGTCCTATTGTCAGGCATCTGCCAGGCACCCTCTCATCAGCATGACAGATGATCTGCTGGTCTGCCTGTCTCCCCAGATAGGCCTGGGTATATCACACCACCACCACCTGCCATGGCCGTGCTTACACAGACACTTTTTTTTTTTAAGAGAGAAAGTGAAAAATCAGAAGCAAATAAGGCAAATCGTTAAGGGTTAAATAGGAGTGAGGGGTGCTTGTCCACAGTATGATTTTCTGATACAATTACGCTGGCCTGGAAGGTGGGAGGAGGTCTGAGGAACTGGGTCAGGAGCTGGCCAAGCTCGTCATCATCCAGATGTGATGGTGAAGACGGGAGGGTGTGACTCACTGAGACATGCCGGGACGTTCTGGATGTTTCTGAAACTCTGAAGTCCCCTATCCCCTTGCCAGCTCCTGACAAGGGCGTGCATGGAGTGAGCCCCTGAAATAGCAGAGTCAACCAGGGTGCCCAAGGGGACACCCATCAGCATTCCTTTCTCAGGCTCCCCACAGGGAGTGCATGCGGAATGCTGGGATTTTAAGCCATTCCTGGAGCCCTTGTGGTTCCAGCTTCAACCCCAGCTCCACCCCTACCCTGCCATGGCCATGGAGTCGGCCTTTGGGCCCACAGGCCCACAGAGACGGTGAGTCCCCAAGCCCTGGGCCTGGCGGAAGAGAACCTCGACTGTAGAAGTGGGCTGACTACAGCTTGTTGTGCTGTTGCTAAGTTCTGTGCTGATCAATCTGGCCTCACAGGTTTTTTTTTTTTCCTTTGGTTTCATGTTCTGACGGGAACTGGGTGAATCTGGAGCGGGTTCATCACAGCCGCAGCATTCCAGAGGGTGTGACGCCGCGAGCTCCTCCTTGGCCTCAGATTCTGCGTCCACACCCTCCCCAGCTGCAGAATGGATGGACGGTCGGGAGAGCAGCTCAAACCAAGGTTGGAATGTGATTTATAGGACTCCATCCTCACTGTCCTTTCTAGAAGCTAACTTGTCTTCCAGTGAGAAGGAAGACGTTTTAGGGTCAATGCTGAATTCTGTTTCTTGGTTCCACAGTTCCCTTTTCTGGTATTTAAAGCTCCATAAATTTTGTTCCAAAAGTCTGCCCCGCCTCCTGCCTCGTATCCCACAATGCCCTGTGAGCCAGACAGGCTGTCCCCGCAAATATCCTCGCGCCTGGGGTTCATCTCTCCCCTCCTGCCTGCGGCCTCCCAGCTGGATGGGATCAGATCAGGCAAACTCTCCCTTCCTTCCTGCCTGCATCCCTTTCCTCCTGCCCTCTTCCCTTCAGGAAACATCCACGCTCTCCCAGGTCTTACGCGCTCGAGAGGTACACAATATTGTAAATTTTTAAAATTATTTATACGTTTTATAAATAAAATTACACTGTAATATACTGTCAGGTGGAGATGGGCACGGTGAAGAGAAACTAAGGTGGGAAAGAGGTGAAGAGATTGGGGTGTACGTGTGGAGAGAGTTGGGGGTACCGCAGATGAGGGTCGGGGGACGCCCTGAGGAGGTGGTATTTGGGCAGAGACCCAGAGGGGAACACGGGAGCTTGTGGAAAGTCACATGTCTGGGGAGGGAACAGCAGGTGCACAGGCTCTGAGGGCAACAGCAAGGAGGCCTGTGTGGTTCAAGCAGAGGAGTGACACAGGAGGAGAGGAGGAGCACTGGACCCCAGAGGCTGGGGCTTGGTGAGCTGCAGCAGGATCTGGGGTTTTCTTCCACGTGCGCTGAGAAGCTCCTGGGAGCCGAATGCGGAGAGGTGGTGACCTCAGACCTTTTTAACATCTTTATTGGAGTATAATTGCTTTACAATGGTGTGTTAGTTTCTGCTTTATAACAAAGCGAATCAGTTATACATATACATATGTTCCCATATCTCTTCCCTCTTGCGTCTCCCTCCCTATCCCACCCCTCTAGGTGGTCACAAAGCACCGAGCTGATCTCCCTGTGCTCTGCGGCTGCTTCCCACTAGCTATCTACCTTACGTTTGGTAGTGTATATATGTCCACGCCACTCTCTCACTTTGTCCCAGCTTACCCTTCCCCCTCCCCATATCCTCAAGTCCATTCTCTTGTAGGTCTGCGTCTTTATTCCCGTCTTACCCCTAGGTTCTTCATGAAAGGATCCCTGGTGGCTCTTAGGCCAAGAGTAGAAGCAGAAGTAGGGCCTCAGGTAAGAGGCTCCTGCTGCATCTGGGTGGGAGATGGGTCAGGCCTGAGGGGCGAGCACTGGTGGCCATCAGGAGAAGCAGTTGCGTGTTGGAGGGACAGCATGTGATACAGGCTGCAGGGTATGAGAGAGGAAGAAGAAGCAGTCAAGAAGAGCTCCGGTGGGCTTCCCTGGTGGCGCAGTGGTTGAGAGTCCGCCTGCTGATGCAGGGGACACAGGTTCGTGCCCCGGTCCGGGAGGATCCCACATGCCGCAGAGCGGCTGGGCCCGTGAGCCATGGCCGCTGAGCCTGCGCGGCCGGAGCCTGTGCTCCACAACGGGAGAGGCTGCAACAGTGAGAGGCCCATATACCGCAAAAAAAAAAAAAAAACCAGCTCTGGGGCTGTGGGCTGGAGCCACTGCTTGGGGGAGGGGGATAGGGAGGCCAAAGTGGGGAAGATGCAAGCAGAGCACGTTCGTGGGGGCCAAATCAACAGGTTTATTTGGGTTCCAGACAGCGTGGAGCCTTGTGAGCCATGGAAACAATAAACAGACCCTCTCTGAGATGGTTCTGAGGACAGCCGAGGAGCCACTGGGGGGTTTTAGGCAGAATTCCAGAACTTTCCAGATGTTATCTCCTCTGGGAGCTTCCTGGTGCAAGTGGCTTCTCTCTTGTTAAGTTGCTTCATCTCGGAATCTTGACTCATTTTCCCCAATATTTGTTTCACTCTAAAAGCTTTTGCTATGTGCCAGGCACTGTGCTGACTCTAGTACCAGCACTGTTGCATAAATTAGGAGGTGTGGACCATTGACCATGGCACCGTTTCACAGAGGAGGAAAGAGGCACAGAGAGAGGCAGTCACTTGCCCAAGGCCACACAGCTGAGAGGCTGGGACTCAGACCCAGGCAGCCAGGCTCCAGAGTCCACATGTCAAACCACTGCACTCAATTATCCGATTCTTTTTTTCACCTCCACCACCAACACACACACACACACATACACACAGTGCCATGTGGCTGTGCACGTAGAGACCTCCAGGAGAACCTGTATGGAGGATTATGCTCCAGCCTGGTTTTATCTGCAGGCCTCCTCTCTCTGTGTTTATTAATTCACTAGATAAATATTTGTATGTGAAGGCCACGGCCGGGGGCTGCTGGGAAGCCGAGACGGGGAGCCTGTGTTTCCTGACTATGCTGTGATGGAGGGAGGAGGTGAGGAGGAGGTGGGGACCCAGGCTGGGAAATTTACCCTACAGAATGCTCCATGCCTGCAGAGAAGGGAGCCGCAGACAGAGCCCAGGATGGCCTGGGCTAGGGGCAGGAGAGCATCGGGCTTAACGGTGCCTGTCTTAGGGTCACCTCAACCCTGCGTGACCTTGGACATGTCACCCCACCTCTCCCAGCCTCAGTTTCCACCTCGCTGTAAAGCAGGCAGAGCAACTCACCTCCTAGAGCCATCGTGAGGCCACCACCGCTCAACAAAGAGAACCAGAACTTCCACTTCCCAGGCTGGGATAATATTGCGTGTACGTCACGCACTGTTCTCCGAGAGGTTCCTTTCTCAAAGAGGCTGGAGGGTAGTGAAATGTTGGGTGGTGGGTCTTGGCTTTCCAGTGCCCCTGGCCCCACACAAGTCACTCTGGGGCCACGTGGATTCTCGGCTATCTCTTGATACAGCAGATTCCAGGGCCTTATTTAGAAGGCTGGGGGGGGGGGCAGTGACACACTCCCCCAGACCCCCAGTAATTCACCTGCTCTCCCCTCACCTCCATCCCCGCCCCAGGGTGAGCAAGGGCTCAGGTTCTGGAGCCAGGTCGACGCCCCGACCTTGGGCACAGCCTCAGAACCCTAGTCCCAGGCCTGTCAGAAACCCTTGCCGCCATGGGGTTATGCCCTGGGCTCCTGAATTTAGTAGTCAGGATGGGGTGATTGGGGACCCAGAGAGGAAGAAAATCAAGACTTTTTTGGGGGACGAAGGTGTGGATGCTTCATCCTCGGAGACACCTGCACTCCTACCAATTTCATTAAAATGAAATACCATATGTCTTAATAAGAGTGTGTCCCACTCTTATAATAAGACCCATAGCATTGCATATAGCCTAGAAAAAAGACTAGAAGGAAAGACAGTAGCAGGTAGACAATTCCTGTCTCTGGGTGGTGGGAGATGAGAAGCTACTTTTATTTATGTATTTATTTCTTCTATATTTCCTAAATTTTCTCCATTGAAAATGCACCACCATTAAAATCACGAGGAAAAAAAACACCTTTTTAAAAAGATTATATTGTTAAAAAGATAAAGCTCAAAGATACAGTAGAAACCTATAACCTATCTTTTGAGAAGTAAAATCATAAAATTTAAAAGCAAAAGTAATACATACAATTACATATAACCCAGATGAGAACAGAATATATGTAAGATACGTGAATCTTTTTTTTTTGTGTGTGGTACGCGGGCCTCTCACTGCCGTGGCCTCTCCCGTTGCGGAGCACAGGCTCCGGATGCGCAGGCTCAGCAGCCATGGCTCACGGGCCCAGCCGCTCCGCGGCATATGGGATCCTCCCAGACCGGGGCACGAACCCGTATCCCCTGCATCGGCAGGCGGACTCTCAACCACTGCGCCACCAGGGAGGCCCAAGATACGTGAATCTTTTGAGAAGTAAAATTTAAAAGCAAAAATAATACATATAATTACATATAACCCAGATGAGAACAGAATATATGTAAGATATGTGATTAAAATAATATATAAGATTTATATGGGTGTAACAATATATTCTAAATGAGAAAATTATATGTGAGATAGAATAAAAATAATATATCTCCTGTACATCCCCCATTACAGCACATACTCAGGGCTCCCTGTGATTTACTTGTCTTTCTCTTTTGCTGGACTATGAGGCATTCACAATTCAAGGTAAAGTTTTACTTATCTCTGTTTTGCACTGAGGACCTGGCACATAGTAGGTACTCAATAAATGTTTATGAATGAATAAATGAATATCTTCTTTTTAAAAAAAAAAAAAAAAGATACACATGAAAACTCTAAGTATACCAGGACCTGATGTAAGAATGTATTTGACAAGTTAATAAAACATAGAAAGTTGTATATTCTCAGACAGAAGGCCCAGAGGCAGGTCCAGCGCCAGTGTCCCCATCTGAGTCTGTCCCTCTGGGCTGCTTGTGGACCATGTGTCCTGCCCATCAGGCTTGGAGGTCCAGGTAGACAGGGGCTGTCTTTGTTCATCTCTGAACCCAAGGCACCTACACAGCTTAGGCTGTTCTCAGGAGTACAGCAGAAACAGGTCAACAGTCAGAAAAAGGCATTAGGCAAGATGCCCTTTATTCCGTAAACGAGTTAAGGTAGGTCCTTGATTTCAGACAAAAAGGTATAAGGGCACCTAAGGATAGGTCCTTAAAGGCAGACCAAGCTCCCCTGAAGATGGAGCTTCTCTCCCCACTGCTGCTTCTGCCCTGAGGACAAGAGGAACCCCACACCAAGAATTTAGGGGAAGCATCACTGGCTTAAGAAGGAAACACCAAAAATGAGAGGGGAAAGAAAGTGGCCTGTTTCTCTTCCTGTGTTACGGTGCTGTTTACTTGTCTGTATTCCCTTCTCGACGGAGTTCCTCAAACACAGGGGTAGGGACTTCTCCAACTTTGTCAAAGAAACTCTCAACAGTTGATTAAATTCAAATGACATTGAATGAACTATTCTGTGTCACTATATTTGTTGAATGAATGGATGAATGGATAGAGAGCCATTTTTGCCGCATTTCCAACCCTGGGCCTTTCCACTGGGGATCGCAGAATGAGTAAGCCTTTGGGCATTCATTCGAAAATATTCACTGAGCTTCTAGTGTGTGCCAGACGCAGCTGTAGCCCCCATGCTCACGAAGTTCACTTGTTTTGTCACAGCTACAAGTGATAGTTTAAATCCACTCTCCCTATACATATGTTGACTTGGGGGATTTTTTTTTCCTTTTAGAAGAAAGTAGATTCCACTCCTAGATATATACTCAAGGGAGATGAAAACATATGCCCATACAAAACTTGTTGAATATGCATAGCAGCATTATTCATAATACCCCCAAAATGGAAACAACTCAGATGTCCGTAAACCAAGGAATGAATAAGTAGAATGTGGTCTATCCATACAATGGAACATTATTTGGCCATAAAAAGCAATGAAGTACTTATACATCCTATAACATGGACGAACCTGGGAAACATTATGCTATATGAAAGAAGCCAGTCACACAAGATCCCATATGATTCCATTTATGTTAAGTATCGGAGAGATAAATCAATAGAAACAGAAAGTAGATTCGTGGCTCCCTAGTGCTGAGGGGAGGAGGGTTGCTAACAGGTTGGGGGTTCTTTCTGGGGTGATGAAAATGTCCTGAAACGGATTGTGGTCATGGTGGAAAAACTCTGAATATACCGAAAACCGCTGAATCATACATTTTAAATGGATGAATTATACGGCATGTGAATTATATTTCAATAAAGATGTTATAAAACCAAAAGGAAAGAAAGCAGAGAATCTCCCTTTTTGAGCAGACAAAGTGTCGTGGAAATGTATTTCACAATCGAGTGGTCCGCTTCGGTTTAGGAGTGGAATTTTTCGTTTTCAACAACTTTGAGCTCATTCTTCAAGGCAAATTTTCTCAAGGTTCGTGCTAGGAAGCCCTCCCCCCTTCCACCGCCACTGCCTGTTCCCAGGCCAGGCAACCCTGTCCGTGGCCCTTGACCTAGTTTGTTCCACACACCACCACCCCCGGCCTCTCCCCCCAACTCCCCCCCCGTGCCCACACTGCTCAGCTGCTGCCAGCTCCCAAATGCCAGAGCTGCCACCTGGGGCCCTGACAACGCAGGGGCCCGCAGTGTTGTGATATGTTTGGATGGGGAGTGCGTTTGGTGCCAGTGTTACCAGGCTCCGAGGGTGACTAATCCCATCTGCATTTTTGGTTTCAGCTGCCTGAACTGTTCATCTGGAGGACCTCAAACCTCTCAGCTGTTTCTGGAGAAGCTTGCCTCCCATTTGCAGATGCATGAGCTTAATTAAACCCATTCTCCAGCCCCATCAGCCACCACTCACACACATATGTGCCCAACAAATACTTACTGAGCACCTACTATGTGCCAGACACTAATGTGGGGAGACAGCAGTGACAAGACAGAGTTCTTGCTCTAATGGAACAACAAAAAATACAGTGTTTTTAAAAAGAAAAAAATATCTAGATAGTGTTAGAAGTGCTGTTCAGATAAATGAACCAGTGTGAGGTGACTGTGGTACTCAGAAGTAACCTGAAGTTACTTCTAGTTCAGGGGGTAAGGGAGGCAGGGAGTCAGGGAGCAGCTTCTCTGGGGAGGTGGCTGAGAAAGAGGTATGTGTGTGTGAAGATCTAGAAAAAGAGTGATCTAAGCAGAGGAAACATCTTGTGCAAAGGCCCTGAGGCAGTAAGAGCAATGAGGCTGCTGTGATCCCACCTCACAGCCAGAAGGACAGGAAATAGGTTGGGGCAGACTGGGTTAAATAGGGCCTTCTCTCCATTGGGGAAGAATTTGTTTTCTCTAAATGCAATGGGAAGCCTTTGGAGGGGTTTACAAGAGAGGAACGGGATGTGGCTTACATTTTTTCAAAGGTCGATCTGGCTTCGGAGGGGAGAAAGCGCCTAGACAGGTGGTGGGTATGGGGAAAGCTGGGGCCAGTACAACCTTCAGTCCCTTAAGTTTCAGGTTCCC